>NC_142516.1:35703250-36011500 GCF_057876585.1 Rhinolophus sinicus | reverse complement strand
AATATTTTTGTGTGCTTATTAACTATTTAATTTCCTCTTTGGTGAAATATCTGTGTATGTCTTGGCCCATTTTCTGATTGGATTGTGTGATTTTTTTCATGTTGAGTTTTGAGGGTTCTTGTGTAGTCTAGATATAAATCCCTTTGTTGACTCTGTGGTTTGCAATTGTATTATTTTCATCTGTAATTTGTGTTTTCATCCTCTTAATGGGATTTTTCACAGAACAAACGTTTTTACTTTTGATGAGGTCCAATTTATCAGTTTTTCTTTAGGGATTATACTTTTCATGTTAAATATGGGAACTGTTCACCTAGACTTAGGTCCCAAAGATTTTTCTCCTATGCTTTTTTTCTAAAAGTTTTACAATTTTATGTTTTACATTTAAGTCCATGATCCATTTTGAATAATTTTTTTGTGTAAGTTCTGAGGTTTAGATTAAGTGTTTCTGTTTTGTTTTTGTTTTTGCTTATGGATGTCTAATTATGTAAATGCTTTTTGAAAAGAAATGAGGACAGCCAGTCATACCAGCCATTACATTCCCTCACTTGTGTTTTCATAAACTTTCTTGAATGCGAGACAGGGGACCGTGTTGGAGGTATAGCTATCGTATCTATTTATGCACCCATATAGCAATACAATTTTGAGTCAGACATAAGGGAGGGTCTTAAACCAGCAGCCACAGGCCAAATCTGGCCTATAAACATATGAGATCTGATAATTAAGTTGGCAAACTTGTTACAACAATGTTGCTAACATTTTTTTGATATCAGGGGGATTATTCATTATGAATTTTTACCAACTGGACAAACAGTTAACCAAGTTTACTATTTGGAAGTGTTGAAAAGGCTGTGTGAAAAAGATGAAAATGACCTGAATTTTTCGCCAACAATTCATGTCTCTTGCATCATGACAATGCACCAGCTCATACAGAATTGTCTGTGAGGGAGTTTTTAGCCAGTAAACAAATAACTGTATTGGAACAACCTCCCTACTCACCTGATCTGGCCCCCAATGACTTCTTTCTTTACCCAAAGATAAAGGAAATATTGAAAGGAAGATATTTTGATGATTTTCAGGACATCAAGTGTAATACGATAGCAGCTCTGATGGCCAATCCAGAAAAAAGAGTTCCAAAATTGCTTTGAAGGGTAGACTAGGCACTGGTGTCGGTGCATAGCTTCCCAAGGTGAGTACTTTGAAGGTGACCATAGTGATACTCAGCAATGAGGTACGTAGCACTTTTTGTACAGAATGAGTTTACGAACTTAATTGTCCGACCCCATACTTGTCCCACATAGTGTTTTAAAAAATATTTTGTGCGAACTTAAAAAATGTGAAGTTTTCATGTGCAAATGGAGATTTATGTGTTCTTTTTAAAAATCAGAAGATGCAGTAATAGTAAAGCTACATTCTTCCCTGACAACTGTGTCTTTGAGTTAAGATGTTTCTTTGAATGGGACGCACTCTCTGCAGTTTACTACAATCTTGTTGACTCCCTGACACTGTTGGCTGTCAGTGTTAACTCTCCTCATTCCTCATTATTGTTTTCCTTGTATTATTGTTTTAGTTCTCCAGTGCTTATTCCTACGTGGATCTCTCTTCATTCACTTTAGACCTTTGCATCTGTAACCTCCTTGGCTTTCCTTTCTTGGCCTGTGGTTCTTTTCCTTCCATTTCTCCTACCTCTCTCCTTTACTCTTTCCTAGGTTATTGTTTTAAGACCACTTTCAACTTTGATTAGCGCCAAAAGTCACCTGAGAGTGGCCTGTCTGGGTTTTCCTAGGTTCTGTGGAACCTTGACCTGACAGGTTCTCCTGCCACCATGCAGTACACCAAAATAAAATTATAAAGATGAAGACCAGATTTGTAGTTGCCAAGGGCTAGGGAATGGTGAGAGGGAGAATGTTAGAATGTGGGTATAGCTATAAAGGGCGATGGTACAGTTCTGCATCTTGATTATGAATAGTAGTTCCATGAATCTGCATGTGTGATACACACACACACACACACACACACACACACACACACACAGCACAAATGAGTAAGGTATAATCGATGAAATCATGAGTGGTCAATTTCCAATGTAGAGATGGTGGTGGAATGTGGAGAAAGACCAGAGGTCTTTGGTTTTAAACTACCTGTTTTGTCTTAGTTATTAAATACCCACTCTCCCAAACTGGGTCACTGAGCCCAGTCATAAACACATAGGTAGGTAGTGGCATCTGAACTATAATTATTCTAAGTAACACTTGGAGTCATTTGAAAAAAAATAGGCTTTCAACTAGGGGATGACTCATAGGATCCTGGAGAGGGAGGGCCAGGAAAGAGCAATGCCAAAGGATGGCAAATTTATAAAGCTTTTGGGGAAACCTAGGTCAGAGAATATCAGACCTGGATTTCAAGGCCTTTTCCTAAATCCCACAAATCACATTTAATTTCAAAAGAAACTATGATAACTGTCTTGAGCACAAGATGGCAGTCTTAGGTCTGCTTCACTCCCCATGACTGTCTGGAGAAAAGTGATAGGAAACAGAGCAGAAACAAACTTGCTTGTGTTGCTGAGAAATATTGAAAAATAAATAGTAATCAAGAAGGATGATGAGAGAAGGAAAGAGATTAAAAATAAATGGGAGGGTTTTTTTGGTGCTGTTTTTTGATTTGTTTTAAAATTTAGCTCTATGCATAGTCTTGAGTATCTGCTAAATACTTGTGGGCTTAGGTCCCATGTGCGTGTTTTGGCTCTGTTCTAGAGCAAAGTCCCTAGGAAAGTACAGGGGACGTAGAAGGAGGTAGAGACCATACGTGCTGGGGAGATGGCTGGCAAAAGGCCCTAGTTCTCAGATGGAGGAGGTCTTGGGCTAAGCTATGATGACCACTTCTTTTTGTTCTTATAAAAATAAGAAAATGGGAAATTTCTTCTTTATACAAAGAGCTATGTCAAACTCTAGCAGCAAGTGCCTAGATGGGGTTCCACTCATAGGCAGATAGTAAGAAGAGTAAAAGTCTCTCTCTCTCTCGTAGCCACTGAAATCCAAAATGAAGGACAAACCTAACTATTTGGAACGATATCCTTTCTGCAAAGAAAATCGTATCCCAGAATTAAAAGATGGCTGAAGAGAATAGGCTAACTTAACAAGAAGCTCTCTGGCATTCTCTAGTAAGACATCCAATGCAGCCCAGGCAGTAGGAGGTAATCGGGTCCCTATAGCCAGCCCTATAACTGTGTCAAAACGCCCAAAGCTAAGGAAGCCAGCAGGCTGCTGCTTCTGGGATGAGGCGAGGTCATTCTGTGCTTTGCCACTTGTCATGATGGCCAGCTACAGGACAATCCTTTTATAGGCGTAGGTAGCTTTTCAGAGACTGCTTGTTGTTTCTTCCATCCTGGAAAGTGGGAGCTACCTTGACACTTGTGATCCTTGTGGTGATGTTATGTCTCTATTGTATGACTTACTTTACTTACTTATAAAATTAATAAAGGCAATGCAACCATTTTTGGAGGCAATATCCTTCACATAAAGAAAGTTTCAGACTTAAAGTTTCAGCCACTCAAAGACAATAATTAGTCATCCAAGAAACTTGTGAGATAGATGTGTGATAACATTATCTCCATTTGTTAAATAAATGTGGAGTTACAGGCACAGAAAGGTAAGTTGGGAACGTGAAACAATTTGTGATTCTTCTTTGAATATTATTTATTCAGTTATTTAGAGAACAAAGAGTTCAAAGGACACTGGAGAATCAGAATCAAAGCCAGTGACTGATAAGTCTTTGGGGTAGTAAGACCACTGCGATGGCTCTCAAGATTTCCCCTCCCAAATTTGTACTGAGTCGCAAATTTTTTCAAGTTTAAGTTAAAAATAATTGATTTTGGGGGCTTGTGTTTTGAGGTTTTATATCTGATAATACTTCTTGAAACTCATTAGCAATCTTCTGGAGTACAGAAAACCCAGAAATAGCTTTATCTGCCCTCAGAAGTTCAGTTATTCCTTGAGGACAGTCTTCTCTTCTACATAGTTTACTTGTGAGAGTAAGAGGAAGTGGAAGGAAGAAAGCCTTCTCCCGTTTCCAAGACCTTCCCTCTTAATCCATAAGAAATCTTGCCCTGTGCATAGACGTCTTCCAGTTATAGTAATGGTTTATTAAAAGTTTTAAAGAGCAATAAGAGGAAGGCAAAAGCTGCAGTTTCTGTGTTTGCAACAGGCCTTGCAGAATCTCCAAACCTTCTGAACAGAAAAGAGGTATTTATATTGCAAAGCATGAGGTCAGTCAACGGATCATGAAGGTCCTTTAAGAAAGAGAAACCACATAGGTGAAAAACAACAGACTCTCAACAAAAGATGGATTTTTGTCCTACAAAATAATGGGTTTTCTGTTTTTTCTTTGCTGGGGCGACTTCAGAAGTGCAATTACCACATGGACTTTGTCACTATAAGACTTTCTATTCATCAGACTAAGGATAGAACAATTCTAAGGTCATCTAAAGCCAAGGGCTAGGATCCTCCAGTAGAAGGATAGGAAGAAATGTACATGCACGAAAATACTTGGAAAAGCTTCAGGGCTTGTCAGATGCAGGTCTTGGCAGGAATCACCAAATACCCTTCAAACAAGCTGTTGCATTGCTGAGGGTAGACTGGCCACAGGAAAGACTCATCTGAGCAAAAGGAAGCAGTGAGAAAGCAACTACTCTGGTTCAGCCTGCTTCTGCCCCTTGACCCTCTTTTCTGTTGGGATGCTTCCATTTCAGTCACAGATACCATTGTCCTGGCCCTTAGGAAATTTTGCTTGGATATAATAGGCGACCCTAGGACTTGCTGGGGGACAGGGAAGGACACTCATGAGATGGCCATGGAAACCCACAAGATTGATCTGGCTGAGGAACTGGACATCATATTGGCTAAATGTGGGATGCTGAGAAGGCTGTTATGTATCCTAGACATTAGGGAACAGAATTTTTCTTTTTTGAGGAAAAATAGATACAATCCTTTGACTAGCTGACTCTAAAAGAGAATATTGATTTGAGAGCGAAGGGAAACTCTAAAATATAAAATTCTGACCACACAGGCTTGAATAATCTCCAAGAGGAAGACATGAGACTGTATAACTAGGCTGTGGATTTTGTTATGGAACAAGATGGAAGGAGGGGTAGATAGCCAAGTTTTGAATACTTTAGAGCATCACAGATCTATGAGAATAGTGGCAGAAGGACTGAATTCCAGGATGCATTAAAGTTGTAAAAGAAAAATACAGAGAGCAACAAAAAAGGACTATTTGAACCAGGCTTAGAGTAAGAAGAAGAATGGAGATAAGCTCAGAGCGGGGGCAGATGGTGAGATATTAAAAGATTATACAGACAATGCAATATTGTTCACCTCTTAATTCTGTGCCCTCCTCTGGTGAGAAAAAGGGTCTTTGCATTGGAAATGGTAGAAATAATGAGGTTAATAAGAATTTGACATCTAAATTAAGTGAGACCATATAAGAGATATTATAACAGATTTCAATGGTTCTAAAGATGATAAAGGTCATTACTGGGCTTATTCATGTGACCAAGCGACAACTGATGGTAATACTTAGGGTGAGATGGTATGTGAAAGAAAAGAATAGAAAATGTCTCAGTTTTCCAGAAAGGAGTGAAAGAGTTCCAGAATGCACCTGAATTACTGTTCACTCAGTTTCTCAGACCGCTTCCCACTTGCCTACTGTACTCCTCCTCTTTCTGAGCTATTCTGCTCAATCTTTCCCCATTTGGGGAAAAGCGAGTGGATCTAAAATTGGCTAGGTGGATTGTGGCTGGGTTTCACAAACCTAAGCTATGAAGGAAGAATTCCTATCCAGGACAATCCAAGTGCTGAAAGGGCAGTCAAGACAAATTCATCTGAAGAAGCTGATACTTAAATATTGGAGAAATAGTTTATAAGGATCAAAAGGGACCAAAGGAAGAAATGGAGTTATACATCAAAAAGCCAGCATATAAGTGCTAGGTGCAGGTCAGCATGAAGATAGGTCTGGAGTTGTCATGAGATATGAGTTCTAGGGAAATTGTAAAAAACAAAACAAAACAAACACCCCCCCCCCAAGAAAAAACACCCAAAACCCAAATAAAACAAAATCCTCCCCCCCCCCCACAAAAACCTCCAAACGAACCACTAGTGGGCAATACCCAGCTTATTTTTTGTGTAATTAGGTGTGTGACTCAGGCCAAGGGTCAAGGAAAACATTATTATGGAATTCAGTTTGATGGATTCTTAGCTGGTTAAACAGCCACACTCAATGTAAAGATGAATTAATTAGTTAAGGAATAAATGTCAGCCTAGATAAGTTGAGTGTCTAGACCTGTTATGTTAAATATATATATATATATATATATATATATATATATATATATATATATATATATATATAATCACTGACTTAAATGGGTGCATAAAAAGCATACATATTAGACTTTCAGGTGAAAAATATAGGAGGAACAGCTAAAATGTTGGATTCATTTATTTAGATTCAAGATTTTAAAAGGTTATGCAGAAGACTCAAAGATATGAGTCATTGATTCAAATATAACAACAGCAGGATTTTTAGGAAGGATAAATGTTGAGTTAATAATTTTTTAAAACAAAAGTGAAATTTTCCATACTAAAAAGAGTAAAATGAAACATATGAATTTAATTTTAATGATGTATTTTGTATAACCTAATAAATACAAAATGTTATTGTTTTGACATAAAATAAATATAAAAATTACTAATGAGATATTTTACATTTTTACCTAACGTTTTACACTAAGTGTATATATATATATTTTTATAATATTAAATTTCTATTTATTTTATTAACATTTATTGGGGTGACGATGGTTAGTAAAATTACATAGCTTTCAAGTGTACAATTCTGTATTACATCATCTATATATCACATTGTGTGTTCACCACCCAGAGTCAGTTCTCCTTCCATCACCATATATTTGACCCCCTTTATCCTCTTCTACCATCCTCCTGCCCCTCTTACCCTCTGGTAACCATTAAACTATTGTCTGTGTCTCTGAGTTTTTGTCTCTTTATTTGTTTGTCTTGTTCCTTTGCTGCTTTAAGTTTTATATCCCATGTATCAGAGAAGTCATATGATTCTTGACTTTTTCTGTCTGACTTATTGCACTTAGTTAGCATAGTAATCTTGAGGTCGATCTATGTTGTCGCAAATGGCACTATTTCATCTTTTCTTATGGCAGAGTAGTATTCCACTGTTTATATACTTGTATACCACTAAGTATATATTTTATCTCGTTTTGAATTAGTGGCCACATTTCAAGTACTCATCCACACATTCTATTGGTTACCATATTGGACTGCATGGGTCTAAAACATTATTGTCAAAACTGTGGATCTCAAAGACTGCAACCTTGATGATGAGACTCCTGGACATAGTTAACAAGGAATGAATAATGGAGCTGGAAATGTTTAGAAAGGACATGAGCACTAAATTTGAATATTGAAAGGAATGTGACATAGAGAAAGGATTTCACTGTTATTTTCCTTTCCAGCTAGGAGGTTAAAACCAGGAGCAATGAATGAGAATTATTAGGGAGACAGATTTTGGCTCACCCTAAAAATGAAACTTTCTAATAATTAGAGGTGCTCAAAAATGAGATTAACTTTAATTCAACGGACATATATTGTGCTCAGTGAAAGATGCTCTGTTAGAAGTCAAGGTCACAATACAAATAAGAGAATGCCTGCCTTCAAAAAGTTGATGATTAGACAACAAACTTTAATATAATCTATAAAATGCTTATTGCTGATGTCCTGATGAGGAGGGTTACTGGAAGAGTTCAAACTGACTTAGAATCCTGTCTCCTTGTAGAGGGGATTTCTGCAAATGTCTGAGACATTGTGCTCTGCTAGTGGATCTCCCACTTGTTTGACTGAGAATCACAATAAGAAATACATTTACAATACAACCCAGTGCACCTAGTAATAAAAGGAAAGTTGCATGAAACCATAGTACCTTTACACGTATGATGTTTTTTATTCTAATACAGTCTATCCTATTTCATAAGAAATATTGTGATCACAACCCGCTAAATTGACTTACTTGCTAATGGGTTGCTACCTTAGTTGGAAGAACATTTAGTTGAGGTCTGATATGATTAAATGCTTGTAGCTTTTCAACTCTAAGGGTAAGATGGCCATAAACACTGTTCTTTACATAGATTATAATTGTCAATTGACTTGGGACCGTGAGCACTTGACTGCCCAATAAATCTAGGATGGGTAGCACAGAAAAGCCATATCATAATTGTTTATTGAGGAATAAGTAAACTCTCTTGTTAAAGAAAAATTATTTGATGGTGTGATAAGATAGGTCTAATAAAACAGGACAACACAAGGACAGGTATGACATAGACTAGGAAGATAATCCAGCGTTTACCATGAGACCTTGTCAGATAGATGGTTCAAATTTAGACTTCGGGGTCACCTAGTTATGTGAGACTAATTTCCTGAGGCTCTGTCGGGTTTTCTCCATATGCTTTTTTTCAGGTGTTCATAAAAGCTCCATAAATCTGTATTGATGTAGTGTGTTCTTAAGTGTATGACTAGGTTAAGTGCACACAGGGAGGAAAGGGAGTGGGATGAGACCATGGGTGTAGCCATTGGTCACAGTGACAGAGAGGCATATAGTTCATAGACTACCTGAGCAGAGACAGGAAGTAAGATCCTAATGCAGAGGTGGAGGGTGTGAGGTAGGAGACAGTTAGGAACTTTCTGAGCAACAAAAGAGGAGATTGGGGTGAGAAGGAGCTCCTGTGAGGCTAATTATGAACCGCAGCCTCTGGTTCCATTGTAGCTTGTGTTGAGGGTCCTTTCCCCCCAGTATTTCCCCATTTATGGGGCCATGGTACCTGAAATTCTTTGGGATTATGCGTTCTCTCCAGTGTCTTCCACTAACATACAGGTATTCTTGGGAAAGTCAAACATCCGCTGGTTAACATTATGTAGTTAGTAAACATGCTTTTAGATGCAGTGCTTTCCTTCTTATCCTATTAGAAATAGGATAACACTGCATCTGAGAAAAAAAGAGACAAGAAAAAGAGGAAAAGGTGAAGAAAGAAGGCAAACATGGGTAAGGAGGTTACTAGTGCCAAACAAACATTTCACAAGTTTTCTGGCCTGTCCTTCTTTCAGATCCCTCTAGGTTATTGACATTATGTTTGGTATATGTACTTCTCTGTATTTCACATTTACAAACACTGGCTTTCTTTGTAGGATCAGACTATATATTGTCATGCAACTCTCATTGTTCACTTAACATACTATAGATGTACCTCCAGGTCAATGTATATGGTTGTAACTAATTTTAATTAGGTGTATAACATTATAAAAATGAAGTATGACAATTTTTTGAATTCTTCTACTATTAATGGATATTTAGGCTATTTTTAGGTGTGGGCCACTATCTCTTCTTTCTCTGAAGTGATGGTTTCCACAAACTTTTTTTTAAAATGTAAAAGCTATTACATAGTAGGTCCCTCTAAAATTGGAACATTACAGAATATGTTTATTAAAAAATCTACAAACTTTATAAATGCTTCCTAAAATTGGAAGTTCTAACGGCACTCCAAAGGGACCAAAAAGCTGATGATAAGAGGATGTAGGGCAGTGTTCCTTTCTTGCTTTCTAAAATAGCTTTATTGAACTATAACTGATGTATAATAACCTAAACACATTTAAACATAAAATTCGATAATATTGAAACCATCACCACAATAAAGATAATGAATACATCCATCATCCTCAAAGCTTCTTTGTGCTCTTCTGTCACTGCTCCCTCTGGCTCCTCCCTCCACACTCCGCGCACCCCTCTCCAGCAATCACTGATTTGCTTTCTGTCACAACAGTTTCCCTTTTATACAGTTTTATAAAAATGGGATCATATAGTATGTATTACTTTTCGTCTGGCTTCTTGACTCAGCATAATTATTTTGAGACTCATTCACGTGGTTGCAGGTATCAATAGTGTATTGCTTTTCAGTGCTGAGTAGCATTTCATTGTATTCGTCACAATTTGTTTACCCATTCACCTGTTGATGAATATTTGGATTGCTTCTAGTTTTTGCCTGTACAAAAAAAAAAAAAAAAAAAAAAAAAAAGCAAAAAAAAGCTGCATGGACATTTATGTTAAGTCTTTGTATGGACATAAGCTTTTATTTTTCTTGGGACAATACATAAAATTGGAATGGCTAGATCACATGATAGGTATATGAATCACTTTTCAAGAAAATGCTCTACTTTTCCAAAGTGGTTGTGCCATTTTTTATTCCCACCAGCAGTGTATGAGACTTCCAGTTACCCTATATTCTTATCAACACTTGAGTCTTTTTAATATTAACCAATCCAACTGGTGTGTAGGTATCCCATTGTAGTTTTAATTTGTATTTCTCCAGAGACTAATGATGTTGAGCATCTTCTCATGTGCTTATTTGCCATCTGTATACTTTCTTCAGTAGAGTATATGTTCACATTATTTGCACACTTAAAAAAATATATTTTTTTTATTATTATTGAGTTTTGAGAGTCCTTTATAAATTTTGGACAAACCCTTTATTAAATATATGATTTGCATATATGTCTCCGATATTGTGGCTCTTCTTTTCATTCTCTTAACTGTCTTTTGAAGAGCAGGAATTAGTAATTTTTATAAGATCCAATTTATCCATGCTTTTCCTTTTCAATTTGTGCTTTAAGTATTTCGTATATTTATACCATTGTAATTGGTATTATTTTTTACAAATTTAATTCCTGATTTTTTGCTAGTATATAGATACAATTAATTTATAAACACTTCACTTGTATCCTGAAACCTGGATAATTCACTTATTAGTATGAATAGCTTTTTTGTAGATTCTATTGGGTGTTCTATGTAGGAGATCAAGTTGTCTATAAAGATAATTTTATTCTTCTTTTCCTGTTTGGATGCCTTTTACTTCTACTTCTTGACTAGAATCTCCAGAGAAATACTACATAGAAATGGTGAAAGTGGATAAATATCTTTCTGATATTTGGGAAAAAGCATTCCATCTTCTACTTTAAGCACTATGTTAGCTGTAGGTTTTTTGTTGATTCCATTTATCAGTTGAGGATATTTCTTTTTATTTCTGGTTTGCTGGGTTGGATTTGGTCAAATTGAGGTTATCATATAATTTTACATTATATATATCTTTTGAGATGATTGTATAATTTTAGATTTTTAGTTTGTAAATATGGTAAATTACATTTTTTAATATTAGACCCAAAAAAATTGTTTTTGGAATAAACCTCACTTGGTCACAATGTTTTTGGATATTTGATGTTTTGCTGGGTTCAATTTGTGGAAATTTTGTTGAGAATTTTAACATTATGAGGGATATTGGTTTGCTGTTTTCTTTTTTTGTAATGTCTTTGTTTGATTTTGGTATCAAGGCAATGATAGCCCCATAGAATGAGTTGGAACGTGTTCCTTCATCCTCATTTTTCTGGGATTATTATGATACTATTAATTTTCTGATATTATTTTTCCTTCATTGTTTTGTAAAACTCACCAAAAAGTCATTTGGGCCTGAAGTTTTCTTCACGGGAAGGTTTTTAACTATAAATTCAATTTCTGAAATAGACACAGGACTATTCAGGTTATCTGTTTCTTCTATAGTGAGCTTTGTAAGCTTGTATCTCTTAAGAAATATGTCCATTTCATTTAAGTTGTAAAACTTACTTGCATAAAGTTGTTCACAGTATTTTCTTATTGTTTCTTTACTATCCATACATTAAGTGATATCATTGATCTTATTCTTGTTATTGATAACTTACGTCTTTTCTCTTTCATTCCTGGTCAGTTTGGCCAGCGGTTTATTAATTTTATTCATCTTCTCAAAGAATCAGCTTTTGGCTTCAGTGATTTTCTCTCCTGTTTTTCTGTTTTCTATTGCATTGTTTCCAACTCTGATCTTTATTATGTCTTCTCTCCTGTTTACTTTGTATTTAATTTTCTTTACGTTTTTCTGGCTTCTTCAGGTGGAAACTGAGTTCACTGGTTAGAGACCTTTCTTCCTTTCTAATCAGGAATTTAGTGCTATAATTTAAGATGCTCTAGGGGCATCTCACAAATTATTTTTTAAAAATTTGTTTACTGTCTCCCCCCCCCCCCAGTTTTATTGAAGTATAATTGACATGTAAATATAATTTTTTATATGTAATGTTTTCCATTTCCCTTTTGAATTTTTCTTTGACCTTGTTCCTTTCATCCTTTTGGCACTTCTTTCTCTGGCCTCAGGCAGTTTCATCACCTGCATGTGCTAATCTGTACTCTGCTGAATGCTTGAGAGGGACCCTCTGCAGACCTCTGGAGTTCTCTCTCTGTACCTTACTCTTTTCCCTGCTCCTCTGTCCTTGTGAACTCTGCCCTCCATGATTTTCCTGAACATTCAGCTATGTCTCCTCAAATCAGGGAGTTGGGCTCTTCCTGAGTTCCCTCTCCCTGAGCCACAGCCTTCATTGTCTTATGTCTACTGTTTTGAGAATTGTTATTTCAAGTATTTTGTTCAGTGTGTTGATGATTTGGTTGGGAGGTTAAATCTGTTCCCTATTACTCCATCTTAGTAAGAAGCAGAAGCTGGCATTATTATTATTTTTTTTACTACCCAGTTTTGGATAGTAAAATTAACTTATTGGGTTATAACAACCATTAAAAAATAAAATGGTATAAAATAGAAAATAAAAATGAGTGTATTCCATGTATTAAGTGTAAATGAGTTTTGCTTTGTGAAGCTCTTTTTGAGTACATGCACACATATATGTGTTTATTGGATTGTGATATAAAACACATTTCATACTGTGGATCAAGATGAAAATAGTTTTAAAAAATACTGTCCTAGGTGCATCATGGTCCAGTATGGGCAGGAGTCTGCAACACTCAGTCTCCATCCCTGCCTTGAAGAGTTCATACGATCTGAGGAAAATTACCCCTACTTCACTTTGTCCATCTGCAAAATGTTCATCGTCTCCTATAAAGCCATAGTTTGAGAATCCCTGAAATCTCTGTGAAATCTCTTGTAGTTCTTAAAATTGAGATTGATTCATATTTTTTATCAGTTAAGAAATAGTTATTGATTGACCAGTGTGTTTCAGGCACTGTACATAATGTTATCAGCATGAATGTCAGGGAGGCCCTCTCTGGCCCAGAGCTAGATAGAACATACCTGGCTAGTAGGAGAGGCAGAAAGTAAGGCTTCAGGAATCTTCCCTGTGTCAGAACTCCTAGCACAGGGAGAACTCAGAGGTTGTGGAGATGGAAGGGAAAGTGTCCAGAGGGAATCATTCAGATGGACTTGACTTGTAGGATTGGAGGTTAAGAAAGTGAGAGTGCAGATGGCCTGTTGGAGGAATCTCAATTTTTATTTATTCATTAAACACATACACACAGATATTTTAATACTGTGTCCTTGGGATATATTAATGAACAAACTAAAGATCCATGCCCGCATGGAGTTTATGTTCTACTGGGAGAAATACGATATATAGTAAACATAATAAATAAGTAAATGATTTGTTAAAAAATGGTAAGTACTATGGAACAGTAGGGGAAGGATGATTAGAAGTGGGGCCTCCAGTTTTAATTTTAAATGGGAGATATTTAATAGGGGTATATTTAGAATCTAAATATAATAGTATATATGAATAAATACAAATTCTAAAAATATTACAACATAATTAGAATCTTCTCGTCTGCAAACCACTCTAAAACTGTGTCCTTTGGGTGCTGCACTGACACTTTGCAGCCACTAGGGCACAAATGGGCCATTTCTGAGAAAGAAAAAAAAGGGGGCGAGGGTGGGGTGTGAGAGAGATGTGGGTAATTATGCACACCCTTCCCTCGGGTATTCTGTAGGGGTAGTTCCATTAAGGACACTGGCAAGACAGGCGGAAGAGCGTTACTTTATGATCCCGACCAAGACATGCTTGCCCTTTGCTTCTCTTCCTTGGCACGTCTTCACCCAGCGGGGGTTGGCAGCCTAGAAGAGAAATGAACTTCAGCCTGTCCATTCAACACCCAATGAGTGTCACAGCCAAGTGATCGTGGAGAGAGGCAGACCTGCTGGCTTTGTCTTCCGGCCCTGCAGGGAGATTTTTGGGCGCTACACGAGGATTCCCGCGATTACACTCAGCGTCCGGGTTTTGCACAAAAGCTCCAGTAGATGCTTTCTGTTCCCTTGTAATATTTAAAACGTTGCAGAGGTTTAAGTATTTACCTAGACTTTCAGGGTCTCGATCCTTCCCACCCCTGCCTCTACGCACAGACGGGTGACCACTCTTATCTTCTGGACGAGATCCCATTCATTTGCCCTTTCTGACGCGGAGTGCTGCCTGCGTTTTTCTCCAGCCGGAGCTCGATGAGGCCTGGCGGGCCACACGCTGGCTGGGCAGGGGCGCGCACGCGTCGGGCGCCGCTGGTTGCGCATCTGGCGCCAGAGCGCGCCCCCTGCGCTGTGCCCGCCGCAGCCGCGGCCCAGGGTTGGTGCTCTCCAGTGTGCCGGGCGCTCTCTCCCCGCGCGGGGGCACTAGAACCCTCGGAAGTGTCAGGCACTGCGGTGCATTTTCCCAGTTCCTTTTTAAATGACTGCGGAAAAAGAGACTCTCCGAGCCGCAAATGGGAAGACGGATTCTCAGACAAGGCTTGCGAATGCTCCGCAGCCATCATTTAACTGCGCCCGCAGAACAATTACGGTTTGTCACCCGACCCTCCCGGATCGCCTCGTTTGTCCCTAATGAGACCCTGAGGCCCTGCTAGTGCTGGGCTTCTCGGTAGCTGGATTCGTGTCGTGCTCTGGGCAGCGCGGGCGCGGGGCAAGCGTTCGCGCACACCCGCGCACACACGAAAACGCGCAAGGTACGGCAGGGGAGCAAGGGCTTTGGGTGACACGCATGGGGGTGGGCATCGCGGGGAGTGAAGCTACGATCTGGGAATGGCTGCATCCTGCCAGGTTGACGGATGAGAGAAAATGACGCGGCGCCACACATCGGACAGGCCAGGGTTGCGGCCGCGCATTTAGGGAACCCAATACGCGTCAGGCGCGCTCCTTTCCCCTCACAAGTCTCTATTTCCCCGGCGTGTGATGCCAAAAAAAACAGCAAGAAAAAGACCTACTTAGAGGGCTAGAGTTGCATTTGGAGACTACCCTTCCTCTGCAAAAGCGCCAACAGAAAGACCCTCGAAAACCACGGATCCCCAAATAGGTGGCCCGGAATGGGGGCGGTTATCCTTGGTTACCGATGCTGAACACGTTTTGGTGTTTACAATATTTATTTATTTTTAGGATAGCTCACCCTCCCTTTTAGGCAGGATGGGAAAGGAAAACGCAGCAGGGATAGAGAAGGGAGGGAGGATTCCTATAATAAGAATCAGCGCATTTTTCAGAGCTGAACCGAGCCCGGTTTCCATTTCAAAAAAGGAGACAGACTCTACTGCGATTGTGGAAGAGATTACGGTGTGAATTAGGGACTGGTAGGCGTTGAGCGGCCAAACAGTCCATCTCAGAGGTACCTGGATCTAAACACACACACACACACACACACACACACACACACACGCGGCACGCGCGTCTACATGTCCAGGATGTGTGCGTGTATGCGCGTGTGTGAACTCCCACATGCTGCTGCTGTCTGCTTCTGACCAGTGGCACCGATGCCTGCCTCCTCCCTGCTCGCCCCCAGATTCCCCTCCCCTCCCTGTTGCTTTTGTCTGGAGGGTGTTATGGGTTTGTGTGTGTATGAGCGTGTGTGTTTTTGGATTTCAGACTAATTTTCTGGAGTTTCTGCCCCTGCTCTGCGTCAGCCCTCACGTCACTTCGCCAGCAGTAGCAGAGGCGGCGGCGGCGGCGGCTCCCGGAATTGGGTTGGAGCAGGAGCCTCGCTCACTCCTTCTCTCCTGCTCTCCGCGCTCAGTGCCCAGAGACAGGAGGAGCCTGGACCCAGGCGCCGTCGGCTGGCGGTAGGCGCCGGAGCCCGGGTGAGCAGCGCAGACAGTGCCCTCCGTCGTCTCGGCCGTCACTGTCACCCCTGGGCGGCCTCGGCGGCTCACCAGGTGGGACCGGCCGCGCCACCTGCCCGCGCCCCCTCTGCCCAGCGGCAATGACAGATTCTGCAGCATCATTCAGAGGCCCCGTCGCGGAGCCATCGCCGCCGGCAGTTCCTTCTTCCCCTTCTAAGGGGTCTTCTCCTGGCCTGTGCCATGGAATCCTGTCTCAGGAACCCTTGCCCTATTTCCCCTACCTCGACCTCAGGCTTGGAAAGAGGGTGGGCACATTGGTGGCCCCAGCGGTGTCAGTGCCATCGAGGGGCAAGTTTATTTTTGGGGTGGGAGCTGGGCACTCATCCATCCAATCTCCCGGCTGGGGTCCGGGTGGGGGTGATGCTAGCGCGGACCAATTCGTGGTGTTTGGGGTCCTGCGCTCAGTCTTATGCGTGTCTATTTGTCCTCAGCCCCGAGGTGTGTCCCGAACCCCAGAGAGCCTCTAGCAAGAAGCCTGCGCCCTAGAGAGTCCCGGGAACGCCGCGGGCCGGTGCCCAGCGCGCTGGGCCATGCAGTGGCGGTCGCGGCGGAGCTCCAAGCGGCGGGAGCGCCCCCTGTGAGACGGCCCAAGATGCCCCGGCGGCTGTGAACGGTGCTGCCCACCAGGACACAATCAGCCCCGGACACGCTCGGCTCTGCGCGCCCGCAACCAGCACGGAATAGAGAGCTGCGAGCACGGCAAAGACTGCCCAGCATCGGCAGGAGAGGCCGGCTGGTGCAGCCCAGGGACACGTACTCAGTCTGACTCGGGCTGGCACTGGCGGCTAGGGATGTCGTCCTGGACGAGGTGGCATGGACCCGCCATGGCGCGGCTCTGGGGCTTCTGCTGGTTGGTTGTGGGCTTCTGGAGGGCCGCTCTCGCCTGTCCCACGTCCTGCAAATGCAGCGCTACTCGGATCTGGTGCAGCGACCCTACTCCTGGCATCGTGGCGTTTCCGAGGCTGGTGCCTAACAGTGCAGATCCTGAGAACATCACCGAAATGTGAGTTCCTGGTCATCTTTCTCCTTCCTTCTTCCCTGGCCCGGAGGGCTAGGGCTCGCCAGACCGGTCCGTCCTGGCCATGAACGTTGTCTCAAGTCTGGGGAGAAGTCAGAAATGAGAGTTGCAGGGCTGGGCCATCTGTCAGTTACCTGTCTGTTTCACTGGCTTGGGGCCGATAACGCGGGAAGAAGTTTAAAATAAGTTTTAAGTATACATGTCAATAATATATATATAATTGACATGGAAGGCATTCCATTGTACTTTGTATTTCAAAGCCCTGCTGTGTGTACTTTAGGATTTCCATATGCAATAACTTAGTTTTGGATATTTTTGTTTCATAAGGTGCAATGTGTCTGTTGTGTTAGGAGAAGTTCCAGTAACATTTACTAGAAAGGAGGTTAAGATGATTAACTTTTTGAAATCTACTGAAGGAGATTAGAGACCCCGTTAACATTTTTTTTCTGAGGTTTGGCATTCACCAATTTCCCTTTTCATTTTATAGATCAGATTTTGCTTAGGAGATTGCATCCAGAGATGGCCTTGAAAATGATCTGTAAGAGGAGAAGTTCTGAGTGTTGAAATGCACTCACTCAGAAGGGAAAATGTGATCGTTGGAAGCCTAAAAGCCTGGTCTGATTTAATTTGGACTTGACTTCCCAGAGATATAATTTTTAGACCATTTGGATTATAAATCTTAATTGCCCATTGAATATTTTCCCAGGAATAGGTTGGATGATCGAGCAGTGTGTAGTACTCAGATGAATGCTGCCTTTAGCATGGGATCCCATACACCCCCAGGAATGTTTGAGCTTGTCCTGATCTGATGGAGAAGCAGAATTATGCATTTCTATCCTCCTCTTAGGATGACTTGTGACAAATACATTTCCAAGTAGAAATCTACCAGTCCTTTCTCTAGCATTCCTGTCACCTCTTTTACAGGTGATTGTTTCCTCCCCACAAGGGACTTTGCCATTTCATACATTTTGTTAACATGAGATTTTATTCATCCATGTAGAGGGTTGTAAGGCACAGTTTCTCTCGGGTTTCCTTACGGTGTTTGATACTGAGATAGGCAGCCCTGAAAGTAGGATTTGGGCTGTGGCCTTCCGGTTGGCAAGTGCGCATGCATTCCCCACCCCCCAACAGAAAACGCACACCCTATTTCTGCCAACGTAGTTGACCAAGATAACCTGTTTTTTCATGTAAGTAAGAGACTTTCTTAGTCTCTGATGTTTGTTCTGCTGGTGATGCTCTGTTATAAGGCTCGGGCAGGAGGGACAACAGAACGGAGGGGGTACATGCAGGCCTAGCAGTGCTGAGATGTACTGGGTGCAGCCAACTGTCAGGTTGGATCCAGGATGCTTGAATCTCAATCTTTTTGGCAAGGATAGCAGCAGACAAGGCTGGAGCAGAAGGGTGGGTAGGACCCCAACCGTCCTGGCCCTGGGCTAAGCTGGTCTAGGCTGGTCAGAGTGTGTGTGGCCTTTTGTCAAGATCTGTGTCTTTTTCATGAGATGGGGTGTCAGTAGTCGGATGGAGGAAGCCATGTGGAATTCAGAGCCCTTCAGACTATTTTGAGACCATAGGGAGTGCCTTCGTGCTGTTTTGCTGTTGTTTTTAAATTCTGTATTAGACGACAGATCTATAAAGAAAGAGGAAATGAGATAGGGCTAATCATTTTCACTTTAATGCTTTTTTCACTTTAATATTTTAAGGCCATAATCAGAGAAAAAGAAAATAAAACTCTTTTTAAATTAATAAGTATTATTTTAAATCTTAGTGGTCCTAGCTGCCTGATTTATATGAAATCAGTAGATTTGAGCAGAGCTTTTTTTTAATATCAGTTTTCACAATTCCTGTTGTTTCTTATATCTGATAGCAGGTGCCTACTTTTTAGGCTTTTTACAATTGGTTTTTTTGGTTATATTTACCAAAGCAATTGTCACCGTTATTTATTCAATAATGCCACTCCCAATATCTACTCTTATATTTTTCCTTTTGATTGAAAAATTCATTGAGATTGATTGAATTGAGAGTATGTGGGAATAAGTGTCCAGGATGGGGAATTAGGCTGGTAGATGTGAACTCTGAGAAAAAGTGCATTTCTCTGCTCTGTCCCTCAGCTTTGATTGAGCCCATCCTGTTTACGTCCCAGGTGTCTTTATCTATAAAATATATCAAAATCCTTGTTTGGAAAGCACTTAGTATAATTATTTTGAATTCTGCTGTTTTAATATCAAAATGACATCAGTGGATGAGCTTGTTTCATTCTCATCCTTATATGACACCATCTGTGATCTTTATCTTACATATTAATATTTGCTTGAACAGCTTAAATTTTTGGCCAATGGGTACCCGCTACAGTTGGAACCGAATTACAGATTCTTTTTTTTTTTTTTTTGAACTTTGTTATTAGACCCAATGGTATTCCTAAAATAACCTGCTTTAAAGTTATGGTTTAATGGTGTTTAGCTGAACTTACATGTTTCTATTTTTTTTTTTTCAAATAGGAATAATGTAAGCAAATAAACTGATTATAATGTGCTGAAGCAACAGTTTACTGTATCATTTGAAAATGGTATATCTTTTAATGTCTATATATTGGGGGAAAAATATAACCACTGTGCCTTTAGAATTCAGAGAGAGGCCATGGTAGAGCATTTCTTAAGTATATGTATTAATTAATTAAGAGATAAGGTGTTTTTTTTTGTTTCTACATGCATATTTTAAGCAAAAATGACGTTTTATTTTCAGTCATTGTTTGACCCTATTTTATTAAAAAAATCTCCCATCACAGTATCTGTCTCATCCACTTTACCCACTAACATGATCTAGATCTAGAGCTGTATCTGTGTCCACAGATATACATCACACTTACCCATTATCACACTGCTGATAAGTTCCAGCTTTTATTTGGAGATGGTTATACCAAAGCTGTGCTAAATGCAATTAAAAACCATACCATTGTCACATATAAGTGGAATTGAAGAGTAAAGCCTGTTGTTGGAATTATGTAACCAGCCATTTAAATCTCAGTTTTAGCAAGTGCCAAAATGCATTGCAAAGGACAAGTTCTGTCTCACATAAATAGTAAGAGGCACAGTTAAAATAGGGCATGTATTTATTTATTTTTTATTGTGGTCAAAAACATATAACAAAAATTACCATCTTAACTATTTTTTATTGTACCATTCAGTAGTGTTAAGTATATTCACATTTTGGTAAAAGGGCATGAAATTTTATCTTGCCCATATTTTATGAAGACCAACAATGACCTTTTTTTCTCTGAATTTCTTGGGCGATAGTCTCTGATTTTGGGGTAATGCTTGGAGACAAGTCTAATAGTTTTCCTCTTAGTACAACACGAATAGAATTTGCAGCTTTTTCTGCCAAAGCTTCTATGCGCAATTCGTTGTTGGCTTGTTTAAGCAGCTGTAATGTTAAGTCATTAGTACATTGATTTTGGCCCTCTCACCTTAGTAAGTTTTTCCATTGCAATTAATTGTACTAACAACAACAACAACAACAACAAAACAGTTCTGGCATTTGTAAAAATTCAGTTAAAGGCACTAGTTTTTATTACTTTGATATTTACTTCTAAAGTTCCTCCTTTGGAGGTTCTAGAAGTTTGAATTGTACTTTACATGTATTTAAGAACAACAGAATAAGTTTTGAGTGTGGTTACATAGGCCACACTGGACTTGTTAATAAATAAGGGAGTCTAATGTATATCATTCATTATTTAATACAACTGGCAAGCTGGAGTTGAAAACATGCTGTCTTCAAAGTGAAGGTATTTACAGAATTCAGCTCAGTACTACCATTTGGAAGTCGTCTTCATTTCGTGCCTTCCATCTCTGCATAATGGAGGTTTTTATTACATTGGGTCAAAGAATTGAAAAGCCCCGTGACCCTTCTGACCCTACTTTCTTCCACCTCCCCCTTTCCATCACCTCTCATTGACTATCCGGGAAAATGTGTTTGATTTTTTTTTTTCCTTCTTCTCCGAAAAGTGATATTTCCTTATGGGAATTCCGAGCACTGGTGGTAAGAGAAGAGGCTGGGTTATATGTTAGTACAAGCAAGTAATGGGAAGTCCAGATAATGTGGTTACAGCTCCCCAGCACTGAGTTTAGCTCTGTTTAAGATCTTTCACTGTTTTTATTTTTTTATTTTTTTTGTATCCCATAAGCCTCTGTTTGTGTCTATTTCAGTATTCCCTTGTAAAGACGTTTACTAAGCTGAAAAGTTGGCTGAACAGCTGAGAGTTGAGGTCTCTTTCTCCCTAGGAACATTCTGTATGATCTCTTTGACTATATCTAGGTCGTAGGAGTATAAAACCTAGAGTTTTTTTGTTTAGCTGGGGAAAGGGAATTGCATTTTTTTCTTTTCTTTTCTTTTTTTTGTGTGTGTGTTTGGTATTAAGCAAGTGTCTCTGGTTTTAACTCATTGCTCTTCTTGTGTGTTGGGGAAAGAAACATTATCAAACCGTGATTGAATACCATACACTGACATTATCCCTGATGAACTTTACCACTGTTCAGGAAAGCTTCTAAGTTCAAAAACTACAGAGAAGGATGTGGCACTGAACCTACTGTCCCTTGGAACAGTGCCACATTTTGCTTTTCCTTGATGTGTATAAATCAATAGGATGATTTTGGGGAGAGATTATTTAGGAAGGGCAAATTTTTACTTGTTTGATGTGTGTGAGAGAGAGCAAAGGAGAGCAACTCAACCTTGGATTATTAATAGCTGATTGATCATTTTCATAATCTACGTGGTTGAGCTAGTTTAAAACAGAAATCCCACCCTGCACCCTCCAGGTGGCAGGGATCTGAGCCCTGCAGTGGCCTGATAATTGTAGCTCTATATTTAATTACTGATTGATCTCCATTCAAAAAGGCAAAGATCCCACATCATCAGGGGGCCTTCTCACCATTTACTTGGCTCTCTGGTCTGTACAAAGGATTGGGAAGTCATAAATATTGGTCTCGGAGATGAAGGAGTGAAAGCTTGTGAATGTTATAAACCTGGGAAGAAAAGTAAAGCATAGGTATGAAATTTACTTTAGAAAAAACAAAACAAAACAAAACAAAATACCAAAACCCAAAACCGTATGTGATAGAAAGGTGGTGTGGAGTTACCGGATCTGGAAGTAGCTCCTTCAAGTCTCTGGGCCTGAGCTTGTCAGATGTTAACCAAGGGCTTTGGAGTCAATGCTCAGACAAGTTTCTCCTGGCTCTGAAGTTCCACAAAGCTTCAGTTACAGAGGTAATGCGGTTTATACATCAGCTATAAAGTAAAGGGTGGTGTGGAGTGTTCAGAGCCTGGCAGTGTGAGAGTCTGAGGACTTTTGGTGTCATATGTCACATGTGCATATTTTCAGTGTCTGCTCTGAATTCCCCAAACTGTGTCTTTTTAAATATGAGCTGCTAATAGGCTGCTGGCATGTTACTGCTGGGCTGATGAGGCCGAAGTCACAGGGTCACTTAGAATCAGGACCACGGAAGGAGAAGGGCTTAGAAATGCTCTGCTGCAGCCCCCTCTGCATGACTTACCATGAAGTGAGTCACCTAAGGCCATGATGCATTAAAGACATCGTGGGGACTAGAAGGGCTTTCGCCAAGCATCCAAAGGAAATGCCTTGGCCTTTACTTTGGGGGTGCCTCCCCTCCCTTCCGTGTTCTTGGACTGAACCTGAGTCCAGCCAGCCATTTTAGAAGCATCGGAGATATGAAGACAAGCTTAGTATGGCTAAGTCTGTGCAAACCGGTTGCTACTGGAGACAAAGCAATTAAAAAGTGCATGAGCTGCTAATCCCAAAGACATGACTTTGTCTTCACATAGGAAGTAATACACTTTTTGTTTAGTTTACTGTGTTTTATTCTTTTCTTTTAATTTTAAGTCTTCCTCTTTACTAGGCAATTCATATAAAAGTTAAGCTGCAAAGAAAAGCCGTCATGAGTTAGTAGCAGTGAGGGATGCTAACCTATGCCTGCTGGGTCATCTTGGCAGGCTGGGGTTGGAGTGAGGGCAGAGCAGACAGCAGAAGGAAGGCCACTGCCCTTGCAGTCTTTGCGACAGTCAGGGCTAGTTATGTAAGTGGAGGAACCCACAGCCCTTTATCCAAAGTCTGCTTTAGCTCCCATGAAAGTACTGTGGCTGGAGAATACTTACTCTTTCCTCCCTTCTTTTTTCCCCCTGGCTTCTAATCGCCCCAAGATTGATGGCTGAGCTCAGTGGCTGAGCCAGTGGGCAAGCTTAAGGGTTGTTGACTCACATCCAGAATTCATTCTGCTACCATTTTGTGTGTTGTCCATGCACTAAGGCTTTTCCAGTGACAACACGTTTCTGAGACATACCTTTGGTTTCACACAGGGCTTCTCCCCAGGGTCCTAAAAGGCACTGTTTAAAAACTCTCACTGAAGTAGGTGGGAAGGTCTTGACAGCCTTGGAGCGACTGTCAAGTTGATTGGCGTGCCCGGGGCTCTCTGGTCAAGCAGAGTGTAATTTGGGTTAGATCCCCATGTAGTGTCTTGCTTAGAGCTTTGTCTGCTCAGCCCCACTTGCCCAAATTTGGCCTTCAGAGCACAGGCAGTTTTAAGAGAAGTGTATAGATTCAAATACACAGTCACAAGTGAAACAGCATGGCAGTGGGAAGGAGGTGGACTGACATGTCACCTCATGTCTTTCCCTTTCCATCATCATCCTCTATTAGAAGATGTATTATATACCATTAGAAGATAAGTGATTTGCGTGCCTGTAGGAATACGGCATTTTCTAGTATGAAATAAAAAATATTAATAATTATACACCATTCAGAATCCCTTTTTTTATTGCGAATAAGGACCACTTGCTATTTAGCACCTGTAATCTTCATATCCTAACAATTATCTGAACACACACACACACACACACCCCAGAACTCTTATTAGTATGTGTACGATGTGTCTATGAATATCTAAATATATGTATAAAACTCTACTAGGTGTGGTACTTTCAGACTTAGCTATCTTGAACTGTAAAATTTTCCTAATAATTTAGGATTTACTTCCTTAGACCACCCAGACTTTTTAAAAATCAAGATGTAATTGACAACTATTATATTAGTTTCAGCTGTACAACATAATGATCCGATATTTGTAGTGTGAATATTGTGACATGATCACCACAGTAAGTCTGGTTGATATCCATCCCTTCACATAGCTACAAGATTTGTTTTCTCGTGATGAGGACTTTTAAGATCTACTCTCTCAGCAACTTTCTAATATACAATACAGTATTATTAACAATAGTAACCATGCTGTACATTGGATGCCCACCCAGACTTGTAACTTTGTTATAATCATTCTGGCTTTCTCTCCATGAGGACCTGATGGGGGTTTTCTCTGAGGGAAGTATGTGAGTGTTATTAGCACTTGGCTACTCAGAGACCCCTGTGTCTACCCTTTTTGATCAGTTCTCAACATAAATAAAAATTATATTACCAGTGAAATATATATATATTTTTTTAACAATTCTACAACAGTCTAATTTAAGCCAAAAGATATTAGAATTTTGGTTTCAACCTCTGAAATGTAGTGCAATCTAAAAAGATAGGGTCTTCTAAACTAATTTTTGTCACAGAAGTTGTTTCTATTTCATGTGCTCCAGAATCCCTTGCTGCAACGCGGCAGAGGGCCTGGGCCTGATGGGTGCTCACTGTGGGACAGCTCGCTGGCTTCTCTTCTCCCGCCTTGGCTTACGCAGCATCTGTGCAATGTGTGTGCAGGGGTGGGGAGTGGTGGGCGAGAGAGCTTGACATGGTGGCCTCTAAGCTCTCTGGCAAGGTATGATAGAAAAAGCACCTCGCTCCAAAAAAACCCAACCAAACCCAAACCATAACACCCTTTCTAGTCTACTCCCTGTTTCACTTCAGAGAGCTGCCACCCCAAACTCCAAGAGTGGTGTGGAAAATTTTGCTCCAGGCATGTTTCCTTTGTACTCCTTAGCCTTTTCTTGTTGTGACTCTTCAGTCTCCTTCCTGTTTGTGGTGGTGTTTCTTATCCCCCTCCCCTAACTTGCCTCTCTCTCTCTCTCAATCTCTCAATCTCTCTCTCTCTCTCTCTCTCTCTCTCTCTCTCTCTCTCTCTCTCTCTCTCTCTCTTTCTCTTCCTCTTTCTCTGGTAGGCATCAGGCTGCAAAGTCCCTTTAATGGATTGTGAAGAAATCGTGGGTTGTAGGACCTTTGGGCCAATCACCGTGATTCCCAGTGAATCTGGCTTGATAAGGTTAACACAGTCAGAGAGGCAGCAAAGAACAGGAATTTGTTGTAACTGAGAGGGGCCCTGGGTGGGGAGATGGTAGGCCTCACATCCACACTCTCACAGTAACAGAACCTGGAATCCTGGCTAAGCCATTTAATCTCACCAGCCTGAGCTTCTTTATCTTGATATTGGAGGTTGGGTCTTTGATGGATGCTAACCCCTGAAAGGCTCTGTGGTTCTGAATCAGTCAGCCATGGGCACTCGTGTTTCCTTTTCTGTTCGGAATTCAGCCTTGTGTTCTCCCCTGGGCCAACCCAGAGCTTGCTCCAGTTGTCATGGTGGCTTAAAGAGCAGAAGTTCAATCTGTGAGTTTTCTCTGAGTCCAACTCTGCAGTTCAGGTCAGATGGCTTTGCAGGTCACCAGCTCCCTGCTTCCTGGGTGGCAGTACTTCTATGGTCTCCCATTAATCAAAACAGTCTTTTATTTTTTTTCTTAGAGATAGTTTCCTTAACATGTACTGTCTACCTGCACTTTCAGCAATTCATCAACTAATCCACATGTTCACATCCGATCAGACACCGGCTCCCAGGTGTGTGTTCTGCCTTTTTCAGCCCATCTGGGTCCACTTCTGTGGATGGTGCTCTGGAGGATTGCTAACTGGCTTGCGTCTGGCCAGGCTCCACCTTCTGTGATGCTCAAAGCGGGAGCTTGCACTAAAATCAAATCTCATCTTTCTGCCCATCACATTTTCCTTTCCCGCTGGCTGGAAGAATTTATCACACGTTCCCCAATTGTCACGTGGGCTGCCTGCCATCGAATTCAAATTTCCTGCAAGCGTTAGTTCAATTCAACTAGTGTTTATTGAGGCCAACTGGGGTGCCACAGACAAATAAGGTAGTGTCTTGAAGCAAGGAGCCCCTGAGTAAGGGGAGCGAGGGATGCATAAACATCTAATTTTAATGTAATATGATGGGGACAGTCAGTACACATGGGAGTAAAGCCTACATTTACATCATAATTGTTTCAGCTTCAGCCAGACATGGGGCCATTTACAAAGTGTTCTTCCTCCCAAATGTGCATGGTTCTCACTGTTTAACAGTGGGAGGCATAGATGTGTAGACTGGATGTGAGCAATCCCCACCCCCTACTTTGCTTGTAACCCAGCTGAGTTTTGTTGTTTTCTCTCTGTCAATTTTTAATGTTCTTGTGGGATTGTCCACTCATTTTCTGTTTGAGCAAGCTGCTGGCGTTTGAAACTACCTCTCCCTTAGGTTACGATGGAAGGGCTGGCACTCCTCATGGCTGAAGCTAGTCATTCCACCTCTGTTACAGATCTCATCCTCTTCAATTTTTCTCTATTAGCAACTTCCCCTCTCATCTATATTTTCAACCTCTTTCCTTGTAAATATCAGAATTAAATCAGGACAAGGTCTCTCCCATCTTAGACAAGTTTTCCTTCAGCACTATTCCCTCCCACTCCTTCCATCCCTCTTTAGTCCCTGCCCTTTCCCCTCTCCCTTCAAAGCCTGATATTCGGAGACTGGTCTGTATTCATTATGTCTGTTTCCTCACCTCCTAATCTTGTCTCAATCCATGGCTTCCTTGAACTCGCTCTCCACCGCTGTTCCCAAAGACCTCCATGGGGCATATTTCTCTGTTCTTCTCTTGCTTGCTTCTTAGCAGAACTTGGCCTCATTTCTCATTCCCTCCGTCTTGAAGCATCCTTTTCCTTTGGTGTTACTGCACTTTCCTAGTTTTCTCCCGGTCCCTCGATCTGCTGCTTCTTAGTCTTACTTGTGGGCTCTCTTTTCTCTGCTCCTTTGCTAGATGATATCCCTTGGGCTTCTGTCCTAGGGCTGCTTCTCTTCCTGGGCTGTCCCTGGGCTATGTCACCCTCATCCTCAACTTCTGTTGTCTTCTGTGTCCTAATCATGTTTCCAGCCACTATCAGTGATGACCTTTGGGCTCCTATGCCTACTGAACATACTCTTGGATATGTCACAGTGTGTCACACTTGACATTTTCAAATTAAATTTATCATCATTATTCCAAAAACATCGCCAGCATTCTCTATTTTAATGGATGGCACCACTGTTTACTCAATAATACAGACCAGAAACCTGGATTCTGCCCTCTCTTTAACCCTTATATTCATTTAATTATCATGTCTTGCCAAGTAATTACCAGATTTTTAAAATGTGTCCAATTCTTTTGATCTCTACTGCCTCATTCATTGATTCATTCAACAAATATTCATTGGGGTGGGCTCTGTGTCATGTTAAATACTTGGGAGATGGTGGTGAGAAAGACTGACCTGGTCATTTCTTACCAAGCTTGCTCCCCTCTCGGAGGGGAAACAAACATCAAACAAGTACTTACATAAGCAAAATAATTAATTCATTCCACCATAATTTTTACCTAAAATGCTGCAACTTTCCTACTCGGCATCCTCACCTCCAGTCTTGCTTCCTCTCATATGCCACACTGTGCTGGAGTGGTCCTTCTAAAATGCTGATCTTATCATGTCACTGCTTCTAATTGCCCTGAGGCTTCCCATGTCTCTTAAAATAAAGTTCAATTTTTTTTTATTTTTTTATTTTTTATTTTTTATTTTTTTGTTTTAAAAATATAAAATCAGGTTGTCAATATATTGGTGTGTAATAAAACATATAGCTGTCACATGGTCTCAAATACACAGATCAGCATTACAGTTGCTTTCTACACCAGTAGATCTGTAAAGGAGAACAAATTATAACTGGAAGCTTGCTTGGCAATCTTGGAATTAGAGCAAGGGCACTTAATTCTGTATTTAAAATGTTAAATGGTATTAAGTTAAGCTTGCCTGACGCATCCATCTCCATAATTGAAGTGCCTTCACAAAGGGAAGGCAGAACTTGAAGTACTTGGCCCAGATCTGTGTCCCCCGGATGGACACTCCTTTTTCTCTCCTTCATTCACTGCCCAGCACCAATTCTGATTGACACATTCTTTCTTTGGAAAGGTTAGTACCTTTAGCCAAGTTTTGCTCAGGCCTGGGAGCCTTTCAGATTCTTTAAAGTGATTTTGCAAATCTTTTCTCTGAAATGCACTGATTTTATTGTATGGAATTTTATTAGTAACGAGTTTTTTTAAAGAAATATTTGAACATGATAAGAAATGCAAGTGGTACAAAGGAGTGTATCATGAAAAGTTAGTCTCACTTCAAATCCTTCAATCCCTCAGCCTCCTTCTCCAGTAGAAACTTTGATTTTAGTTTGTGAGTCTGCCTCCAGAATAGTCCACTCACATAATGAGTACAAACGAGTACATATCTATATCTTTTTGTTTGTACACAAATGGGGAAATATATATACCTTCTATTTAACTATACCCACTGTTCTGTGTTTTGGTATTCTTTTACTTAACAATGTATCTTAAATATGTCCCTATATCAGCGTATGTACCCCAAACTTCTTTTTTTCACAGCCCCACAGTGCAGTAATCCATTGAATGAATCAACTATATTTTACTAACTTCCTGTTAGAACAGGCTTGTGTGCAAGTTCTTGCACACATGCATGATTTTATCTGTAGGAAAAGTTCCTAGGATTTGAATTGCAGGGATATTTGAAAGACATTTGTGATTTTGATAGATATTCCCAAGTTGTCTTCCAAAAAGGCCACATCATTTTATTCTGCCCCCAAACTGGAAGCACCTATGTTTCCACAGCTAAGCCAATACTATTAGGTTGGTGCAAAAGTTATCACGGTTTTTGCATTTATTTTTAACCTTTTAAACTGCAATTACTTTTGCACTAACCTAATATTTGTTATCAAACCTTTTGACCTTTGTCAATCATATTCCTGGGAAATAGTATCTCCCCATTGTTTTACTTCATAATTCTTTAATTATGATCCATGTTGAAAGTCTTTTTATATGTATGTAAGTCATTTGTATTTTTTTTTTTCAGTGAACTATGTTATCATATTCCTTAGCTATTTCCTTTTTCTGTTGGTTTGGTGGCCTTTTCAGAAAATTGATTCATAAAATCTGTTTAACAATAAGAACATTTATACTTTGCCTAATGTTTTGCTTGTCTTGTGATGCTGATTATGGTATTTGTTCTTCTCCCCTTTCTCCTCCGTTATCTCTATGGCTTCTATATTGTAAACGTGGCTAAAAAGAGTCTTCTCCTCTCTAAGAGTATAAAATAAGTCTCCTATATTTTCTTTTACTGCTTTTACTTTTTCATGCTTTTGTGTTTAAAGCTTTGCTCCATTTGGATTTTTGAAATATAAGGAGCGAGGCAGCAAAAAAGTTGTTTCACTATTTTTTGAAGATAGATTATCAGCCAGTCAGGTCTCTTGACACCATTGCTTATATAATTCAACCTTTCCATCACCAATTTAAAATAATAATTTGATTGTATACGAAGATCACCTTTGTATTTGGGCCTATTTTGGGACCTATCCTATTCTGTCAATCAGCTTGTCTATTTACATGCCAGAACTAAACATTTTTTATCTCCTAAAGCTTCATATTACAATTATTTTTCTACTTGAAGTATCAGTCTTACTTACCAGTCTACACTTTCAGAATTTTCAGGATTAGCCTTACATGATAATTTTTCCATATGAATTTTAGGAGACGCTTGCCTAGCTCCACCTGCATTGTCTTGGTATTTTAAATGAAAATAGCACTACATTTATATATTTAAACAAGTCTTAACAGGTCTTAAAAGCGATGCATTCTCAAAGTCAAACCTCTAGGCTGTGTCTTGACCATGTGTTCTGATATCTTATAAACCCCTGTATTTCCCAGGCCCAGCACAGGTCACTTAGCATCACACATGCATGCTGGCTTCCTGTCTGTACACACCACTAGACTATACACTGCATGAAGGCGGGACCACGTGGCTCTCGCTCACTGCTCTTCCCCGGCACAAGGCACAGTGTCCTGGATCTCCACATTGCACACATCACCATGGCCACACATATTTCCCTATAAATCTCTCATTTAGAGTTCCAAATAAGAGTATTTATTAGTTGTTCTTTGGACTGTAAATATGTAAATTTCTAGACATGACTTTTATGAAGTCATCAGGTTAAGATGTTTCTTTAAATAAATAACCTCTATGGAATTAAACAGCACCACATCGGTTCATGCACAGTAAGAAATCAATTTATTGTAGAGACATGGCATCGCTGGAAAGGAAGAAAGGCAAAGCTTTGATGAGGCAGGCTGATTCTGTATCCAACAGGAAGGAGGGACAGGGAAGCAACGGGAGGATGAGGGCAAGTAGATGAGGAGAGATGCACAACGGGCCAGCTCAGCAACAGAGGTAAATCCAGGGAAAAAGATCCATTCCAGGGACATCTGATTCCAGCAAACAAATGGGTCTAATGAGAAAGAGTTGTGCCTTTTTGTGGTGTAATGACTAATAATGGATATTCCTGTGGATCAATTGCAGTTTTCCCTGTGACTGCATTGATGGTGCTTTACTTAAAAAGTGATTCTGGTGTGAGATTTCAGACGTGATTTATTTTTCTTGTGATATGGATGGTAGAGACTGTTTTTTTTTTTTTTTTTTTTTTTCCTTACAGAACTGCAGACATCAGGGGGTACGAAAAGATAGCGTGTCAGGTGTCAGGTCCAGTTTAATATCCCGTCTGATATATATACTTTTGTGCATTTGCAATCAAGATGCATTGGGCTGGTCCTATGAATGTTTCATGGAGTTTCCTTTACATTTATAATAGTAACACTATCAGCATCTTAGAAATTTTGATAGTTGTTTGCAAAACGGATCATAAAACAACTGATAGACATATGAGATTGAAAGGCTTTTAAAAATAGTGTGGGGAAGTATATAGGTGAACAGATTGTGTTGAATGATCCAAAAAGATAATTCTCCCTCGATATAAATAACATTCATTTATTTTGTGTTTACACGATACAGTATGTTCATAATATACATACAAATGAAAACAGTTTAGACTCCATATATATATTGAAAGTTAAATTTTAAAAAAGGAATGGGCATTATAGAACCAACATATAAAGTTTAACTCTGATGAGAAGTCTTATTTTTGGTTGAGTCATTGGCTCTCTTGGTAAGCCTAGGTGACTCTCTGGGATTTAACTTCTTAGCCATTTCATTTATTCTTTTCGGAGAATTGCTCTCTCACCAATAAAAAATGTCTGCTGGAGTTTAACTGCCTGGCATCTTGAAGGTGCTCTTGAGCCTTTTATTTACCTCAGCTTACCCTAGAATTCATTCTGTCGTTACTCTCCTTTCATTGTATTTTATATCTACAGTTCAGAAGGTAATAGATCTTTGTTGACAAAGTCATTTCAGCTATGCTGAAGGAATTGACTATTTATACATGCGCATGTTGATTGATTGATCAATTTATTCATTCATTTAGTGAATTAGTCAATCAACAAATATGTTTTGAACATGTCCTCTCACCAGGCAGGCAGTTTTCTGGGCCCTAGGGGACAAGACTTAGGCCAGCGCTTACCATTTGTATGGTCTGTTGAAGGAAACTGACAGAGGTTCCCAGTCAGATAGATCGGTTCTCTCCACAGCTGTGTGGACAATCCATCCTACACATCCAAACCCCATCAGCACCATGGCAGACAGCAGCCTTGGACCTCCCCTTCCCCCAGACTCTTGTGCTAAGGGCATGCACATCCATAGCATGGCAGGCTCTCAGGAGGACAGATCTGCAGAAAATGCCTACACAGTTCCCGGGAGTGCACTCAGGGTCTTTGAGTAGGGGATTCTGGGATCCTACGAGGTCAAGAATGGAAGGTGCCATTTCCAGGTAGAAGCATCCTGTTGGCCCTGTAGTCTCTTTACCTCAGAGAGAGGCCCTAAGCTGGAGGAGTGCCAGAGTCAGGGCCTCTAATGGGCCTAGGTCCACTGTCCAGAGATAAGGGCACAAGGGATTTGCTCCTCTGCCTTGTATCTGGCTTCTGCATCTGGTACTTTTGTGCTATGATGATTCTCTGGAATAGAGGAGGTACAGGGCTAATGCCTTGGGAGTATGAAGTGCGGTGGCCAGGATATCTAGACCACTCCTCCCACTGCAGTGTCCCCCTGTCTTCAGAGGAATTCCCAAGCATGGGGTCCATGTTTCCAACAAGGGCAGCACATGCAGAATTTCCTCTCCTGACTCATGTTAAAAGTTTTGTAATATCACAAACACAGACAGACCTGCAAAGCACAGGTCTGTCCTCAGCAATGAATGGGGATTGTTAAACATCAGCAGCTACCAGCTTCCATTTTTCTCTCTTCCCTGTAAAGATTTTATTATTGCCCCTGAAAGGTCTATATCTGAATGTGATATTTTAAGAATAAGCTCATTATGGCTGAATTCATTTTTTTTACTGGCACCCTAGGAAGATCTTAGGATTTTGAAAACTGTGCCTAATAAGTTCCTTGCCTCATTATTTTTTTTCCTAATCAAAAAATCACTGAATATGTCAATTGCTGAACATAGGTGGATCTACACATGAATTTTTCATTTTCTTAGGGAGTTTGTGTAAGGAAGTGATACAGGTTATGAAGCAGGATCATTTGGTGGGTTAAGAGCTTCACTCTGAAATTTGTCTGTCCTTGCTACGTTGGATGAGTTATTAAAGCTCTCTGTGTCTCACTTTCCCCATCTGTAAAAGTGGACAATAATAGAACCTTTCTCATTGGGTTAAAATGAGCTGATGCATGTAAAATGCTTGTACCAGTGCCTAACACATAGTAAGAGCTTGGCCGTTAGTTTTTATCTTTTGGGTCTATCCTCACTGTATTTTGAAGGAGAGTGGACTCTATAGGGCTGGGGAAGGACCGAAAAGCAAAAGAATCTGTGTTGAGTATGGCACTGGACAGGCGCAGGGATTAAGGGGACAGACGTAAAAGTGTCTTGGTTCCCTTTACTGCAGCCATGGTGTACCCTTTCGTTTGTTTGCTTATTTCTCTCATCTTGTGGGACATGTGTGCTCAGCGGTTTGGGGTATTGACCAGTTGTGTGCTGTGCTGAGCAGCCATGGGTCAGATTTAACCACTATGATTCAGGTTGTGGTCTTTGTTCTGCAACTTTGTTTAGTTCAATGGTCCTGGTCCATTACATTTATTAGGCTTTCTACAATAGCGCCCCTGGACTCTGGAGGCTATCAGTCAGTTTGCACTCCATTTTCTCTAGTCACTGTCTTTCTCATCCTTTACCTGCAAAGCCTTTAAAAAGTACATGGATTTTTTCTTTTTATTAAATTATGGTAAATACACATCTTAACCATTTTTAAATGCACAGTTCAGTGACATAAAGTATATTGAAGTCGTGCAACCAACACCACCATCCATCTCCAGAAGTCTTTTGATGTTGCAAAACTGTAACCGTATTCATTAAACAACACTCCATTCCCATTCCTAGCTTCTGGCAACCACCATTCTACTTTCTGTCTCTATGAATTTGACTATTCTCAAAAATATATGTCTTTTCAAACAATGACATACTTTGAATTAAAAGTTTTTATAAGAGCTTCGTTCAGGATTTCAAAATTCATTTGCACTTTCTTTCTGCAAAGTAACTGCTATTTTTTGTGGCCTTACACAACCACTTATGACTGGGATCCCTTGCCACCAGTTTCTTTGCAGTTTAACCCCAAAGAAAGTAATTTCTAACCTTCCATAAAAGTGACTGAAGGTTAACATGGGAAGTGAAACCAGTGAAGATAAAATTGGAATTGTTCTTCATATTCTATTGCTCTCCTTACTCCCACAGCCTATAAATGTTGGCTGAAAAATTGTGCCAAAATCAAAACAGACCTTCACAGAGATCCTAAAATTTTACCACTTGAATCACTCTCTTTTCTTGACGTTATGCCTGATGCTCATTTTCCTCTGTGCCATGCTTGATCTACCCTGAAGTTAGCGCAGAAATATTAGATCCAAAAATTCTCTTCGTATGGAATGATTTGGCTTGACTGGAGGCCAAGAGCATTCAGAAATATGTCGTGCTGTGATTAGTGCTGATTTGAATGCTTCTTAGAATTCTTAATGCCTGGGCTAATCACTGGAAGTTCGTCTTCACTGGTCATAAATGAAACGTAGCAGGGTAAGAGGAAAAGACATTTTTTCAAAACGATAATGTATGTGATAGATTGGAGTCACAAGAACATTGCACTTTTTTTTCTAATGACCATTCATGCTGAAACACCAAAAAATCATGGGTGAAATGATTTCCTAATTCATTTTTTGAAAACAACTATAAGGTAATCCTATAGTATCAGCATATTAGTCATGATGGCCACTGAATTTGTATTGAACAAATATTAGAAATGTTACAATTAATCAGTGTTTGAATAACTGATGATAATTACTTTACACAATAAGGTTAATAAGGTGAAAATGAGAGGGAGGGAATGAGGAATAAAAAAAGAGAGAGACATGAACTGCAACTAACTCTAATGGTTGATATAGTTGCTGTAACTGAGCACAACAGTTGTTCTCAACTTCCTGGCAGTGAAAAGAGAAGCTCATTATTAGGAAGAAGAATGCCTACTAATTCCACAGGAACATGGCACTGTGTTCTGAAAGGAATTTCTTTGCAGGGACAATGAATGATGTAATTCACAGCTTTTATGAAAAATGCAGAAGTAGATTTCATTTCTTCTTATTGAGAAGGCCAGTGAAAGTTGGGGGAAGTGACAAGGATATCAGTTCTGCAAGGAGGCTAAAAGCGTCCAAAATATAATCTCCCAGTGCTGTGCTTATAAAATGGATCCAACGCAGGGTCTTTGTTTCCCATCCCCATACACCATTCGCAGAATCAGGCTTTGCTAGACGCTGGGCTGTGCATGATTTCAAGTTGCTCCTTTGACCAGAACCTGGAAAATTTTAATCTTGGTTGCTGGTTAAGGCAGATATATTCTCTTCAGAAACCAGGCAAGCAGATGGTGGGGCTGACATCCTTTGACAAAGACCAAGCAGCCTGGCCTGTGTGCTGATCCAGGTGGAAGCCACCCCATCATTGGGTGAAGATGAGCTGGGGAGGTAGCAGCGGGCAGATCCAGGCTTGCAGAGCAAGTAGCCGTTTGACTGCACCAGAACATGGACAGATGCTCAACTGAGACCGCAGGGTACCACCCACAGGGCACAGCAGAGAGGATTTTAATCGAGAAGCTGTTAGGGGCAGGTGTGACCAGCCGGCTTCCCAGCCAGAGGAGAGGAGAAACCCCCTCAGGCTCCCAGGGTGCCCCCAACCCTGAGAGGGATGGCCCCTCATTGGCCTGCCAGGATGAATTAGCTGCAAAGTGCAACCCAAGTCACACAGTGAGCTGATTCATGTTTGCGATGGTTTTCTATTCACCGATGTTAGAGGACATCTGCCCTAAATAAAAATTTTGGCTTAAACATAGCTTAAGCTTCCTTCTTGACAATAGTTTGGTATCAGGACCATTTCTCTCCTGGGGTTCTTTATCTAATATGGTCCAATGGTGTCATGGTACATGTTTAGCTCCTTGTTTTCTCATTTGCTGTGGCTGGTGATTGTAACCTATCGAAAGATCTGAGAACTAATGTGAAATATATACTGATATTAAGTCAATTAATTGGAAGGAAAACATTTTTGGGGGTAGGGGTCAGGAAAGAACACATTTGTTTCTCCTCCTAGGGACTTATTTACCACTGTACCAAGTATAAAATTACACTTGGCTCTGTCTGTGTCCATTTTAGTTAGTTTTTAATGACAGAGGAAGTTTCTAAAGGTTCTGGAACAGGTAGAAGTAGCTTCTTTTAAAAAGTGAGATATTTTTATTGTGGCCTGTGTGTCACTTTATTGGATGAAACTTATTTTAGGAATCTCTGTGCATGGAGATGACATTTCAATGTAGGAGAATAGTTGGAACATGGAAGTCTCAGAGGAAATTACAATCAAGAATTACGCCAGGTGTCATGAAATCCTTCTGTGGGCCAGTGAAATAGCTGAGGTTGGTCGGGAATGTGACCAACTGGAAATGTGCCCCAAGCCCCCAGGGACAATGTCAGTCAGCTCCCCCTGACTGTTGCCAGGAAGAAAAGCTAGTCACGTCTGGCAGACCTTCTGTTTTTTTTTTTTAAGAGAATTTGGGAATTTAGGTTTCTGAAATGTGAAATCTTCCCATTTTGTAAAGTTAGTGGCTAATAAGAAAATGTAGAAAAATAAAGGACCCTGTATTCTCTAGATCTGGGCTATATGCTGTCGCTGTGACTTCTGGTCAACCAGTTTAGTAAGGTTTACCTATCACATTTTTTTGTAGGCTGGGGTCCAATTCTAAGTCTGCATGGGAGGTTATCATTTAATTTAAGTCAAATGAAACTTACACTTTCCTATTGGAGACTGAGGTGTTTTATGTGGAAAGCCAACTTTAAGGTATTTTATCAGAATTCATTTTTCTGGTCTTAAATTGTAGTGTTTCTTTTTGGGAACCACCTTGTTGATAGAGGTAGATAAGAAAAAGCTATAAAAATACTCAGAGAGAAACCCAGAGTACAATTTTTTTCTTCATAATATTTTGCTGAAGTTTTCTTATAATTTGTGTACTGAAGGAAACCGAGACATTATCAAGTTCATATTTCCTCTCACAGATGTGGGCACTGGAGGCAGGGTGAGATTAAGCTCACCATGTAGTTAGTGACTAAATCAGCCCTCGAACCTTGCTCTTCTGATCATTATTAATAATAATTAGCATTAACTGAAGTCCTCATTTGTGCTAGAGCAGTTTTCTAATTTTTCCAACCAACCCATGAGGCAGTTACCATTGTTACCCCATTTTATAGACAAGGAAACTGAGGCATAGGGGCTTACCCCAGGTCACGTAGCTATTAAGAGGTGATGCTAGTGGAGTGTGTTTATCCCTCACACTTCACCACTCATTCTTTTCCAGGCACTTGAATTCTTAAATTCCCAGGGTATTTGGCTAGTCTAGGAAGCTGCAGTTCTCGGAGCTTGGCATTGTAGAAAATCTGAAGAAGATTCTTCATTTATCTCTTATTATAGCTCTCTGTAGATATAACATATGAGAGCATTCTGTAAAATGTCCTCATTCCTTTTCATTGACTGTTGTTTTTAGGCAGTGATTATTTGCGAAGGTCCATTTTGCATAGCTTTTAGAAGGTATTCCCTATTGAAGGTGCAGGATTTACAAGTCCACAGTCCTAGTGGTGTGGTGCAGTGTCTACGTGCTCAGAAATCAGAGGCAGGTAGTTCTGGGTTCCAATCCTGTTCTGGCAGCTATGTGACCTTGGGAAAGTGACCTGACATGACTGGGCCTCAGTTTTCTCTTTGGAAAAGTGGAAACAATCAAAGTGCTCTCCTGGTAGTATTGTGTTAACAGAGACAATCCCTGGGTACCCCAGTGCCTGGCACACAATTAACACTCCATAAAGGGGAATTGCCAGTGCTACTTCCAATGACCATGGCCAGAAAGCAGGCAGAAGTGCTGACGCTAACCGGCAGATGCTAGCAGGCGGGTCAAATTCAGCTTTTGAGCATGTTTGTTTGCTATTCTCTATATTCATGTCTTCACAGTTGGGGGTCGTACCCTCTTTTAAGAATGGAGCAATATACTGAGAAGTTCCTATTTCGAGTCCTGCTTTGACCCATCATGGATTGACTTTCAAATCTCTTTCTCAGCATTTTGTTGAGAAACTGAAGCTTCCTAGTTGTGGACTCAGGGAACAAGGGTAATTTAAAAAAAAACATGGATTATTATATTCTCTATGATGGGAATTTTACGATAGAGAGGACCCTATCAGAGTTGAAATGCCTCAGTCCATGGCTGTAAGCCTAGGCACACATCACAGTCTCTTGTGGTGTTTGAGTTCTGTCTACTTTTATTATATTAGCTTATTTATTTATTTGGTGGCGGGGGTCAGGGGTGGGCAGGGTAGTGGGAAGTGATTCCATTTTGAAGAGTGGCCATTAGAAATATTCACTGATGTTTCCATTTATTTCTGATGCATTGCCGAAGTACAGTTCAGTATAAGCTAAAGGGAAATTCTATTTTAGAGCAATACTGCGGTTAAGCTAATACACGCGAAGAAAAGATGCATTAGAAACCACTCTTTGTTACTTGGGCAGATTACCTGGAGGAATTTTTTGATAGGTTTTTAAAGCCAATGTGAGATCTTTTAACATGGAATGAGTACCCTTTCTAGGAACCTGTAATTAAAAAACGTTTCTGTGAATTTTTCCTAAAATTACCTCTTCTCTCTTCTTTTCCAAAAAGCCACTGATAAGCTTTTTGTTAAGCCCGAGGACAGGAAATTCTTCACCCTCAAGAAAGTGTCTTAGTGAAGGTCCTAGATGTCAAGTTGAGACTGGAGAAGCTTTGGTAGCAATACAAAATAAAATGGCAGATAGTATGGACTTTGCTTATATTCAGAATCTATATCTGTTGACTTTCTGAGCTCTCTACAAGGCCTGACCTTCATTGAAGCTTTCAGTGACCTGCCCAATCATATCTTGTCATTCCTTCCACTGTGCACTTGCTGTCCAGGTGCTGGTATATCTGCTTGGAACTGTCTCTTTTCTGCTCATCAAATACTGTTGGCAGTAGCACTCTCCCCAGAGAGCCTCACCTCCTTCAAGGTCAAGAACTATGGATCTGAAGATTCTTGGAGGACATATCTAGCCTTAGCATTACTGAGGGGTTTAATGGCAAATAAATGCTCATTTTACAAGGGCAATTAGTTTTTATATTAAAAAAATAAATAAGTACAGTAGTTGGTTTGAATATGTTGTATGCTTGTGATCAGAATTCACTGCTAGATTGGTCAAATTTTTTTTTCAAAATTACCTCTCTCTCCTCCTCTGTTAATGTCTTTACTTTGTTTCCTTGTTTTCTACAGGATGAATGAAGTCATTTTCTATTATTACAGTCCTCATTTAGAATTTATTGTTCACGCACATGTGTGTAGGTGTCTGGTCTTTCCAGTGGGATAATAAAAACTCCAAATAGAGGATACCTGGATCTGTTTGACTGCTTAAGTCAGCTGGTATTCCGTGAGCATCAGCTCTGTGCTAGGAAATGGAGATGCAGTGAGATGAATAAGACCCCTCCATTTGAGGAGCTGACAGTTCACTTGGGCAGTCGATAGGTTCATAGAAAAATACAATTGTTGGTATAAAGAACACCTCCATTTCTTCTTATTTTTAATTACAAAGTTAAGAAGTACAATAAATGCTTTAAAAAGCTTGCCAACTGATGGAATAAAAATGTTCTGATTAGAAAAAGCCTTTCTGGTGTTGTGTACAAATCAAGCAATGTTTCAGATGTTGTAGGGTTCCAGAATAGATTTAGGCAAATTCATTGAGATGGCCTTTGAATATGGGATCCAATTTTTAGGGCAGTAGATCGTGGTCTTGGAATGTAGTAAAAGTGTAAAACTACAGTAAAAAACAATATTCATAATAATATGAGATCTAAGCGAGAGTCTCATACATATATGGATTTGAGAACAGAGGAAAGCATATCTGAACAAAACAGGATGGTTGATGACCAACAATGATTCCAGAAACACTGCTAATGGAGGGATGGGCCAGAGGGACTGAGAATCCAAGGAGGTGAGAGAAATTCTTAAGGAGTGTCAAATTAAATCCAAATTCACCAAGTCTCCTCGTCACTATTCAAAGTCTGTTGACTTGCCAAAAGAGAACGAAAGCAACGCCGGCTGGTTAGAGGGGCAGAAGCTTAATTTCCCGTGAAGAAACGAAGCTCTGTTGAATTCATATGAGATTCTTATCAAGCATTGGGACGTGGACACTGGGGGGATGACTTGTGCCTTAAAACCCCTGGAGCCTAACCTTTCCAGAACAGTGGGCATAGTTAAGGGTTATGGAGAGAAAGCTTTTGAGAAAGGCCTGTGCCAAAATTCTGGGATTTCCCGTTGCTTCCTTGGTAATGAAACCCTTCTTGGATATGTATTTTATTAAGGAAAGCTTGACTCAGTAAAGAGCCCTGAGAGTTTGACAGCACTTTGACTGGAGTGATGGAAAATGGTTTTCAGGGGCGGGGGAAAGCCTGCTGCATTGCCTGTCGGTGCATCTTTTACTTGCCTGCCCTGGACTGGTTCTTCCTCTCTCCTTCCTAACTCAGGGTTGGTCTCTGCAGCTGCTGCTTTTCAGAGCAGTGGTAATGAGATGAGGGATCTCAAAAGGCCTGGTGTTGTCAAGATCTCCTCCTAAAGGCACATGGAAATCACCAGTAGGGGGCAGCCCAGCATGCTCCTTAGTCTTCTGGTTCCTGTCCAGAGGCTGTGGGGCAGGGAGCAGAGGCTTTTTGACTTTTGCCTTTTGGGCGGTCTAGAGAACTACAGCTTGAGCCCAGGTGTATTTGTCCATTGAGTAACAAGCCCTGGAGTCCAGCTTCCTTGAAGTCATTTCACTAGTATGGCTTTCTTTGTCTCTTTCACTGCCTCCCTTCCTCCCTCCTTCCTTCCTCCCCTTTCTTCCTCCCTCCCTTCCTTCTTTCCTTCTGCATAAATTTTTAAAATGTAAAAATATATACAGATAACAATAACTTCATGTACTTATATACAGAACTGACACTTTAACATTTTTTGTCTTTTTAGTTACAAGTCTTTTCTCTTTTAATAAAAGAAATAGTTTAGTAGTTTAATACAATACTTTAGCAGTTTAAGTTTCTTTATCCCAGGCCCATTCTTCTTTTCCAAGGTGACCTTGCAATCTTTTTATACTTTACAGATATACTTAACTATGAACATTGTGTGGTTGTTTTCTGTGTGTTTTTAAAATTTTGCATGAATTTTTTTATATGTATATATTTACAGTATGCAATTTGGCTTATTTTTCTTTCTCACTTAGCATGAAGATCTCTTTTCTGCTCAAATATAAAGATCTGGTTCAATCCAACTTATGTATTTAACACCTTATTTTTTTCTGTTTCTTTTTTTAATATTAAAATTATTAAGGTAACATTGGTTAATAATATTATATAAGTTTCGGGTGTAAAACATTATGATTCTGTAAACTCTGTGTACTGTCTTGCGTGCTCACCACCCAAAATCTAGTTTCCTTTTATTACCATATATTTGATCCCCTTTACCCAATTCTTCCTCTCCCCAACCCCTTTCCTTCCACTCTGGTCTTCCCCATCACCATTCTGTTGTCTGTATCTATAAGTTTGTTTTGTTAGTTTGTTTGTTGCTTTTTGTTTTATAGTCCACATATGAGTGAAATCATGGTTTTTGTCCTTTTCCATCTGACTTATACTACTTAGCGTAATACCCTTAAGATCCATCCATGTTGTCACAAATGGCAATATTTCATCTTTTTTTTTTATCGCTGAGTAGTTTCTTTATTGATGGACATTTGGGTTGTTCCCAACTTTTGATTCTGACCATAAATATAATGACTATTCTTGTATATGTCTCCTTGTGTGCATGCATGAGAATTTCACTTGGGTGAATACCGGGAAATGGAATTGCTGGGCCATGAAGCGTGCCAATTTATAATTTTCCAGGATACCGGCACACTGCTCTTCAAAGTGGCTATACCAATTTACACTCCCTCCAACAGTGTAGAGAAATTCCTCACAGCCTTTGAAATGTGTTGTATTGTCAGACTTTAAACATTTTGCCACTTTAGTGGGAGAGGAATGGTATGTCATTGTTTAATCTACATTTCAAATTCTTTTGGGGTAAGCAGCTTTTCATATGTTTTTGGCCATTGAAATTTCCCCTCTGTGACTTGTCTCTTACTGGCTTTACTGGCATCCTCTCTACTCCTACGATGGTAGCTAAGGAGAGTTTCTTAGAGGGTAGAGTTCATGACCAATTTATAACCAGCAGCTATCTTGTGGGCATCTCTGCAGATGGCAACTTATAAAGGGGAATTCTTGGCATCTGGGAGGACACTTGCCAACCTTTTAATCCAGCTCTTCTGTTGATGTTTCCATTTTGCCCTGGTGAAAAATTCATTATTTGTCTAGGACATTCCTGCCTCCACAGTGGAAGAGTAGCCATTTTTTCATAATTTCTTATGGTTCTTTTGTGGTTTTCAGCAAAATCTCCTGTCTAGTCTTAGATCCAAGAACAGTTATGCTTTGCTTAACGTCTGACTTATTTTCATCTCATGCACACTATGAATTTACCACTTACCACATTCCTTCTTTTCTTGGGCATTGGTGACCAGAAAGCTTAGAATTAAGCTTGTGGCTTTTTCCTAATAAGTACATGCATTTTTAAACCTAATTCCAGCTCCGTTGGTGTCTCTACCTTTGCTTTTCATTCTCCTATGCCTTCCATTTTTATTTGTGCTAGCTCATTGTATTTTACTGAGTACAACTGGTGAGTTTTTAACTTAAAAATCTGATGAAAAATGAAATAAAAATAAAAATAAAGGGCATAAATAAGTAAAAGAAAAGTTAAAGATAAATGATTGGTGCCAAAGACATTGATTAAGCACCCACTGAGTGTCAGGCCCCTGTCATGAGATACAGTGATGATCCAGGTAAAGAGAGTTGACGTTTTCAGAACAGTGACAGCCACCATGCTAGATCAGCTGTAAGGAGTGGACAGCCTTCTCTGGAAGTCCTGGTTGTGACCCCAAAGGAAACCCTACCCACATTATTTACCATTTTTGCTGCTGTTGCATGAAAAATGCATTAAAATTTAGGGCTCTCTGGAACGCAGTTCTTATTGGGACATCATTTAGAAGAAGGAGGTCACTGTGGTTCTCTAATAAAAATGTTAGTGGAATGAAAATCTCGGAAAATGTATTTAAGTGAGATCATTTTGAAATATTCTGTAAAAACTCTTGATGCTGAAAATAGTTGGAGCATTAAATTGGAGTCTTAAAATGTTTCCTTCTGTGTGTGGTAGAAGGAGATAAGGGAATGCATCCTTCCTGCACATCTATGAAGTGCCAGGCCCTGAGTCTCTAGGAGAACCAAGATCTTTGAGTGGAAGATGTCTTCCTATCTTGGTGGTTGCATTTTTATGCAATGGAACAATGTTTATGTGGGTCCTTTTAAAATTATTTTTCTTTGGTGTAATTTTGTTCCCTCAGAGCATTTACTTATTTTATTTCTAAAAATTGTTTTCTAAAAGTGGGTACCAAGGATTACATTAATCTTTGTCATTTTTTGGAGGGGTTAGGTAGCTGTATCTTCTTCCCCATTAGTTATTTTAAAAAAATGTTAAACTCATGTTGGTAACAACAGGTTTATATATTTGTTTTCAGTGTCTTAATCGGAATATATCATGTATCTTAAATTTTTTGAAAAAGAAAGGGAAACTTCATCCTGGGTCAACTTCTTATAGTTTTTGGAACTCAAATGTTGCCCCTGCATCCATCCATCCATCCATCACCCATCCATCCATCCATCCTTTATGCATTGAATACCTACCATGTGCAAAGTACTTTACTAAATACTGTGGTGCATATTAAGAACTATAAAGCAGGATCCAGTTGTCTTCAAAGAGGCTGTGATCTAAGAAAACTGGGTAGATAGATTCTCAAATAACTATAGCACAAGGAAAGCCCATGGAAGCAGTTTCCAATAGCTGAGTGTTTGTATTACTAGGGATTTTCTTGGTTTTAAGTGACAGAAAATCAGATCAAACTTCTGTTAGTGACATCCAACCTCAGAAATGAATGGATTCAAAGGCTCCAGTAACATTTTTAGGATTCTGTCTCTTTATATATCTTTTAGCTTTCTTTTCTTCTGTGTGCTGACTTTTGTCTTGGACAGTCTGTTTCCTTGTGGCAGAAAAAATTCCCATGGAAGCCCAAGGCCTGCGTAATCTTTCAGCTATGATCCCAGAGGAGGAGAGAGACTCTCTTTGTCTCAGCATTCATGTGTTTAATTTTAAGAAAGATTCTCACTGGTCCAGTTGAGGTCACATGCACATCTCTAAGCCAATCACCATGGCTAAGGGAATGGAACTCTCTATCCAGCCAGACTCATCAGTGTACTCCTATATTTGAGGGTTTGGAGGGTGGGGGAAGAGGAAGGTTCCTATTAGGGTCATGTGGGATTTGTGGAATGTGTTTCCTGAAAGGAAACACTGGTATTAATTACTGACAAAAGCAGAAAGAGGGGATGCTGGGCTAGGAAAAGAGAAAGTGAGGAAGGAGGGAGGGAGAGAGAAAGAGAAAGGGGCAAGGGAATCTGCTTCAGTGTTTTAGGAGGCAAAAGGAGGGCGTGACTGCTTCTCTTGAAATGTGAGCAAAGATGTGATTTGTCTTGTGTGTGATGATGCCAGCATCCCGTGGTTGTCGCCATAAGGGTGAAGCACTTTTGACAGGCAGTGGATGCATTTCCAAGTTATTTTCACCTTTATGCACAGGAGACACCATGGAAAGGGAGGCAAACTGAAATTGTTAGTTGAAAAACTGACAAAAGATTAAGAAAAAAATGAAACCTGGCGAACCTGTCATTGACTGTGAAACTTGATCAATCATGTTTTTTCCCCCTCAATCACATTCTGACACCCCTAGCCATATAATAATATAATATAATATAATATTATATATATATATATATATATATATATATATATATATATATTTTTTTTGTGTGTGTGTGTGTGTGTGTAATGGTGTGATTAAGTTGGGTGGGGAAGAATCACCTTGAGCACCCTGGTGAAGTTGGGTGGAAGTTCCCCCTTCTTTTATGTACTGCCTACGTTCTGAGTCACTGGTTATCACTTTCTGCTTTTTTTGCAGTTACATTGCAAATCAGAAAAGGTTAGAAATCATCAACGAAGATGATGTTGAAGCTTACACAGGACTGAAAAATCTGTGAGTACTTAGGACTTGTGTACTTTGTTTCAGAACTTTTCCTTATGCTCTATTATTCATGGGTTAGTTCTAACATGTATGCAATGATGTGTTTTCATAGGACAATTGTGGATTCTGGATTAAAATTTGTGGCTCACAAAGCATTTCTGAAAAACAGCAACTTACAGCACATGTAAGTAAAGGATGATTCTTTTGTTTCCCACGACCCAATTTATTCAGTATTTCCCCCCTCTGTTTATTTTCCTTCCTTTCCAACTCTAAATCTCCTTTTTTAAAACTTGGTATAGCTGTGACAATAACTTAGAAACACTAACTTTGATTTCTGAATAGCTTCAGAGGGGTATTAGAACAGCTTGATTATTCCCTTTCATGAGTTTCTGGGCCATTTCCATCTTGGACAGAGCAATAGGCCAAGAGCAAGGAGCCTGATGTGAAAACTATGTTCTGGTACAGCGTCCTTGATTCTTTTCCTTGGAATAATGATGTTTCCTGAAAGACATCAAACCAATGGAATTGAAAGGAACTGACTTGGCCGTGGCCTTTTTAGGGAGCTAAAAATTACTAATGCTTTCCCTGCTACAATAGAACCGCTTTTGAACTTTCGTGTTCCCAAAACTGTCTGTCATGATTGATAAAAGTGGAGAAAAATAAATCATGGGGCATGCCAAAGGTTCAGACAATTATTAATAATAGCAAATGCTTTCCCTGAAGTCATATTGAGGCTTTGTCAGCTGAAATCAAATGGAAATAGGGACAGTGGGAGCTCGTAGGTTGTTTGCTGCTAAATCCTGGTAGATGATGACACTTAGTCCATAAAGTGTGGCCATCCTGAGAAGTTTCTTCATTAAACAGAGGATCACCCCCTCCTAAGCGTAGATTGGTGTCCCCATGCCCCGAGTTTCCAATGTGACCTTCTTCCGGAGGAATGTTGCCTGCATTTATTGGCCATTTTGTGCTTTGCAAATTCTCCTGCGATAATGCCGTACATATCTCAGAGTCTCCAGTTTACCTATAGGGCTCTTCACTTGCATTATCTCACTTGATTTTTCTAAAAACTGGTAGGGAAGATCTTTTTTATTCCCATTGCATGGACATAAAATCACAGTGAGGAAGTTGTTGGACTTGCTCGGGTCCACAGATTGAAAGTGCCAGAATTAGGACCTCTGGACTCACTCCTGGCCATGCTCTTCCAATAAGAAACAAAATTTGTGCCATCCTTAAAATTTGAGAGTCAGTCCTTCTTGTAACATTTGTCTTCTTTCTTTTTTTGGGGACAACAGTTTCCCAACTGATTTTCATGCCAGTTATAAAAGGAAGCATTTTCTGAGAGCAGATTGCCTGAATTCTTTATGGAAATTTGTTGATATTATGAAAAAGCTTAATTTCGTAAAGCCAGTACGGTGACTTCATATTTTATAGGTGGCATTAATGATGAAATCAATTTAAAAATAAAGTCTGTAGAATTAAGATAAAAAACATTTGGCAAAAATGTGATAAAACTCCAAGGAACTTGATTAACACATTTCATTTAAATGCTTTTTGGCCTCATCTCTGTAGTTGATTTGCCTGCACAAATCTGATGTCTGCGTAGGCCTTGATAGCATAAACAAGAGACAAGTTGGATGGAAGAAAAAGGCAAAATGCTCTCTAATGCAATCACTTAAATGTAATTAATGACCTTAGTGATTAAGTTCTGGTATTTTCATTACAGCTGACTTTAGACCCGAATTACTCAACAACTACTTTTTACTGGCTGTTTTACCATATCACTTAAGCCCTGATGTTCTGATTTTTGTATAGTGGGCTATGGCTAATTGTAGTTTTAGTAATAGATGTATTTATTTCTTTATTATAACTCATATTTTCCTTACTTTTCCTGTTACATGCTATTTCTATGAAAACCAAAGCCACTTTGTATATTTTTTTCAGGGTGATATATGGTAGAATAATTTTAATGACAGTCTTTGTGTTGTAAGAAGTACCATTTGAAAATAAGAAACCAAAGAGATGAGCATATCCTATATAGTTTCTTTAAAAGCCAATAGTCTGGAAGTCCTATCATTGGACAAACTGCAAAAACTCTATTGATATGGGTAGGCCTATTTACATAGTAAGGAAGAATGAAGGCAGGCAAGTATTCAGTTATGAAGAAGTTGTGAAATGTCAGAAAGCTTCATATATTCATGTGATGAAAGAGGCTCCTAATCACCAAAATGTGAAATTAAATTAAATAGTTGACTTTTGAGAATGGCAGAGAGGGAGGAGAGAATGAAGTCAAGCGTTTGCCTTTCCAGACCTTAGTACCAACCTCTGTTTATGACTGAGGACTTGGGGCAATTGCCTTCCTGTCCCCTGATTGACCACATGCAAATTGTGCTCTTACCTGGAATATCAACCCAGTGGGTGACAGTGAGTTGGGAAGGAAATGTGTATCAGAAGTTGTTTCTCTCTATCTCTGGGATGTACTGATTATCTCTGTGAGTTTCCCCAAGAGTATCAAAATGTGCACAAGAGCAATCTACTTCACTTGAGTTTTAAGGAAATACAGATTGGCTCCTGTCTCTCACTTTCATCACGCTTCCCTCTATGCTGTGCATATTTATCATCTCATGATGACTCTCCAGAGCCCTTGTAACTGGTCACTGAGTTTATTTTTTGGTGCTTTAAGTCCTCCCTGACCCCTGAGAACACAGAGACTGTGAGAAAAACCAGGATTTGTGTTTTCCAAGGGCTTTGCTGAGGTGCTAATTAGCTCCTTTGCAAAGTCCTATAATCAAACAGTAAGAGGATTGTTGATTTTTCCCCCCTTCCTCCTCCTTTTTGGCTTTTGGCCCCAATAATAAGTATGGTTCATAAAACTCATCTTGTTCTTTGGAGCATAACCCCGCTCTGGGCTGTGCTGCTGGCAGTTGGACAGAGGCAGCTGCTCCTGGTGTCGGCTCGCTAGCTGACCGGAGAACCTTGACAATAAGTGTCCTCTTTCTTTGCTTCCTCTCTCCTTGTTCTTGGGAGGAAGAACAGGTTCACCCCCTCACCCCAAGGATGGGGATTTCTGATGGACATAAAACCATTTGTGTCTCCAGAACTCTGGAGAAGACAGGCAGATTGACTTTCTAGTATATTGTACTCCAACGAGAGACACTCTTAATTCACATTTCAAAAGAAAAGGTTTATGTGGGCACATTTTTAAACTTTCTAGTGGAGTATTTTTTCATGTGGGTGAACACTTTACACTCTGTGTGAAAAGAGAGAAGATGCAAGCATAGAAGGAAGAGGGCACCCTTGTGAAGGTAGGGGTTTGGGTGAGTGGAAATGTCAATATAGAATAAAAGCAGGGAGTGGACATAGGCATTCTTGAATTACGAGGCATTTTCTTTATTCATCAACTAATTAGCCTTAGTTCCTGGGTTTAAACTCCTCTCTGAAGGTGACTGGTGAGATATAGCAGGATGTTTCAGCTAGTGATTCTGTTGGGCTGACACAACAGACGGCTCAGGTAAGGGCCCAGGATTACTGTCCCCTCAGGCCTCCCATTTTTATCTGAGTCACAGCCCAGCAACACTCACTTTCCAGAGCAGGAAATACATACTGAAAGGTTCATTGCAATTTGTTGAAAGCTTGGCTGTTTTTGTAAAAGTTGGTTTGTTTTATATTCATGTTACTTACTAAACACGTGGCTAGAGGCCCAATCGTTGGACATTTTTTAAATAAATACAACTAGTAAATAAATTCACAGAGAGAGTCAGCTGCCAGGATTATGGCTCAGAATTTCCCAACCGAAGGTCTCATGGTACTGATCATTAGAAACTGAAACTCCTGTCCATTGAATAAAACTGCATGTTTGAAACATATGAGTAAAATCCGTATTATTTTTTTCAATCACAAATATGACAGCGTTTCATTGGTTGGTCCAAATCTTAAAATGATACGTCGCTAGAATAAATAGTTCAAGATAAAATCTGACATAGTCTTTTATCTGATTTTTTTGTTGTTCTCTTTATGGAATTATCTGGTTATTTAGAAATCACATATAAACAATCTCAACAGAGTTTATCAGTCAATAGGTATGTTCTTTCCTATAAGGATGTATTAAATCCAGTTACTATTCAGAGTTTTGTATGTCACATGATTTGAAAATATTCATGATGTTCATTAGTTTTAAAACATCTTGTCTCCCTAGTGAGTTTATGGTTTTAAATTAAATTAAATTTAATGTTCCTATTAATTGTTCAAAAGGTCAGAGATCTCTAGGAGGTATGTAACTTGGCTCTGAATCAGCATGTGAAAAAATAAGCTTTTGGGTAAAAAAGGGATTAAAAATAGAAAATATGAAAATTATGCCTCACCCCCAAGCAAGAATTATAGGAGAGGCAAAAAAAACTAAGCTATCACTCCAGATCAAAGAAAGAAATTATTGGGTCTAAGCAAGCATGAACCATGATCAAATAAAGTTATATATATGTTTTTAAAAATCTCTATTTGAATACTTTATTCCTAAAATGTAGATTTTTAGATTCACAATTAATGTTTTTTATTCCTTTCAGCAATTTTACTCGAAATAAGCTGACGAATTTGTCTAGGAAACATTTCCGTCACCTTGACTTGTCTGAGCTGTAAGTAATGATTTTTGTGTGGCGTTTGGAGGGTGGGGTGGATTTCAAGGAAAAGGGGAATTAAGGTTTTTTCTTTTCTTTTCTTTTCTTTTTTTAAATGAGTGATGCTACAGATCTATTTTACTGTCAAAAATTCTTGAAAAATGATTTCTCAAGTTTTGGTGACTTGTTGATTTCTTCCCTTATGAAGATGTGATTCAGTAGTAAAAAATTAGAAATCTCAATAGTAATATATCATTTATGACGAGTTTAAGTGTTGTTTTTACATAAATGATTTCTTTCCTAATAGAAGGAAAAAGAGAAAAAGATGGCGGCTTTGTGTCAAAATGGTGACATATCTCATAGCATCTGTTTGGACCCTGTTATGTCCAGGCCCTCATGGAAAGCAAACCCATTCAAAGAGGAAGTAACAATGAGAAAAACACCCAAGCTTTTCTCTACCAACCACAATGCCTGCTGGTGCTTAGGGAACTTTGGAGAAGAGGTCGTCCTTTTCCCTCCTGACCCATTCTTATAAGATTTTCATCTAGGTCTGCCACTGCATTCACTATTTATCCTTATGCACCAATGTCCTTTGTTATAAAGTGATAGGAAAAATATTGAAATGTGTTGATGACTAATAGCCAGCATTTCAAAATGTTTTCAGTTTTTGTGTTATTACCATGAAGCAAATGTAAACTGCTGACATTCCTATGGGTAAGGTACCCTAAGAACCCAAAAGCAGAGACTCTACTACGTGGCCGAGGTGGGCCCAGAGGGACAAGGCCTTTGCATACCAGGCAAAGCTTTTGCTTAAACTGTGTGTTGCCTGAGTTGTAGGATCTACCCCTATTCATGAGGAAATTGTGCAGATTAGAAGATGCTACAAGTGTAGTGACAAGTTAATAGGTAATAATGAGGGTTACATGGTTAAAGTCTTGGCGATTGGCAATTTTTTTGTAATAAACTGAATTTAGGCAATTGAAACACAAGGTTTCTAACACAGGGATTGGCATGAAAAACTTAATTTAAGGAAGATATATGAAATAGAATAAGATATTCTGTAAAAATTTTAAGCATCACTGTAGAAACTTTTCTTGACATGTTAAAAATGAGAGCTCTGATTCCAAATTCATGTGTCTCAATATTCTCCCTTAAGCCTATTTAATTAATTCATTTAACAAATGTTAATTGTGTGCCTGTTACAAATCAAACTAGCATGGCACTGGGCCATGGAGATATAAGGAGAACTGTTATCTGTATTCTAGGATTCTGCTATCCAGTGGAAGAGGTAGAAGCCTAGACAAATAAGTGTAATAACAATCACTGAAAAAGGAGTTTGCTCAGTGAGCTAGAGGAAAAACACCAGCTGTCTGCCAGCATTGTGTGGTCATACAAACATTTCTATATGTATAATTGAAGATCAGTCACTTCTTTATCCTTCTGCGGATTCAATCATGCCTTCTTTTCAGAAAGATTCTTTCATTTTTCATGTACTCAGAATGCCAGGAAACATCTTGGGGTAGTTGGGGTTTAAACACTGTGGATCTCTTCTGCATTATATGCCATATCCAGTAGCGTCAAATCCTGTTTTGGTGTTGGAGGGATACTTGAAGGCCATCAAGCAGACACGCATTGAATGAGTCTGCCATGACCACATTTTCCCCAAAGAAGCTCCAGGAAAAGTCTCCAGGGATCCCTGAGATTCTTAGAACCTGACCAGAAAACCACAGGAGTAAATGATGTTGCAGAGCTCAGGTCCTGTCCTCACGGAAATCTTAAGTATTGCGGTTAATCCAGGCAGAGCCTATGTAACGATTTTAAATGGCCTCATTTAAAGGCTCATTACCATAAATGGAATTCATCTTAAATAGGCCACTGAGTATTATAAATAAGCATATAAAGATTTTTTTTTCTTGCGGTTTTTATTTTCCTCTTGAATACTTCCTCTTTTACCAATCACAGGCCACAGGAGTCCAGGCAGCACAGCTGAATGGTGGCTTTATCTCAGCAGACCCTCTCACAGTGGGCTAAGAGGCTCAATCTGGAGCTCAGTTACCCTTGCTCTCAGAAACCCTGAGCTTGGTGTGTGTGGTGTGTGTTGTGTGTGTGTGTGAGTGTGTGTGTGTATCTGTGTGTGCATGCCGGAGGTCTAAGAGCTCCCTTCCAGGTTCTCTCTTTCATATTCATGCCAACACTCTTGCATCAGTCAGACTAAATGGTGGTTGCAGAAAGCTAGGAGTGCCATCTGATTAGTTCCCACACTTTAATCTTAGCATTGTGTTTACAGTCTCATTTTAAATTAAGATGAAATTGCTCTGCCCCCCACTGAAGTTTAGGTTTATTAATTGATAACATTTCTTGCAATCTCTAGCCTGGCCAGAAATAAATATGTTAGTGTTCCTGAAAACTTATGGATGGCATCTTCACTTAAGATCTTCTGAATAACTGTATAATAACTGCGATAAATTTGTCATGGCACCTTTCCCACCCCTTTTTATGAGACACCCTTTCTGTCCTACATTGCAGCTATTTCTGTCCCTATCCTGTGTCCTTATTATTCTGAAACGCCGTATATCACTTTGCATCCTTTAGTCTCTACAGTGGTGTTTGCACATAGCAGAAACTCAGTAAGTATTAGGGCAATGAATGAATAATAAATACTGTTATGCTATTAAGGTGGGTATGACTTCCAAAGATTGCTGGCTAGAAAAAGTTCATAATTTTGTAAGTGTTTCATAAACACAAGTGTAGTTAAAACTAACAAGAGAAGCCTAACTGGGTTTCATTTTTGTTCCATGTAGGATCTTGGTGGGCAATCCATTTACATGCTCCTGTGATATTATGTGGATCAAGACTCTTCAGGAGACTAAATCCAGTCCAGAAACTCAGGATTTGTACTGCCTAAATGAAAGCAGCAAGAATATCCCCCTGGTGAACCTGCAGATACCCAATTGTGGTAATTTACTTTTAAGTCAATGAGTGTAGTTGCTATTAATTATTCTAATTGCCTTGGTGTGGTGGAGAGTCTGGGAAGATTACCACTACCCAGATTTTATATAGCATGCTGTTGATGTCTCTGGAGAGTCAAGCAACATTTGTGTGCAGTGTGGAGAAATCAGCTGGGAGCAACTTTGCTAAATTTTTTTTGCAAGTAGAATATTAATTTTGAATGGAGGACTTTGAAGTGCATAGAGAAAAAAAGTACACTCTTTATTCCTTTGTTTCTTTGTTCATTTGTTTGTTCATCCATCCACCTATCCATCCATCCATCCATCCAAAAAGTATCTGCTAAGAGTGTGGTACTTCACTGGTCACATATATACTTGGTTGGCATGTAGGCCATATAGACGGAAGGATCTCAAGGTGATAGTGTCTTGGCAGCACAAGAAAATGAGATTCAATCCAGCACATTCCCTTAAACTTGTCTTGCTACCAGATGTCTGTGTCTCTCGATGGGACACTGCAAATCTGCCCTTACACATGCTTTCCCCCATGTCTGAATTTATAATCTCTTCCTTTACTCTTGTTATCACTCCTCTCCTCAGCATTTACACCTCCAGAATTTAAAAAGGCACCGTATAATAAAATCACAGCTCTCTGTGAGGCTCAGTGTGTTTATAAGAAAGGAACATCCAAGTGTGCCTGTTAGGATTTTACTGTTAAGGGCTTCTGTGACACACCTCTAGCATACCCACGTATGCGTATGTGTATTATTCCTCTGTTGAAATTTTAATCAGTTAGTCAACCAGTTAATCATCTCACAATTAGTATATTTGATCTTCTGGCCTAGTGGCTGGTGACTCAACAGAAAGCCACGTAGCACCTGGTTCTTGTCCGAGAGGAACCTGTCTGTATAATTAACCATAAACATTCTGTTCTTTGTTTTCAGTGGACCCAATATTTGGGATCACTTTTTCTTTAAGGAAAATGTAGCTGCTGCTTATTTTAAATGAGGATTTAATAAAAGGAAAGATAATGGTTTGTTTCTTACCCCAAAGGGGCTTAGAAGACAGCAGCTACCCTTGCCACAGATTTTTCTGTCATAACTAGAGATCTTTGGCTTCATAATGGGGGAAATCAGGTTTTGTGCCTTGCCAGCTTCCCTCAGGTTTCTTTGCTAGCCAACACTGAAAAAAACTTAATATATATCTTTTTGTGATTGATAAAAAGGTAACTGTTTGTATAAATTTGCACCACTGAGAGAAATTGCCTTGAGGGATAAGAAATCAATGTTGAGTCACCTGGCCTCTTGGCCAGCTCCCAAATCCCCATGGCTGTTGTGACCACATTGGTTCAGTAACCACTGAGAGGGGAAAAAGAGAAAGCATCTGCCTCCTGCTCTGATTTCACAAACTGCCTCTTAATAGATGTTTGCTTTGCCCTTGCCTGAAACCAATTCTAATTTTTAATTGTGGCCATGTTGTCTTGACAGTATTTCCATAATGCATCCCACCGTACGTGTTGTTGATAGACAATTGTGATTGCCGTAGGGTAGCAGTGCACTGGTCTTAATTTTTCCTGATCAATTCGTCAATTTTCAATAATTTTTTTGTTTCCTACAAAATAGTCAATGAATTGTGTGTATGAGAGGGAGACTTTGAATCCACCGTCAGAGAACAGACACTTGACTGATGCATTAGGATTGAATTGTTACATTCATGGTAACATTCACAAATTCAGTGTGAACGATGCTTTCCAAAAGGCAATATTATAAAAGATGAATGGATAAACTTATTTTTCTACCACTTTCCTATTCTTAGACTGTTTTGTTATTTCTCTGTTAATTTTTATTTTTTTCAAGAGTTTTTATTTATGATTGTACAATAATATTGATACATTTTGTTGTAAAACTTCCTGTATTACACATAAAACTTGTCTTTTACTTCTTTGCAACAATTTCAGGTCAGTAGTCATAGATATATCATATTCTTTTTAATTATTGCATAGTGTTCATGTAAAATAAATCCTGAGTATGTTAAATCTTCCATATTGATGGGTATTTAGCTTATTTCCCATTTTTCATTACTACCAAAACGTTTCCACAACCGTCCTTACATATTCTCTTTGTACATATGTACAGGAGCAAATGTTTTCCTGGAGTACATAGTAGGAAGCAGAATTTTTTATTTATTTGGTTTGAACCTCAGAAAATGGTTATACCAATTTGTACTCACCCCAGCAAATTATATCTTTATATTAGCAAGCTTCTTATTTTTTGTCTCTCTAAAAAATTTATGTCATTGCTTTTTAGTTTGCATTTTCCTGATTACTATCAGGTATCTTTTATATTTATTGGACACTGTGTTTATTCTTCAGTGAATTACCTATTTATATCCTTTGTCTAGTTTTCCTTTTTTTCTTTTTCTTCCATTGATAGTATTCTTTGTTTCATTTTTTTCTTCATTTCTTGAAAGTTATAAATTATGTTTCTGTTTTTGTAAATGTATAATACCACACATATTTAAACAATATTTTCTGTAAGTATCTAGATATAACCCTCAATGGGACAAGATACTTTTACTTTACTTCCTCCACCGGTCTCTCACTTTGTTACCATCTGGGATTTTGTTTTTAGATTGTTACTTGATTTTTTTTGAATATTTACTATTTCTCTGTGTATCATTGATTTTTGTATCCTACTACTTCCCCTTGGAGTGGTTTTTCTTTTTTGCTGGAGTATATTCTCTAACATTTTTTTCAGAGAAATTAAAAAATTTTTCATGTTCTTGCCTTGTGGAAAATTAGGCTGTATTTTTTTTTTCTTCTCAATAGTATTGGCTGAGTATAAAACTCTAGACTCAAAATAATTTCTCTTAGAATATTGCAGATATTGTACCATATTTTCCTTGTATTCAGTCTTGCTGATTAGTTGCTCAAGGCCAACCTGCTGCTTATTTCTTAATAGGTAACATGTGCTTTTCTTTTCTTCTAGAAGCTTGTAAGATTTTGTCCTTATCCACATTATTCTTAAATTCTAACACAGTGTAACTAGGTGTGTGTGTGTGTGTGTGTGTGTGTGTGTGTGTGTGTGTGTGTGTGCAGGTGTGTGTGTATGTGTTTAAAATTTATTCTGCTTGATAGGTAGTGTTACCCTCTCAATATGAGTGTTCATGTCGTCACTTTTGGAAGAATTTTCTCATTTATTTAGATGAATATTTACACTTCTGGCTCCTCCCTCAGACCTCTCAATCTTTCTGTAATACCTTCTACCTGCTTGTTCTTTCATGCTGCATTGTAGGAGAATTGGTTTACTCACTACTTTGCCCTTCAGCTATTTCTCTAGCTACTGAATTTTTCTCTTCCAACAATCAATTTTCAGTTTCCACACTCTCTAGTAATTGGTTTTCATGTATGAAATGCCTTTTTCCACATTGGGGGTCACCGTATGTCTAGGGTGTCACAGAACCTAGCATGACTGGTTTTCTCCTGTCAAGTTCTCACACTCATTGCTTCCACTTGGAGGTAACTACAGCAGTTGCTGGATGCTGTGTCCACATAGGAAAGTAGGGGCGGGATGTGGAATGCTTATTCCTCCTGTTGGTAACCATTGCCCTTGTGGCTTGGCCTCCATGGGGTTCTACTCTCTTCTTTAGTTCACCCCTTCAGTCTTGGGTTGGCCTACAGCCTCCCTGTTTCATCTAGCACGTACTATGTGTTCATTTGGGGCTGTGCTGTTTTTCTTTAATCTTATTTCCCTGCTTTCTCTTGGTCAGGGGTTCTTCATAGTTTCTTTTCTATCAATAATATGCTTTATTATTTTCCAACATGGATTAAAAATTTGTTTTATGCAATTTCTAGAGATTTGAGATGAGTGGGTGAGACTTCAATTTAGTTATGTATTAATTTTCTTCACGATGGTTTCCCAACATTGGTTCTTTAAAGAGAAATTAGATTGAACAGTAAATTACACTGGATTTTTGATCTCTGAAATTCCATGTTGAAGAAATCAGGTAATATGCTAATGTCTCCAAGTTAGATCTTGTTTAAAACACGGATTCATGGCAAGTGGCTTTTCTTTTGGGTCTCACCCTTTGGAAGTTTTTAAAACATATCTGTTGTGTTTAGTTAAGCCACAGATATGTTGAATTCATCTCATTTCCACTTTTGGGGGGGATCAAACTTTTTAGCTAACATTGAGAATAACTCATAAGTGTATGGTCTTGTGTGTTTCATCATTGTAAATCAGCGATTTGCCAATAACTATGGCTATTTCATTCAGTTTGCAACTGATAATAATTTCAATAAAAAGGAGCTGTTAGGATTTAATTCTTTACAAGGTGGGTTTTCTTTAAAAACTTCCACTTTATTAAGATGCACAAATTGCCAGTTATAAAAATAGTTGCAGGGATCTAAAGTACAGCATAGGGAATATTGTCAATAATATTGCAGTAACTGTATGGTGTCAAATGGGTACTAGAGTTACAGGGGTGACCACTTTGTAAGGTATATATTAGTAAAAAAGTAATTGCAATTTAAAAGGTTAAAAATAATTGCAAAACCGCAATTACTTTTGTACCAAACTAATAAATGTCTAATCACTATGTTGTACACCTGAAGTTAATATAATATTATATGTCAACTGTAATTAAAAACAAACAAAAAACTTCCCCTTTTAGTATTTCATCAAGTAGGTATCATGTGGTGAACAAGTTGTCTACATTTTACATGCAACCCTGCATCCTCCAGAGTGCCTAATGCATGCCTTGAACATAATAGAGATTTGATTAAAGTTTGCTGAATTTATCAATTAATAAATGCATGAACCATATTATATTAATGATCATATTGGGTCAGATTTTAAATATAATGATGCAGATATTTCAGTATAAGAGAACTTAAACACATATTATTCTAGCCAAATTTTACCATATTTTTTTAGTATTTTGCAGTTCCCTTTGAAATTTTTGTCATCATTGCATTTTGAAAGAATCTCATTTTCTCCTTTTTCCTTCTGCCCTTAGTGATTAAGTGATCATGGCAGGCGGGGCAGGGAAGTATCGCTGCGGCGTTCCCAATAACTGCACAGTCAAAATGCTCCACAATATTTTTCTAACAGTCCCTTCCTGCTGTGAATTATTGTAAATTTATTCATGCTGTGAAACACGTAGTGGTCTGTTTCTCCACAAGGTCCCTTTTTTTCTTTTTAAAGATTTTATTGGGGAAAGGGGAACAGGATTTTCTTGGGGAACAGTGTGTATTTTCCAGGACTTTTTTTTTCCAAGTCAAGTTGTTGTCCTTTCAGTCTTAGTTGTGGAGGGCGCAGCTCAGCTCCAGGGCCAGTTGCCATTGCTAGTTGCAGGGGGCGGAGCCAACCATCCCTTGTGGGAGTTGAACCGGCAACCTTGTGGTTGAGAGCCCACTGGCCCATGTGGGACTCAAACCAGCAGCCTTTGGAGTTAGGAGCATGGAGCTCCAACCACCTGAGCCACCGGGCCGGCCCCACAAGGTCTCTTTTTAACCTTAGAAAAACTTGATTAACTACAAGACAATAAAACATGATCATATAAAATTTCCACCTAAATTGGGAAAAAAAAGGGGTGCTATGAGCATTGGTTCTGAAGACAGAAACCAAAATCACACAAGCGCTAAGGAAGATTATTTATCATTCCATATAAAAAATATCCCTGCAGCTTCTTTTAGTGTTTTTCAATGAAACTATCACATAGTATATTCTAAAACTTTTGTCCCCACTTTCTGTACACTTTGGTTGATCTTCAGTAGTTAGTTTTCAAAAACGTTTTAATCATTTCCTTTGGCTGAATGGGAGTATTAAGGAACAGTGTACTTTATGTTTTAATTTTTTTTACACTATAATTATGAGTCAAATCTCTGGAACAGAGTTTCTTCAGGAAGTGTTAGTAGTGGATGAAACGCTCTGTTCTAAGTAGATGGCAAATATATTTAAGAAAGGCATTATTTCTCTGGATCATTCCAAAACAATCCCTCAACCCATTTTACTAATAATTAACTAGCCAAGCAGTGAACATAAGTGGTAATTCAGTTGATGGTTGAAGGAGTGTTTTACTATGGAAAACATCCTTAATGGTTTTGTGGGTTGAAATCAGTCCTGCCTTTGGTTTCCTTGTTACTCAATACCGACAATTTCAATTTTCCCCATTTCCAACATTTGAACTTTTAGTATAGAGACTCCTTAAGACACATCAACAAAATACTGTTTATCATGAGAAAGGTCAGTTCACAGGTGCCCGGGAGGAGACGCCTGGTTCCTTCAGGCAAATTGATTCTAATGATTTATTCTTAAGATTTGTTTTTGGTTTCCACCATAGTTTGTAGTACACATCTGTTTAGCATATTCATACGTACTCTTTTGTTTGTTTCAAACCAGGAAAACAGACTGAAAGCAAGTCTACTTTGTTAGCATTCACAGAAGATTAAAAGGAAATGCTGTCTTAATACTCTATGTGGAAGTTAGTTTGGTGCAAAACATTATTTTCTTAGCATCTTAGCTGGGTTGATTTTTTTTTAAACTATTACAAAATCTAGTTTCCTGCTTTGCTTACTTTGATTAGAGATCAGTTTTGTTTATCTACTAAAATAAGGCGAGCAACATATTGGACCGGTGCTTTTCTTTATCTTTTTAGAATGGCAAATAAAACTGTTTTCCTAACCTGTCAGGCATTTCAAATTTTTGTGTTTGGAAGTTTTGTGGCTGCTGTCACTGTCATAATACGGCTCACACTAGCATAGGAGCACAATTTTCAATTTGAGCTTAGAAGGTCTCTTTGCTAATTTTACTTTTGCAACCAGGTGTAAATAGGTCAGGCTCATTCTGGCTTCATTTCTGGTAGTGAAATATATGTGTTTAGGAGACCAAGAAATTGGAAGATCTTCCAAGAAGATAAAAAGTGAGAGGAGAGAACACAGAGAGAGACAAGATCATAATTTACTTGAATATTTTTATACACACAGAGTGATGACCCAACACGAAATGAATAGCATTCGGGATCACTCAAATGAGATTAAAAAAAAAAAAATACAGAAAAACACAATCGAGACTTACAGGTGGGTGTTGAAAAATAAAATGCAGACTTGACCCATCTCTTTTATTGCAAAGCCTAGAGAACAATCTAAAATGATTAGAGGTTGGTTTTCTTCAATTATTAACAGTGAGAACCTGCATACTTTGAATTAGTGATCAAAGGACCTAACAATCTGGTCAACTCTCCAGAAGCGTGCACTAATATATGGGAGCAGAGCCAATCAATGTATTGGTTGAGGCCATAGACAGACAAATGTAAGGCAGAGCCAGCTCCCACTCATAGCTATTTACTTGTGACACTTGATCAGCTTTAACTTCTTCATCTGGAAATAAGGATATTAATGACGCTTATTTTCTAGAGCTTTTAGGATGACAAATAAGATAATATGGAAAATATTTCAGATGAGGTCTGGCACATATTGAGTACTCAATAAATATTAACTATTAACGTTATTACTATCATCGCTAGGAATATTTAGGTTTAAACATATTGTATATCTGAATTTAAGTATATCTTATATTTTGTTAAATTACTTCAAATAAAAGCAACAAAGCCACAAGATACCACAGAATTGGTATGTACTCAAATAAGCTTGGGGAATATAAGATCAATGATAGTGAAATGGTTCCTTTAGAGCAGGACTTCTCAGAGCTTTTAATGTGGTAATGTACATAGTGAACATCAGAGTTACAGAATTTTCGATAGTTTTTTTTGTTTTTGTCTTGATTTTTTTTCTTTCTTCTCTTTTCTCTCTTTCTTTCTTTCTCTCTTTCTTTCTCTCTCTCTCTCTCTCTCTCTCTCTCTCTCTCTCTCTCTCTCTCTCTCTCTCTCTTTCTTTCTTTTCTTTCTTTCTAATACAGGACATCTGAAAGAATTACATTTTCCAAAGAACACACTATACACTTTGGGGGAAGTTTGGTGGACTGGATGATTGCTTAGGCTACTGTCAGGTTTAAAAATAACAGCTGTAGAAACAGAAACCTAGTGAACAATAGTCCAACACCCGTTATGTACTCAAAGTGTGGTCTGTGGAACAGGGAGTTTGTTAGAAATGTGGACCCAACCCAGACCTACTGGAAAGGAAGCAACATTTTTAACAAGATCTGATGGTGATTCATATGCATATGAAAGTTTGGGAAGCCTTGATCTAAAGAAAATTAGGCTTTTCCCTGGATGGCTGATAATATTCTGCTGAGGTCTACAGGCGGGTCTGTCCTTCCTGAACACATCCAGGACAAGAGACATTGACACAGAGGTGTCTGCTGCCTGGACAGCTAGTCATCTCTTATCCCCAGTGAGGTTTCTCAGAGTGCAAAGGAAGACGTCTCTCAAGTTTAGATCAGGATCCCATTACAGTAGTGTTAGAAGCTCTTGGAAGCATTGCTGAGCTTTGCTTTGTACTCAAGCCGATTTAAAATCTGATTAAGCCAGGAAGTAGTGCCTGGCAAATGGTTTATCCTGCTTTGGCTATTCATGCTTCCCAATTCATTTTTATTGTGCTAATTAAACCTCAAGTGATATTTCAAGTACAGATTGTTTTTTCCATTATTGAGTCTTTGGCCAGCATATTAATGATGTAGAATTAACGTGAGTCAGATGCTTTACATTTGAAAGATCTAGACTTGGCCAATTTTGCACAGATTCCTTTGGAAACTGCTGTGACAGGGTGATACAATTTCTCTATAAATAAAGGAGACTCACTCTTCCCTCATAAATAGACACATAATTATTTTTTTAAGGAACCAAATTCCTAGATCATAGATATATATTGGTATTTACGGTCTGTGCTGAAGCCTCACTGGGTATATGCTGTCTGGAGTGGGAGTATAGTGTAATTGTGAAGACTCTGAGCTGTAGGTTCAAAGCTCAGGACTACAGGTACTTGGACAACTTTGGAAGATGTATTTGACTTTTCCAAAATTCAGTCTTCATGAATTTTAAGATTGGTCGTAAGGATTAAATAAAACAATGATTTAAAGTATTAGATAAGAGTATGCTATTACTGTAATGTACTGTAATTTGACAAGCATTTTTAGAATTGTTAGTCATGTAAGCTTACGCTTGAAGAAAAAAATACATTAGATTTTATAGGTGAAATTAAGATTATGGCATAGAAGTCTCTACTGAGAATTTCTTTATTTTAACAATTTTCTGCTCAAAATGTCTAAACTATGAGATACGTTTATAAAAGGTAGGAAATTCATCCCATCAGTTAATACTTGACGTACCAAGAAGGGTGTCTCCAAGCTTTATTGGTGGGGTCTGGCTGTGGAGGAGGTCATACCCTAAGAACAGCAGCATGGCAGGCTCTGGCTCTATGGTCCCTCCAGAATTGGCAGATACATCTATACGTACAAAGAAGATGACGGAGGAGTCCACAAAGCACATAAATTGCAAGCTGGGAAGCACGTGGATAAATAGTAACTGACTTAAAGGGGAAACTTGGTTTATATTGCAGAACTGCTACAAGGCTCAGGAAGTGAGAGTACAGGTACTGCCTCCTCAACCAAATACAGAAGATTGGTTGAAAGTGTATTAAGAAGCAGTTAATCCCATTTTTGTTCCATACATCCCAGGTGACTGCACCCCTGTCTCCTCAGCAGATTTATTTTCTAAAGAGGACAAAACAAATGCCACGAGGAACTCCAGATAGAATTGAAGCTGTGAGAACCATAGGAAAGTGACAAATTTACATATTGTATATTGATATTTCCAGCCTTCTTCCTCTCCCAAGCAGGACAGTGGAAGAATATCTGAATAATTTGACTGGTCCCTTCCCCCAAATGATTGAATAATGCTGACATCAGGGAGTACCCAGTAAGGAAGCCAATAATATTGTCCTACAATGAAGCTGATGGTTAATGAATACACGGTGCTTCTAATGCCTAGTTCGTATGGATGTGTAAATGGCCGAGGATCACCAACTGTTTGAGAAAAGCTTATGATATAAAAGAAAAACTCAAAGAGAGAAAAAAGTTACAAGAAACAAAGTTTATATGGAGAGAAGAAAAATTAAAAAGAAATTATCATTAATAATCTCGTAGAGATCAGAAGAGATATTGCACCCATGAAAGAAAAAATGGGTGCTATAATAATAGAATACCATCCAGGAAGGAAAGATCAGCCTTGGAAACTAAAACTATGACAGAATAATGAAAACCCCAAAAGCAGGTTTGAAAGGTAAATCTGAGGAAATCTCTCTGCAAATAGAACAATAGACAAAAAATTTGGAAAACAGGAAAGAAAGGATGAAAACATTTGATGGAGTATCCAGAAGGTATAAATACCATCCACATAATAAGAGATCTAAGTGATGAGAAAACATTGCATCATAGTTGAGTTGACATTAGCTTTTCCTTTTTCTTAGTGGTACATATCACAGTGTTGTATCCTATAATTAATGCTGTCTTAAACCTGATAATATATAGTGATTACATAGGATGGCTCAGCTGTTAGAAGTTTACTTTTATAATAAACTTCATCTAGACAACCTAACTTCACAGCATATGCAAAGATATGGACAGAGTATGTTGAGTGTGCTAAGGCTGGCCTTCTGGTGAAAGGGAGCTTAGTTCTCACCTTCCATAGCGAGAGATCAGTAGATCATGTTGAAACAGAAAAATCAAGCGGTAGCAATGTAATGATGATATTTAGTGCTATAGAGATCAATACCCCTGAAAGAAGTTAAAAGAGATGAAATGAGAGCCTCTTGGGAACAGGAAATAGTGTCACATGGGTGAGGTGAGACTACTGTTTTTCACACAGTAGTTTGAATAATTTTTATAACAAGACTTGTAGAAATATAGACTCTTCAAACTATGTGGCTATAGATCTTGATTTAAAAAAATACAAGGTTTAAAAAAGTCACCTAGATCATACTACTGACTTCAAGGAGATTTTTCACTAAAATTTTATATCTTGCCTTGGCATACTTCTTCATAAATTGGAAAGCTTAATTGTCATGGAAGTTGTCACCAAATATTAGAACTAGAAGAAATTAGAGTTACATCTTCTATTTGAACAGCTTAACATTATAGAAATTAAGAGACAATACATTGAGAGAGGAAATTACTTACACAAGGCCACATATCCTGTTTTCCCGAAAATAAGACCTAATGCGTCTTTTGGAGCAAAAATTAATAAGACAGGGTATTGTAATATATTGTATTATATTGTATTGTATTGTATTGTATTGTATTGTATTGTATTGTATTGTATTGTATTGTATTGTATTGTATTGTATTGTATTGTATTGTATTATATTATATTGTATTATATTATATTATAGACCCATTCTTATAGTAAAATAAGACCAGGTCTTATATTAATTTTTGCTCCTAAAGACGCCTTAGAGCTGATTGTCCTGCTAGGGGCTGTGTCTGATTTTTGGGGAAACACGGTAGTATGAGTCGGGTTTAGGGTTTAAGCTACTGACTCCTGACCCAGTGCTCATTCCTGTTAACCATGTTGCCTCTTGATCACTCGTATATGCGTCATTGTCCTGTACAACTCAAAGAATGAGGGGCCTTTTTGAAACCCAGTGAAAGATACGACATCGCTCTCTATTGGAGGCTAACAGGAAGGAAGACTTCTGAAAAGGTCCCACAAGTCACTGGAAGCCAGATCTTGTTGAAAAGTCCTCTGCCAATGGTGGGCCTACCATGAGACATATGCTGTATAAATCTTGTTCCTGTCTGATTTTAATAATAAAGAATAAAGGCTTTGTCAGTAAGGACTGCGCCATAAGGGAGGGGTTTATGCATAGTATTGTGAAGATGATGGTTCAGATACCACTAGGTGGGTGGGTTAATTGCAGTTTAATGACTGTTGAAGATGAATTGCCTTTTCTGACCTCAGATTCCTCCTGAGTTAATGATGTGTCTTAGTTCTGTGGGTCATAGCTGTTGGGGTGAATGCAGTCCCAAGCAGAATTTCTAATACCAAGCAAGAGACTGACTTGACTGGCAAAAACTGACATATTATTACACCCTCTAAGACCTGCCTTCATGTGAGAAATACTATGATTCCCCTGTGGTTACAAGCAGTGTAAACACCCAAAAGGTGTGATAGTTTAATGAAGTGATAGCAACATCCATAAAGGAAAGCTAGTTTCTCAAATGTAAAAGTACAAAAATGATGCTCTCCTGAAATAGTCAAAAATGTTTATAAGGGTCAGAATTTTATCTGATAATAAATACTTTCTCGGGGTTTTTCCACCAAAGGAACTTTTCATTGGAATTAGGATCCATATAACTTTTTTAAAGTCATATCACAAATAGGGTGACCAGTTTTACCCATAATATTTAGCTATGACTTATATAGCTTTGAAACGTAATGCTGTAATGGCTCGAGCTTCGTCTTTGAAAAATGCTTTGAAACTGTATTTTCTTCCATAGTCTAATTCTGATTCTTTCAAAATCTAGGTGTAGTAGTGGGTTAGATTTATGAGTTGCTTACTGCAAGAAATGGATTCATGCAAAAAATGTAGATGCCTCTCACTCTTTTGTTATTTTACTATAAAAAAGTGGAGCGGAGGAGATGGGAGAGATAAGATGTTCTACACATGTATGTGCAAAAAACGGCAGTAGTAACTAGTAGAACAGGAAAAGAAGTAGAAAACATAGTTCTATAGGCTAGATTTTTTTAAATAACAAAGTTATTGTGCAATAATATTTTCAAGAAATGTGTACAGTTTGTTTTCTAATCTTATTACTTCACATTATTGGTTCACATTAAATCTATAAAGTTTATCAACCTGGAACTTTTTTCAGATCAACATAAATCAGTCTCAGAAAGTAATGATTAATTTTAAAGCATAAAGAGTTTTTAATTTATTGCTGTTTTTTGGTAATGCATTTAACTGTTTGTATATGTCTTAATTTACTTTGTTTGTTCCACAGGTTTGCCCTCAGCCAACTTGGCCGCACCTAACCTCACTGTGGAGGAAGGAAAGTCTATCACATTATCTTGTAGTGTTGCAGGCGATCCAGTTCCGAATTTGTACTGGGATGTTGGTAATCTGGTTTCCAAACATATGGTAAGGATTGTGTTTGGCTCTGTGTTAATAGAGAGACAAGAGTGTCTCAGAACTTGAGATTGTATTATCCTAGTGATCATATCATATTGTATAGGGCCACGTGTGATGAGCTTTTGGTGTACATTTGCTTCTTATTTATTCTTATTTAATAAAGACTAATGCAGGTTTGCATTTTAGTTATGTAAACCCAATAAACTGGAGAGTCTCTATGTGTCTAGTGAGCTTTTTATGTCATCGTGAGCAAGGTGAGTGAACTCTCCTTTTCCCTTGGAGGAAGGTAGGTTGGAGTTCAAGGATTAACTCAACTTCACGTACTAAACAATTGAAATCTAGAGGAATAGAGTAACTTCTGATTTACTCCTTTTCCCATCCCAGATTAGGCTGGAAACATTTTCTAATGTTGTCAACTATTTTCTCTAGTTAGTGGAAGAAACCCCAAATCATGTCACTTGGGATCAGTCCTAATAAAGATTATCTTTGTTAATTCATTTGTAGAATGAAACAAGCCACACACAGGGCTCCTTAAGGATAACTAACATTTCATCTGATGACAGTGGAAAGCAAATCTCTTGTGTGGCAGAAAATCTTGTAGGAGAAGATCAAGATTCTGTGAACCTCACTGTGCATTGTACGTAATCAGACTGGCATGTGCTTTTAATTAGCAAATGATCGTGGACACACCTACATTTGTCTCTGGGGCACTCTGGGTGCTGCATAAGTGTGTTAAAAAAGTTTATGAAGTGTTTTGTGCATACTTAATTAAGAAATGTTATCAGCCTCTTTCACTTGTTCTATTTCTGCTAAACTCGCCTGCTCATGCGTTGTCTTTCCCTCAAGCTTCTTTTTGGATCTTAAGCCTGTCCTCTTGTGCCTTTTTCTCTGTCAGTCTCAATCTCTCTCTCTCTCTCTCTCTCTCTCTCTCTCTCTCTCTCTCTCTCTCTCTGTCTCTCTCTCTCTCTCTCTCTGTCTCTCTCTCTCTGTCTCTTGGGTAGGTCATAGTTTGAGCTTGTTTTAGTTTAAATTCTGATAAACCAGTTTCTAATATTTTTTTCTATATAAAAGCAATACGAAGCTTTAAAGTTTGTGGTACCTAAAGTATTGGGTTGGTTGTTCACAAACACGTACTTGTACTGTTGAAACAACAAAACCTCATTAATTTGACATCAAGTTCCTGTGGGAAAGTTGGAGGAATCCTACTTAAATGATTAAAAATTATCACCGGCGGAAAAACTTTATTATAATTGTTTAAATTTCTGTATACATTGAAACTAAGATAGAGGATATTAATGATTCTTAAGCATATGTGCATTATTTTCCAGTATGATAAACAACATGACAAATATCTTAACATTCCAGATTGTGTGTTCAGTAGGAATGTGTATTCAGTAAAAATCACATATACTTTTCACATCATTGCAAATCCTGACCTGGCATGGTATAATTTAATAAAGTTTTACTCTGTTTGGATTAGGATTTGGTTGAGAAAAGCACAAGTGCGCATGTGTATGTATGACTACACACTACACACATGTAGGCACAAGGTGTCGATACACTGGTTAATCTCCATTCATAGCACCCATTCAGTATGTGATTGTTAGAGTGAATGATTGAAATCACTATCAGTACTACACTGTGCCCAGTAGGTATTATACTCATAATTTCTCATGATTTTGACCTACCCAGAAGCCTAAAGTCAGTGTTATCCCCAAACATATACAGCCAGCTTCCAACTGTATATCCTTAATCAGCACATCACCAAAAGCTCATTCAAGTATGGTGGAAGGAATAAGTGAGTCCTGGGCATGGGGGCCTGGGCTAGTGGGAGGAAGGTAAGTGTGGTCCCTGCCCCATTGTGGTCCTTGTGTTTATACCAGACCTACAAATAAGGACTCTCAAATCCAGAATTTCTCAGTTTAGGTAAATATAGGAATATGTGGTCACCATGGTCTGAAGAGTTAACCTCATCTATCAAAGTTTAGATAAAGAGTAGAAGGAATAAGTAATAGAAAATATTAACAACTGAGATAACCTTTTCCAGACCCCACTCAGAGTGTACTGGCTAGCAGGCTATGATTCATTTTTCTCTTTTGTGTGAGGAACATATACAACCAGGAAGCAGTGCATGAGACGATAGGACTTCTGGATTAGGTATCAGGAGACCTGAATTTCTTGTTTCAGATCTGCCTCGCTCAGTGGCTTTGACCAAGTCACATAACCTCATTGGATTTGGGTTTCTTCATCTGAAAAAATGATGCTATTTGGTCTCAAAAGTCTTTTTCAGTTCTTAATGCGATAATTATCAAAGTCAGACCACATTAAAATAAACAATTATGAGGGGTTTTAAATACCTTCACCTAGGATAAGTACTTTGCTTAAAGATGCTGCTTGATAATGTTTGTTTCCCCAAAGCATAAAGTGCTTTATATTTAATGTTAAAATAATCTCTAGTGTGTTTAAAGAAGCAAAACATTGACATCTGAAATTCTAGCAAAAATGCACTGTACTGTAATGAAATGTGATGCTTTTAAAGAGCATTGACTACTGACAATTAGTGAAAAACAGCAATTTATCATCCTTTATAATAAACAGTCCGCGTCAGTAGCATCATTCACCACACTGATCACTTTGATCTGTTTTAGATAACTTACATGATATTACGGCTGCAGGCAAGATTTCCAGTCATTTTTGTCATTATTTGTATTACTTAGTGAAGTACTGTAAAAATAGTAGCCCTCAATGTTTTGGTGATGAATCTACATAGTATCAAGGCATATAAACTAAAGTCAACCTCAGTTGAATCTTTTCCACTGTCAAAAATCTCTGGGTTCGGTTTGGAGTTGGTTCCCACACTGGATAGATGTGAAAAATGACTGTGATGCCTGGGTCCTAAGCAGACCTCGGAAAGGCGTGTCTCTGAAGCTCGCTGTAGGCAGTTAAATCAACCTTGATGACGGTACGAAATACTGATAGATTCCAGGGTTGCTGGTCATGTGTTTTCTTAAACCAAAAAAGGGTGGCATAAAATTCCCTATTGATGACACAGAAATCTGGAGATGGGGGAAATTCTGAGCTTTCTGATGCTATTAACTCTCTCTTTTTCGATTTAGTTGCTCCAACTATCACATTTCTCGAATCTCCAACCTCAGACCACCACTGGTGCATTCCATTCACTGTGAAAGGCAACCCCAAACCAGCGCTCCAGTGGTTCTATAATGGGGCCATACTGAACGAGTCCAAGTACATCTGCACTAAAATCCATGTTACCAATCACACGGAGTACCACGGCTGCCTCCAGCTGGATAATCCCACTCACATGAACAATGGGGACTACAAGTTAGTTGCCAAGAACGAGTACGGGAAGGATGAGAAACAGATTTCTGCTCACTTCATGGGCTGGCCTGGAATCGATGATGGTGAGTACCTGATGGTTTTGCATCTGGAGAGAGGATAGGGTCCGTCACTCAACTATGGACAAAATCGTGTGTACAATAAACCACCCCCCAACCCAGTGGCTTGCAGCACCCTCATTTAGTCTTGCTAATAGGTCTATAATTCAGCTGGGTGGTTTTGTCCTATGCATCTTTATTCTGGGGTGCAGAGTGAAGAAGCAGCAGCTGCAAAGGAGATTTCCTTCCTCTGGCAAGTGTAGAGTACAAGGCGACTGCTAGAATGAAGGCCTAATTTTAGGACTGGCACATGGTCACTTTAGTCTATGTGCCATTGGCCAAAACAAGTCCCAGGACAGGGATTCATATGCTTCCCAAGAAGGTGATGGGAGAGATGAATAATCTGATATACACATATTATTTTTAATTCTAAAAGTTTAATTAGATTTTGTACCCATAATGGCAAAACCCATGCAAAACTGTGATTAGATGAACTGCGTTTGGTTGGCTCCTGAACTATTTAAGATGTATTTCCTAGCCCCCTTACCATTTAGAATTCAGTCCTACCCTCTCATCCATGGATGAAAGACCAGTGCCCTGGCATGTTTTGCTAACCTGCACTGACTGAGTTAAGGCATCTTTTTTCTTTTTATCAGAATCCTGAACTGGTTTTCTAAGACTGGTAATAGTTCCCATCTGACCAGTGGTTTGGATTGGGAAAAGGATGGCTGGCATCAGGAGTCCATTCTGTGGCCAGCAGGAGAATTTTAATGTGAGCTCCAGTAACAGCAAGAACAATTGCCATGCATTTTACCTGTTTCAGATAACTGTTGTTCAATGGAGTGTTATTACTTGCTTGATCTTATTGCCCAAATACCTGTTGCCATTGTGGAGGTCGAAGCTTGTGTTTGGATGTTATTTAGTACCTGTACATGAATTGAATTCCTTACCATATGAGCTCTGAGTTAACCAAAGTCACCTTGGCAGAGGGAAGGGAAAAGAGAAACTTGGAGGTCTGTGGGGTAGGAGCTCCTTGGGTAGCATATACTTGTATGGCTGTTAGGGCAGCCCCATGGACAGAGGTGATGTGTGCAAAGCTGCCTTCCCCAAACAGTAAATGAGAATGCCGTGATTCTCATTACGTAATAAGTCTTCCCATGATGTTTATTAAACAGCTATTTAAATGCACAAGCTTCCTTAGTGTGTTCAAAATGTGTTTTGAATTATATAAGTTGATTTACAAACAGCCTTTCAGGAGTGTATAAAACAAGTTGTGTTTGGATGCCTTATGCAGATACCTCTGGCAGTTTCCTTTCCCATTAAATCTTCCTTTTAATTGTTAGTTGCTTGGCTACATTTGCTGTGGCAAATCTCTATATTACTGTTTTTTCTGCATGTTTTGGGGAATACAGATTCATAGTTAAATCTAGAGACTGCTTTGGGACAACTGTTTGTTGTTTGTTTGTAAGTAAACTTTTTATTTGTGAATAATTTTAGATTTACAGAAAAGTTGCAAAAACCTAAGAGAGAGTTCCCAGCCAGTTTTTACTATTGTTAACATCTTGTATTACTGCACTACATTTGTCAAAACTAAGAAACTGACCTTGGTACATTACTGTTAACTAAACTTCAGACTTTATTTGAATTTTGCCAACTGCCTTTTGAAACTGTTGGAGGTGAACTTGATTCAGGGTGAAGGTCAGGCATTTAAAAGTTTTAGAAGTGGTCTGTGTGCTTTGATATATGCAGAGTTCTGTCTGTGTAAAGCCAGTAGCTTCTATTTTAGGTAGTATTTTGATGTATTTTGTTTTGAACATTTCTGCATGCTGCCAATATTTGATAGAGCTTAACTCCTTTTTATCCATGTGGCCTCATTTTTGTCAATCATTTCTATTAGTTTTAACTTAGCAAGTGATAGGAAAGAATTGTTTTCTGGCATGAGAATAACTTAGTCTCTCAAATGTTCCCTTTAAAAGAAATAATTATTTACCAAAAATAAAAGTTAAGCTCAATTTTATAAAGATGTACTCTGCCCTCCTTTACGCTCCTCTTATTGTTAATTCATTAGTTTTTATCAACTCTTTAAAATAGAAATATCTGCTTTTAGAAAAGACTGATTTTGTTTTTTCTCTTTAAGTATTTACTCAAGGACCAGCTATCAAGGAGTAATAAATGAAAGTGGAAATGAAAGAGACTTGGCCCAGAGTAATTGTGGATATAAATGGCCCTCGTGGGCCATAAACCAGTGTGACCAATTAGAGCTTGACCTCACTTGGCTTGTGTGATAGAATCTTTGTGGGTATTTACGAGATTTGTAGCCATAGCATACAGATAATGGCCTTTCTTAGAATTGATTCCTTTCCCTCTTACCCACTTTAAAACTACAGAAAAATAAACAAATAGCAAATATATATATATATGTCAGTTTTATATATATATATAATTTCCCTGCTGGTCTAAAGGTACATTCCAAGTAAGGACAACAGGTCAAGTTTAGGTTTATATTCATTTAGTACTTCTGCTGTCATCATATAGTAATTAATGAAGTTTAGCACACACAAATCTTTCTGATGAAAAGTGTCAGCTATTTTCCCCCAGTTGTTTTGATGAGATCTTTTTAAAATATCTGAAATTTATTTATTTTATTTATCTGAAATTTATTTATTTTATTTAAAAAATTACTTATTTTTATTGAGCTATAATTGACATATAATATCATTCAAGTTTAAAAAGTGTACAATGTGTTGGTTAAATACTTTTATATGTTGCAATGCAATTACCACTATAATGTTAGCTAACAATTCTATAACATCATATAATTATCATTCTATTCTGTGGTGAGAACACTTAGATCCGGACTTTTAAAAACATGAATACGTTCTGGAGATCTAATGTACAGGATGCTGATTATAGTCATCAATACAGTATTATATACGTCAAAGTTCCTTTTTTTTTTTTTTTTTTTAACATTGTGAGTTTCCTGGCTTCCAGGGAAGGAAGCAGCCTGGGATCACCTTGAAGCTGGTTTGCATTACTGCACAAAGCCAGAAGAATTAAAATGGCCGCTCTGCTGTCCTTAGAGTGTGCATTCCTCATTCAGCTCAGAACTGACATTTCCATGGGATGGTCACCTTGCTTACGAATTCATTCTCTATTTGGAGCTAGAGAGTGAAAACTGTCGAAAGAAATTAAACCCATAATAAAAACAAATGAACAAAAAGTTCCTAAAACAAAAATAGATGAGCATGGAAGAGGATGGGCTGATTGGAGGTAGAGACAGTCCTGATTGCCTTTAATACCGCATGGCATGGGAACACTGGCTGTGGTGGCCGACACTGCTTTCTACTCATGGGGCAGAGAGTCTGTGAGCCAGCCTCAGCCCCGCCAAGAGGGTAGCATCCATAGGGCGGAGGATGTGAGGTGGGCAGTAAAGGTCCCTGTAGAACGTCTTTGCAGAGTGCTGGGACCTTGCGGACTCCTTCACCAGACCCAGCCGGGGTACTCATAAGGAAGGACAGGTGTTATCAGGTCTTTAGACAAACAAGCAGGATCCCGATACTTAGCTAGTGCCTTCCCATCTGTTAGTCACTGGCAACCTGGCTGGTAACTGAGAAAGGGAGGAAAGACTTTTCTAAACACTAGATTGATCATTGTGATGCCATGTGTAGAACTGAACTCAGCCCTGTCCAGTGTTGGGTTATGTTTAAAGCACAAAAGGTAACTTTCGGCTTCAAAATGAAATCTAGAGAATGGCAGTGTTTTATCTTTCTAGAACACTGATGAGCACAACTTGTGGCAATCAGACTAGTTTTATTTCATTTTTGTTTTTTATTGTCTCTGTAAAATTTATTCACTAGGAGTAATCTTCTCTAGTGCCGGAAACAGTAGCTTCTGGCTCTTTCTTGCACATGTCCTGTTTGAATTACAAATCAAAACTCTGGACTTGCTTTAAGGGCCAGTCTCCTCTCCTCTCCTCTCCTCTCCTCTCCTCTCCTCTCCTCTCCTCTCCCCTCCCGTCCCCCCCTCCCCCCTCCCCTCCCCTCCCCTCCCGTCCCCCCCTCCCCCCTCCCCCCTGCCCTCCCCTCCCCTCCCCCCTCCCCCCTCCCCTCCCCTCCCCTCCCCTCCCCTCCCCTCCCCCCCTCCCCTCCCCTCCCCTCTCTTCAGACTGGCTGCATGGGGGTGGAGGCCGGAGCTTGCTAATGAGGTTTTAACCCCTTTCTTGCCCAGGGGGAAGAGGGTGGGCATGGGGGACAGATGGCAGGGAAGTGTGCTTGCTGGTGGCTTTGTCTTTTGAGACATGGACATGTTTAGGGCTGATTCATGGACCTTTGTCCTGGATACTGCATTGCCCTGAAAATAAGACTAGGTCTTATATTAATTTTTGCTCCAAAAGACGCATTAGGGCTTATGTTCAGGGGATGTCATCCTGAAAAATCATGCTAGGGCTTATTTTCCTGTTAGGTCTTATTTTCAGGGAAACACGGTACCTTTATGGCTTCTTTGGAGATTCCGTTCTCTGCAGTCCCTCTCCTGCAGTTCCCATGATGGACCATATCTCTATTCCAGCTTGTGGAAGCAACGCCTTCCTCAGCAATCCAGATGCAGCTTTGTGCTGTTGGGGTCCCTATTCTCCTCCAAGGGACCTTTTGTCAGGACCTAAGACTCCCCACCCAGACTTTCTCCCATGCTGCCTGTATCTGGTCCATGGAGAGCCCTCATGATGCCTTGTTCTCACATCTCTGGGTATACAGGTCAAACCCAAATGCCACCTGCATCCTGCCACCACAGGTTGCTTTACTCTTCTCTGGCAGGAGTCAGACACTTGTCCTCCAAGACTTCTGCCTGCAGGGAACAAGTTCAAGTTCTCAGAGCGGTGCCACGGAAGCCCCACTGTGGGGTGGTGGCAAGGGCAACACTTCTTCCCAAAGAAAGTTCTAAGTTCTTCCTTGTTCTCTCCTCTCTGGGACCTCTTAAAGTCCAGTGTGAATCAGGTGTTTCAAAGGACATGGATCCAGTGCTCAGCCATTTCTGTTGTGAGTTCTGCTGTGTTATCCTCTGGGGAGGTAAGCACTGAGAGAATAATAATGAAGGAACCCATTCCTCACCTCCCTTTGTGTTTCTGCTCTGTAGCCCTTAGGGGGACACTCTCTGCCCAGAACTGCTTTTCTCAGAGCACTGGCCTTCTCCTCCCTGATCTAGAAGTTGGGGCTTGCCCAGAGAAGAGAACCTCAGGACTCTGCCACCTGACTGCCTGAACTTTCTAGACTGGGCACTATAAGGAGAAAACTAAGTCAAGGTTTGGATCCTAGAGAGAGTGGGGAGCTGTAAGCCCTCTCTGGTGTTTATGCTCTTTCTCCCTCCCCTCCCCATTTAGAATGCACCAGAGGTATGCCGCTGGGGACAAAAACACATCTCTTGCCCTTACGCCTAACGTTTCATGCAGCCACTGCCAGAGAGTACCCACTGCCCTCAATATTTGGGTAACTACCGTGTTTCCCCAAAAATAAGACCTAGCTAGACAATCAGCTCTACTGCGTCTTTTGGAGCAAAAATTAATATAAGACCCGGTCTTATTTTACTATAATGTAAGACCGGGTCTTATATAATATAATGTAAGACCTGATCTTATATTAATTTTTGCTCCAAAAGGCACATAAGAGCTGATTGTTTGGCTAGGTCTTATTTTCGGGGAAACATGGTAGCTATTTTTAGGTTTGCTTTATGTTTCATTATAAAATTGCCATCCTTTATGTCCATTGGGGCCTTTCACCTTTGGTTAGATTTCTCATAGAGTTATAAACTAGAGCTGTTTAACCGTTAATGAGCACGTAGATCTCTTGGGGAGCCTATTAAATGCAGATTCTGATTCCATGGGTCTAGAGAAGGGCCTAAGACTGTGCATGTCTAATTAGCTCCCAGATGATGCTGAGGCTGCCGGTCCTGGACCACACCTCAAGGAGTGAGGGTAGTTCTGCCCTGCAGGACCTACAGGAAGCCACTGGAAGAACTGGTCAGACACCCATCAAGATGACCACACTGACTCCTCAAAGATATCAGTAGTATTGATGATAAAAATATAGAATAGTTGGTGCACTGAGAGGCACTCTATTTGGTTTTGGCAAAAGGATACATTCAGTAGGTGGCTTAAGGAGGCAGCAGTGCAGGCAAACACATAGACAGCGTGGTTATCTGAGAATTCTCCTCAGATTCTGCTGTATCCTATTTAGCTTACAGGCCAAAAATAAGACTTGTCTGAGGTGAAATTGATCTGCTATGTGGCTGTCATTGGAATTCAATCCTACATATAGAAAAATCCTCCTCCTGAACACAGAAGTGTGTGTGTGGAGGCCGACTTCTGAATTCTGAAGCAGAATTTTAAGCAGAAATTAATGGCAGAGAGATTGCTTCTGAGTGCCATGAGGAAGGAACCTGGAGCTTTTATTAGTATCTTCTAATCAGAGAGCATACATTTCCAGAATTTTCATGGGCAGATATTTCCATGAACGTGAACACGTAGATTGTTTAAGAGTAGGTTTTCCTATGGAAATCATTATCCATGTGACTAATCTGTTAGGCTTGGAACAAAGCTAGCCAGAGCACTACATGATAAAATACCCATGGTTTAAAGCTTCCCATTCTTTAGGCAGTACATAAAGAGTGTCTCCATAGCCCACTCATTCAGGAAGAATGTCACAGCTCAAGAATGCTCATTCACATAAGCAGTGGGAGTTAGTGAGTTATGCTTCCTAATTCGGAGCAGTTGTCTCCTATGCAAAATTCGCGTCAGGAGCAAACTATAAATACTGGAAGAGTTTTCCCCACAGCTACTCATTCGTGCCGTTTTATCAAAAGATTCATGACGTCTGGATGAACTGGAGTTCCCTGCAGCACTTAAAAATGCCCTCAACCTGGGAGATTTAGATTTGGTGTATTTAGGCCAACGAATGTAGAGAAAGGAAATTCCTCCAAATGTTACACATTGAGAAAATAGAGCCCTCCACCCCCCACCCCCCACCCCAACTACTTGCTCCTTAAGCCATTTGTCAGGACCCATTTCTTGTTCTGGTAGTGAAAAGAAAGAAAGTTCTATCTGCTTCTCTGCCTTAAATAACCATGAAGAGTCTTGTTGGGCCATAGACTCATAATAATCGTGATAATTAAGATTTATACTTAAATAGCTCTTTATGTCTCAAGAGTACTAATGTTAATTAATTATGCTTTCTGAAGCTCCTGAGGAGTCGCCAAACCAATGCTATTATTCTCTCCTGTCCTATGGAAGACTCCTTTGTTACAGAAAAAGTGAAGAGACTCCCCATGCTGAATAGCACGTTAGTGGTTCAGCCAGAAATGAAACCCCGACATCTGAACCCCCAATGTTTTCAGGCCCTGAGTTCAGTCTGCTCTTCAGAAAGGGAAGAGAAGGATCTGGAAATCAAAAGATGGACTACCATGAGTTAGAAAACGGTGTTGACAAAGGACAGTTTATTTGAAAAGAACCAACCTTTTGCTATGGCTTTATCATATGGAATTCTTTGAAATATTTTTCAAGATCACACTGAAGAGAGTCTGAAAATAGAATTGAAAGAACAGTTCTTTTTTTTTGGGGGGGGGGGCATTAGAGACTAAAAGCTTAAAGGAGGGAAACAGATTTGTCTTCTGGCCTCCATCATTATTTTTATCTTTGCAGCTGAATGGAAAGTGAACCCTACTGTCAGGTTACCTACCCCCTCACAATTTTTTTTTTTTTTAATCTTACAAATGTGCTTTTCCTTTAACTGTGCAGCCTTACAGATAAAAAGTCATAAAGATTTACTCATGAAGATTTACATAAAGTCATAAGATTTACTCATGAGCCATAACTGAGATGAGAAAATGGAAGTGAAAAAAAAACACGCCTCGTTTAAGTCATTTAACATGGAATTAAGAGGATGGTGAAGTGATTTGCTTTGGTATTGTTGGGGGATAAAAGTGATTTTATCATCCATGTTTAGAAGCCTACATGCCCTATGGATCCTCTCACAGAGATGCAGACACGGCCTGTTCAATACAGAGCTTTGTCAGGAGTGTGTGTGTGGCTGTAATACAATCTCCACTGTTCATGTCACAGGGAGCGCTTCAGACTGAGCTCAGGACTTGTCAGCCCTTTTCCCATAGTCCCAGATAACATGCCTTAGGTCAAGAGCAAAGTGCAAGTCAGCATAGCACCTGGAGATGCTCAATAAACTTCAGAAAATAGAACTTGAACATCAGACAAGCAGACATTCCTGCTTGGCACACATCTTCTTTGGGTTGGTGAGGACTTGTAGCTTTGGCGTTTGAGTGAGCTGTGGCGGGAGAAGACGCTCTGCCGCTTGTTCTGAATGTCAGTGGGTAAATGGAGTTCCCTTATTCCATTCCGGAGAGTCCTGACAGGAAGCTTTCGGGCTTGATGACACCTCCTACTGCCTAGATTTGAGATTTCTTACCTGATGAGAGCTACTAGGATAGTATTCAAGGAAGCATGACCCTTCTCTTTCTGTTGGCTTTTTCCCTCTGAGCTAGAATTTGCCTTTCCTCAGTCACCATTTTGTCCTGAATATCTCCAACAGCGGTTTCTACCTTTAACATATAACAATATATAATGAACATATTTAAACAAAATAAAAGGAACCAATTAGACTTAAACATGGCAGGATATTTTCAAAATTTGACTATTGCTAAAAGTCTAAAAATGAAGTGGTCACTTTTTCCTGTGTCTGCATTTAAAATGATGTTAATAACCACCTCACTGTTGGAGTGTAATCATCATGGGAGGTTCGCGTGACTGAGAAATTGTTAGAAAGAACTTGATGAGCTGGGGTCAGCTAGGGTAATGTGACCCTTGTTTTTTATAAACTCTAGGTCTGTGTACCCATGCACGTGTCAGGCTTCCCAAACCTTTGTACATGAAGGGGCATTGTTTTATTGTGGCGAGTAGGCCCTTATCAGACATAGTACAGAATGCGAGGGCAGGGGAAAAAAATACCATCATTCACTGTTCCTACCACATTGTCTTTCTGCAAGTTTCATAATCTTGCACTAAATTTAGCTATTCCTGACAATGAAAATAAAGTGACAGTACATCTCATACATCTGGGAAAATGAAGGTAGGAAAATACAGTGCTTTTCAGAAACTTCAGATGTGACCTAATGGTTTTGCTAGTAAACTTGATGGAAAAGGCATGCTCTGACATGAATCATAAATCTGGAAAATAACCTGTTTTTATTTTATGCACTAATCTATTCACTTTTGATTCCACCCCAGATTCCATTTTTCTATATCTGACATTTGCTACATTTAATTGATTTGATATTCTGGATATTCCTAGAGGCTTTGTGTGAGGAATGTGTTTGGATTTTCCCTTTCTGTGGTGAGGCTGCTTGCACCTGTCAGTCAGTTTCACTGAGGCCCTTTCAATGTGTGGCTTCGATCAATCTGGTTCCAGGTCCTCAGCATCCTTTTACTTTCCTATGTAATTGTAGGCGTAAAAGTAGGTGGTGACTGGGGGTCTTAGAGGGCATGAGAACAAATCAGGAGGACCAACTAGTCTCAGTATTAGCACTAAAATGCCAACGCCCAGGGAAAGCCTTCATACCTGGACAAAATGCACAGATTTGCCTGGGGCTATCCCAGTTTTCAAACTTCAAGTCCAATGTCTCAGGGATCCCCTCATTCTTGGACAATCTGGGGTGGTGGGTCACCTGAGTATGAATGAAAGTCTTCATTGTTATATGCAAATATTTAAAAAATATAAATCAGGTTAACGCCTTGTTGAATAAAATAGGTGCTACCCTCCACTAAATATGTTTATAATGACCTGGAAGGCTGGGTTTGAAGATTGACTTCTCAGATACTTGGAGGGCCAGGATGGAACATAATGGTTTTGGTACAGCAGGTCCCTGTCCATGGCCTCTGCCCTGTGCCTCTGACTATACAGCGTGAGGTATATGAGAGGTAATGAGTGTGCATGTGGTCACCCTAACCCATCGGCTCTGGCTCAGTCCTCACCCCTCCCTTGGGTCTTGGGTCAGAGGTTGCTCATACTGGTGGTGTAGCCATGTGGCTGACAGATGGAGTGGAAAGGGTAGCCAGTCCTAGGAAGTGTGTTTAGGGCCTGTGGGGAGGTAATTCTGGGTCCTGGGGAGTTGGATTGAGGTCTAGAAGTGAAGAGTGGACTCTGGTGGGCAGGTGGCCTTGCAGATTTAGACTGTGTGTTGAGGACACAATGAGAAAGGGACCAGAGTGAGATCTTTTAAAGTAATGGATTACTGAGCAGTTCAAAGAATGACTTGCTCACTTGGGGTTTTTTTCAGTGGGGTAGGAAATCCTCACAGTAAGGGGACCCCATTGGGTCCAGGTACTTTGCCAAGGGACAAGAGTTCAGCAGATAGGTGGGTGCCCTGCAAAAGATATCACCAGTGCTGCTACTGGGATTTCCTGCTGCTTTATTCACTGTATTACTTCTCGAACTGCAGAGCAGACTTCAAGGCCCTTCTCTGGAATGTCACATCAGTTACAAATAATTCTGACAATACATATTGACATATGGTAACTCAAAACTACTCTGAAATGAGGTTTGGGATAATAAAGCTCAAAATGTAATGGAAATTTACTAGACTCAATGACTACGTGAAGTGACACAGGGCCATCACATGTGGCTGCACAGGTTGTGCACTGCACAACTTCAGGTGGTGCCTTTTTCATAGACTACAGTCTGAATGGTGCCCCCTTAGGGTTGTACAAAGCATGGACTGCACAACAGTATGCAGCATCCCTAAACTGAAGTGCACAATCATCTACTTAATTTTTCTCCTGCTAATATAGATGTACTTCTAGTTGAACTGTGTTAAAATTCTAATTTGAAGATTGGGGCTACTTTTATTTGTTTGTTCATTTCGACTAACCTTAATTATTCACTAAGGAGTACATGACAGAAAATTGGTTCAAGTTTCACTTTATTTTATGTAATATTTTTCTGCTAAAGATTCAGAAGTGAAATGAGAACTGAGTAACCTTTATGGTTTACAAGTTTTACTTTTTCACATAGTAAGTGTGAAAAAAAGTTTTACTTTTTCACATGGAAGACTAAAAGCATAGGAAGTAGGTTTGGAAATTCATTTTGTAATCACTTCAATGTTATATCAAAGTTTAATTTTATTTTCGAGTAAGTTTTCATATAGAGACCCAGTTAGTTCTAAATGGAGAATAAATAGGAACTATTTTTGTCACCAGCTCTTGTTGACGGTGACTTTTAAAATTATTTTAAAATGTTTTTGCAAATTCTCATGGGAATATTTTACAACAGAGTATTCTGATCATCTTGGTGAATACAGTCATCCAAAAAAATTAAGCGGGTATACTTTTTGCATTTCTCAGACATATTAATTTATAATCTCTTATACATAAACAATTTCAATAGAGAATGTACACTTATTTTTCTGTGTTGTGTTAGGGTGAAAAGAAAAAAAAAAAGGTTTTTTTCACCCTTGGCAACCTCCCCGAAGACCAAGTAGGAAACAAAATTGTGCTTTAGGTGTTGCTATACAGGCTGGTTAATAAATGCAAATGGACCTGCCAAAACATAGTTTGAAAGTAACCCCCAAATCATCAGAGAATAAGCAAAAGTCATACAGAAAAGATTTGTCTCTGGGCTACAAATGCAAAAATTGCAAATAAAAAGGCCAACTGTATAATAGAAACAGTGAAAAAAAAAAAAAAAAAAAAAAAAAGCCCAAACAAACAAAAAAGAAATGGTCTTCATTATGATTTCCTTTATTCCTTTATTTTTTTAGAGGGATGGAGGTTGTGGGACTAGGGAGGGGAACAGAGTTAACATGAAGCAAGCTGAGAATTTCAGGTTTTATTTACCTGTTCTATAAAACAATCTATTCAGTTATAAAAACTTCAGTATATATTTAGCTCATTTTAGTGGGTGTAAGTTAGTATTTTTTTAAAACTCTGAATGCATACTTAACAAATCTTTGCTTTGTTTTGCTTTTTAGGTGCAGACCCAAATTATCCTGAGGTAATTTATGAAGGTAGCTATCATGTTGTCTTTATGTTGTATTTTTTCAAAATGTTTGTCTTAAATGAAATAAATCAACTAAAAGAACACTTGTAAGCTCAGTTAAATATACACTTCAAGTATTACATAGGGCAAAATAGTATTTCAAAAATCATTCATATTGATGGCCATTTTCCCTTGATATTTATAGTGCCTGTAAATAGCATTTTCTCTCTCATGCTCGGTTCTTGGAAGTAATAAATCCATTCTGCTGTAACAGACAATTTGTTTCCATAATTGGGAACTAATTACCTGTTTAAAAGCCATGGCTACCAAGAAAAGGGAGGTGTATCAGTTTCTAGTTATGACAGTAAACCCAATTCAAAATTATGTTTCTTATATAATAAGGAACTTTGGCTCACAGATACGAACCTCAAAGGTAGGGAGCGCATGTTTTAGGGTGGGTTAAACCAGCAGGTCACCCATGGCATCAGGGGCCCAAGTTTTGTTCATCTCTACCTTCTCCTGCCCATTGTGCTGGCTTCTCTTATGGTTATTAGATGAGACCATCAGAGGGGGCTATTGTTGTTCATATTGATGGGGGAAAGGGAAGAGCTTCTGAAAGGGTTCTAGAAGAAAGAGAACTTTCCAGTAACCTCCACCTAGCCCTCCTGGTATCTGATTCAAGACCCAGTAGGGTCATGATGCATTCTTGCCTCCATTATGATTAGTGGATGGATTAACCCCTGACTAACTAGAATGTCCCCTGGAGTTTAGATCAGCTTCCTTGGAGGATGTACTTGAACCCCTTGAATAAAATGGGGTTCTCTTAAGAAAGTAGAAGGGGAAAACCCAAAAGCCACTATGTTAGCTTTTAAATGAATATCTCATCTATATTTTGCTATTTCAATTGAATGCCAGGGTTGTTTTGGTAGGTGTGAAAAATCTTGAACAGATTTTCAAACCAATTTCATGACCAGGAGGCCTCTGTTTGGGGAAGTGGCAGGCTAAATTTCAAGACTTGGCTGGAAATCTAAGATTCATTAAAAGTTAGATGGATTAAAAATCTTGTATTTATGATTTATTTTATAAAGCATTCTATTCTTTAATTTTATATTTTTATATACACATTAGCAATTTATTTGTCTATAAAATGATTCTGTGTTTATATGCTTATTATATGTATGTGTATTTAACTTGAGCTAATTTTACCTGGGGAATTATATTGTCTTTACCTGCTTCATATATGTTAATCTATATTTCATTCAAGTTGTGGTTGGATGATTTTGTGCATGTGATTTGGGTATTTTTGTGTTTTTTCTCTTTATACGGTTTAAAGGAAGAGTATCTTAAATTGTATCACAGAGAAATATGTTTGAATCATGATTTTACATTTTAAAATTATGTTTTGGATTCCTTTCCAAGTAACCTCAAGACTTAATGTCATCTTTCCTTTGACCTCAGATTCCACTTTGGGTCTTTGGGACAAAATGTTATGATATTAAGCTATAGATACTTTAATGATTTAATTTTGCATGAGTGGCTAGATATGATATGAAGAGGGAAAAATAAGCAAGTAAATAATATCTCTTAGTGTTTGATTGAAATTAAGTTTTAATATATTCAAAATGGAAATTGTGAGAATGTAGTTTTGGAGTTAGTAATAAAACAGCAAACAGATAGAAAATGGATGCTTTTCCTATTACTTTTCATTCACATTCAAAGGAGCACTCTGCTAATAAAAATATAATTTAAATTGGTTACAACAAGGCTTGCATGATAATTCTACCGAGGGAAGTTTAGCTGGGTCTGACTTAATGAGGTTGTTTGTTCAGGATGCAAAATTGCAGGCGCCATATCTATTTAGAATAAAAATACAAAACATTTATATATAGCATTGTCTGCAAATAAGCTTGACAAATTTTCTATGAATTTTGTATGTAATATTACTAATGAAAACTTTGCCCAGAAAAAAAAAAATCAGTCATTAATTTTCATCCTGATCCATCTAGACTCAAATTGACTCAAAAGATGGCAACTATATTTGAGACATGGCGATATGAGGAACATATCCTCACAATTCTAAATATTGTATTGGCGTTATTCCCTGTCTGTTAATGCTGCAACTGAAATATTGGTGATTCAGAACTCTTCAAAAAAATTCATATGTGGACCCAAGTTTCCTATCAGTGCAGATTCTACATTCCATCTTGAAGGGCTGCCTCTTATCCAAATAAGATGCATCTGCCCTGGGATCAGTGCTTCTGATTTCCAGTCTGGTTCATGTTTAGGCTCTGCCACCTTCTTGCCAGTTGACCTTAGACTAGTCAATTAACTCTCCTCAGCTGACATTCTTATTTTGTAAAAGTGGTGGTTAAACTTGATCTCTGAAAACCCTTCCAGGTCTATAAATCTCTGATGCTTAGATGATTGGTTCTTTTTCGTATTTATATTAAATCACCAAAAAAAGGGATATATTCTTATGTGCAAAGAAAAACCCTAAACCGGATTTAGAATTTGACCAACAAAACAATGATGGGCTGAATACAATTTTAGCATTGTACAGTCCCAATATTACAATGGATTTAACCCAACAGCTGGGTCCTGTTCCTCCCCAAGCAGGCTGTCAGTGGTTTGGAATCTTGTGATTGGTTTGGCTTTGTTCTGTGGCCTCAAGTTTGTTGGCAGCCTAATGACAACCTCATGGTTCCTTCTCTTTTCCCTTTCTCTCACATTAGATTATGGGACTGCAGCGAATGATATTGGTGACACCACGAACAGGAGTAACGAAATCTCTTCCACCGATGTTGCCGATAAAACTGGTCGGGAACATCTCTCGGTGAGTGGGATAAAGAGTTATTTCTGAGGTTGGTTCTGAGCATTTTCAACATTTAAATGTTGGAGGAAATGGAGCTGCTTCAACACAAGTCTTTCAAAAAGACATTTATATTGTTCAGCTATTCAGGATGCACATTGGACCTTGAAGTTTGGAGGGAATTAGAAGAAAGGTTTAAGAGAAGTAGTAAAGGTAGCAATATAGTCTTTGACTTATTGCTAGTGGTTCCTGTTTTAAATACCTGTCCCTGTGGGGACAGAGTCCCAGAGAGCAGTTTCCAGGCTCTCGGCCTCATGTGGAGAGGTGCTGGCTTGGGTGGTGGATGGCCGTCAGCTGTGGCTAGTTGGCCATCATCTGTAACCAGTTAGCCAATTAGCCACTGATATAACTGCCGCGGCTGCATTGGTTGGTCAGTTGGTTGGTTGGCAGGCAGAGAAGCGGACAGCAGGTTGCAGGTCATGTGGATCCAGCCTCCAGTGAGACTATAGTGCTTCCAGTGAGACTATAGTGGTATGACTCCCCTAGGTATGGCTCCGTGGGTGTTCCTTTTTGGCCTAGCCATATCCTGCATTCTTATGTGGGGAGCGGGAGCTGAGACCCCGCAGGCCACCTTGCACGACAAATGGCGCAGCGAGCAGGGTCCCCGCACGACAGTCCCTTTAAAGGTTATTTACTAGAAGAGCAAGAAAGCAGATTTCTTGTTCAGAAACATGTATAATTATTCCTGTTTTGCACACCTTCATACCTGTTTCCTTAAATATTCTAATAAAAATTTCGTTGCCCACCAAATGTAAAACTATAATGTGGGAGAATATAAAAATATGAATGAAACTCAGGTCCTTTCTTTTCAGAGCTTACAGTTCAGTCAGAGGCCTGAGATGTGAATACTATCTAAAAGCACTACCAAAATACATCTAAAATACAGATAGAGGCCGAGTAAGGGGATATATAGAAATAGAGGGGCAGGTGGTCTGTTCCTGTTGTGAGAGCCAGAGGAGTCTTTGTGGGACAGGTGGCATTTTCCATGGTCTGTGCAGGATGCCTGGGACAGAAGGGAAAGCATTTTGGGTGTGAGCAATAGCTTGCAAACTGGAAAACAATCTTGATTGGAAGGTAAGGTATGTGAAGGGTGGCAGTTGGAGGCAAGGTTGGAGAAGTTGGTTGTGCCAGGTCATGAGGTTTTGAAACACAGTGCCAGGGGGTTAGATTTATTACGCAGTGAGGAGGCTTTGAAAGGGGCTTGTGAAAGCCTCATGGTCACTTGGCTCCAGGGTTCTGCAGCAGGGTGGGCTGTCAGCTGCTCAGGTTAAGACCCAGCAGGTATCCTCCATTTTTTCTTTTCCTCACTTGTCTTGCATGCCCAGTTGCACGTCCTGTGAGCGCTGCCTCGTTATAAACACCAAACCCATCCATATCTCTCCACCTCCACTGCCACAGCTAAAGGCTAACCCAGGAATTGGCGAACTAAGGCCCGTGGGCCAAGTCTGGCTTATAACCTGTTTATGTGAAGTCTGCAGGCTAAGAATAGTTGGGGTTTTTTGTTTGTTTGTTTGTTTTTCTTTTTTACATTTTTAAATGGTTTGAAAAAATAAATCAAAAGAATAATTTGTGACACATGAAAAATTTTATGAAATTCTAATGTCAATATCTATAAATAAGGTTTTGTCAAAATGTAGTCATGCAAACAAATGAGAAACAGAAACTCATAGACACAGACAATAGTTTAGTGGTTACCAGAGGGTAAGGGGGATCAAATATATGGTGATGGAAGGAGAACTGACACTGGGTGGTGAACACACAATGGGATTTATAGATGATGTAATACAGAATTGTACACCTGAAATCTATGTAATTTTACTAACAATTGTCACCCCAATAAATTAAAAAAAAAAAAATGATGTCAAAAAAAAAAAAAAAAGAATGTAGTCATGTCCATTTACGTGTGGTCTGTGGCTACTTTTGTGCTACAATGGCAGGTAGAGTAGTTGCAGCAAAGATTGTATGGCCTGCAAAGCTGGAATTATTTGCTATCTGGCTCTTTACAGAGAGAGGTCATCATAATTGTTCTTTCGTGGATGACTGCCACAGCCTTCTCCCCTGTCCCCCTCTCCTACTCTTATCTTCTGGCCTTTCTTCACATAGCAGCCTGAGCAACTGTTTTAAAGCACAAATCAGATCACTCTTTTATTATCATTCTCAGAGTCTTCCCAATACATTGCAATAAAACTCTTACTGTAAAAGCCCAACTCTTCATGGTGGCTAAAACAGCCCCACATATCCTGGCTGTCTGTCTCTGACTTCTTGTCCCGTATCTCCTTACTGCTTACCACCTACCATTTTTTTTTTTAAGGAGGGTGCAACTCACAGTGGCCCATGGGGTGATTGAACCGGCTACCCTGGTGCTACTAGCACTGCGCTCTAACCAACTGAGCTAACCGGCCACCCCCACCCATCCCCACCTATCTTTTTTTAATGCATACTCCATGGTTACTCTTGTTTCACACCCTTAACATCTGCTGTTCCCTCTTTAAAGCATGCTTTTCCTGAAGATCATCACATGGCTTTAGCTAGGGTGGCCAGCAGGCAGCCTGTTTTATTTTCTTAAAAATATATTTTTATTGTGGACATCTTTCAAACATGCACAACAGTAGAGGAAATAGTAAAATGAATCCCACTGTATCTTTCACAAACTTCAAATATTATTAGTATTTTGTCATGAATGTTTTTCTCTTTTTTCTTCTCCAGGTAGGCAGGTAGATAGATAGGTAGGTAGATGGGACGAGACAGATAGAAATATACATATAGCTAATATCTTTTCTACATGGATATATTACATACTCGTATATCTATGCATGTATCTATTACATATCTCTGTCTCTACATAATATCAACTAGATAGCCATTTTTATAACTTTTAACTTATGTTTTCTCATTTGTAAAATAGGATAATGATAGGACCTACATACTTCATCATAGGATTGTTGAGCATTAAGTGAATTGATGCACATAAAGTTCTTAGACGTGCGGGCAGTAAGCAGTCCATGAACATTAACTGTCATCATCATCATCATCATCATCGCATCTAGATATGTACCGTGTTTCCCCGAAAATAAGACTTGGTCTTATATTAATTTTTGCTCCAAAAGATGCATTAGGGCTTATGTCATCCTGAAAAATCATGCTAGGGCTTTGTGGGGACAGAGTCCCAGAGAGCAGTTTCCAGGCTCTCAGCCTCACGTGGAAAGGTTCTGGCTCGGTTATTAGATGGCCATCAGCTGTAATCAGATGGCCATCATCTGTGGCCGGGTGGCCATCAGTTGTTACCAGTTAGCCATTAGCCACTAATACAACTGCTGTGGTGATGCTAGGGGGTTGGTTGGTTGGTTGGCAGGGAAGCGGACGGCAGATTGCAGCTCTTGCTTCCTGTGTCTCCAACCCAGCCACCAGAGAGAATATAGTGGTAGGATTCCCTTATCTATGGCTCCGTTGTTGTTTCTTTTCAGCCTCACCATGTCCTGCATTCTTGTGCGGGCAGTGGGAGCTGAGACCCTGCATGACAAGCTTATTTTCCGGTTAGGTCTTATTTTCGGGGAAATACAGTAGGGAACTAATTAGCAAAGCCATAACTGCTTTTCCTTCCTTTTTCTAGGTATATGCTGTGGTGGTAATTGCATCTGTAGTGGGATTTTTCCTGCTGGTAATGCTGTTTCTACTGAAGTTGGCAAGACACTCCAAGTTTGGCATGAAAGGTAAGAAGGGTTGTGTTTATTTTACTTCTTATGTGGAATCGTTTTTGACTTATGACTCATGCTAATTATCACTAAAGAAGGAAGTAGCTAGATTTACGATGACTAGGTTTTAAAGCTGGAAAAACAGCAACAAGAGTATGATACCACAAACTAAGACAGAGCAAAATAATGATGATTACTCAGCACTACCCACTTTCCAAGGAGGAGAGCTGTTCCAGAAGAAACAGAACTGATTTCTTGAGTGTCCCAGGGACTAATAATGATATAGGCATATAATGCCCGAGTCTTCCTTTTGCTTCAGAAAGGCAGGTGAGGCGCAACAGGAGGCTCGTTATGCACACGTGTATCTTGTGCAGAAAGATGCCTTCTGCTGTTCGTGTGACTTTTAGCTCTCCCATGGTGTGCTTTTGGTAGTGCTACTGCTTTTTCAGCTCCTCATCTTTCGACATTTGAACAGCATTGGGAAGCAAAATAAGAACAGCCATTGGTGGTATATTGGAAATTTGTGAATGAGTGACATTTTTTTTTAAAGTGGAAAAATTCTGAGGGATTGATTAAAAATGAGGGACTATGATGTCCAAGAAGAGGTCATTCATTTCTTTCAGAGGATAGAAAATTGAAAATTAATTTTAGTGGGAAAACTTATTTACGTATTCTTGGTATATAAGAGCCAAGAATTTCAGTTGTTTAAGAGCATTTGCCTTGAAGTTTAAACTTATAGATTAACTAATATGTTATTTTTTAAATTTTATGTGGTCTCTTATAAATAGCCACTAGCTTGGGAAAGCTGTGAAGAAGGTTAGTGGTATCTTAGTTGCATTGGAGAGGAAGTCTGACGGGTTTTCTTGATCTGTGTGGTTTATTACCACTACTATTAATGTTGCTTGTTTACTTGGAAGGGGATGTTTAACAGGAAGCTGTCCAGCATGCACTGGGCTCTGGGGTGGATCGGATCTGTTTTTGACATCTGTTGGTGCCCATGACCAAAATTCCTATACTCAAAGTGAACCGGGAGGCATAGTGGTAAACTGGGGCTTAAAGCCCTCCAAGCCTCCTCTGGACTCCCCCTTGGCTTGCTGGTCCTTGACATTTCTTTTGGAGAAGGAATGATCCCTCATTCTCCAATTATAACTTAGTCTCGGGAGAGGAACTGTACTGCAGTGATTTTAATTAATCCTACGCTGGTGATTCTCAAACTGGACTTGGCATCAGAAACACCTGTAAGGCTTGTGAAAAGAGATTTCTGGGCCACCCTGAGAGTTTCGGATTTAATAGGTCTGTGGTGGGCCTGAAAATGGGCATTTCTAACAGTTTTCAAGGAATGCTGGGGCTGTTATTGCCCGAGCAGTCTAGGAGAATCACTGTTCCACGGGATAAATGTGGGCTACCGGTCTCTTTCTGAATGGGACAAGATGTGGGAGAAGCACTGCAAACCAAACTCACCCATTGCTTCTCAGACCTTTCTGGCTCTCGATGTTCAGCTGGCAACCAGGTCTGGACCATGCTTCTGCTCTCTGCATGTTGGCTACCTACCATGGCATTTTGCTTTCCTCACTTTGATCAAGTGCTTCCTTTCCTTAGAGGTAATGGAGTGAATGTTCCCAGACGTAGATTTTACTGGAGAGAAATAGGTTCTAGCCCTATCACTTTCTCACCTTGAGAGTTCAGTTTGAGATAGTTCATTTCATGGGCTCCTCAGGGAAAGGATATGTCCTGGTCCTTCTGGGAGCTCAGAAAAAGTTTGGGAACCCTAGGAGCAATATTAGGAGCCCTTCCCCAGCCCAGCTTTTTGTTAGGAAAATGACTGACAGAATGATCTGTGAAAGCATATTCTCTGTAACTCAGTAATGGAGGAGAGTTAAAGGCAGACATTTTGTTTCAGAGAAGATTGTATGTCATATAGAGATTCTGGAAGTAAGACTGAAACAGTATTTTATTTGGATAATTTGGGGTGATTACTGCTAAGACACCTACGTTTTCCACACACAGCCTAAGGTTATATCCTTAATGAATTGTAAGAAAGATTTTGCTTAACCTTGTCAGAGAGCCAGTAAATGGAAACACACTTCAGGCAGTATTTTTAAACTCCCTTATTTTTAAACATAAGTTAAATAGTTTTCAAAAATTTGTTTCGGAGACTCACATTCTTATTTAGAATAGCTTATTTTTCTATTTTTAGCTACATGTCTATCTGTGCCATGGTTTGAACAAAACGGGCCTGCTCTGAGGTTATTGTTTTACTAGTCAGATGCTGAGTTGATAATTTTTGGGCATCTAGAAGATGAAGCTCATGCCATGAGTCAAATGAAATTGCATAAAAAGTAGCATTTAAAAATTAATGTAAGTTAATGTACTTTAAACGCTATTAGGGCTGGGATTACTGCTGAAAAAAACATGTCTGAAAAAGGGAAGAATAAGTAAAAACACTACTATACTTCCTGCAATAATTAAGAAATATGTCAGTTGTGATTTCTGAGTAACAAGATATGAAATGTTCATAGCCTTGGCCAAAACCAGGGGCTTGGTTCCGTGTGAGAGGCCAATGGCTGATGTGCAAATGAGCTATTCCAAATGTAATTCTTGCTCCATAAGCACCTTTGGGGAGACTCTTCCCCCATTCGTATTTCCTGTCCTGGAAACAGATTGAGACTGAAAATGGCTGCCAGCCCACCCATAGGCATTTACAGCTGTTTGCCCATCCCCAGTGTTGCACACAGCCTCAGTATTATAAACTACAATTTAATACTGTTGATTTGAAGGGCCCAGGGTAAAACAAACTGGATACATCTTGAAATCACACTGCAGCTAAATGCAGGTCCACTCAAGATTTATGGACTGACCTGAGAACCCAAACTTTACTGGTGGCATTGCTTCCATGGGAAGGTGATCTCTAAATTCCAAACTAGGAAGTTAAACCTAGATTTTAGAATACAACCATTGAGTTGTGGTGTGTCCTTTGGAGATGAGTCTATGTGACTATAAGCTCATGGCATTGATGGTATACAGAGCTGAAATAAATATAAGGGAGCCAGGAGGATGGAGAGGGCTTGACATTCATCACGCTGGTAAGAAGAGTTGTGGCCATCAGCTTTGTGTTCCTTGCGTGTCGTGATGGAAGTCCAAAGTCCACATAAGATATTTTTTCCCTAGGTAAATATTCTTTGTCCTTCTAGAGTAAATATCTAAGTGACTCTAAGAGATCCTGCAGGAGGAAGTGGAATAGGGAGCCTTTCCCTCATTCAGTGTTGACAGCCTGCATATTTCCTCTGCAGCCTTCTATCCTTGCATGTAAACTGCCGATATGCATTCATCCCTGCTATTTGAGCTGTAGAGAATTCCAATTAGTAATTGGCCAAACAACCGCACTGCCTGAGAATGCAGAGCCAGGTTTTCTTACTCCAGATTCAAGGCCCACAGTTTAAGTTTCTCGTCTTATAAATGATCTTCTAAATGTCTTTCAACAGCAACCAAAAGTTTGGTTATTTAAAAATAGGCCTAAACATTAGCAGGGCCAAAGCTAACGAGGTTGAAGGTTAAAGCCTTTTCTATGAGCTGAAAACAATTTTGGAAAGTTTAGGAGGTTAAGTTTAGCAGATATTTGGATCAACTTTTAAGAAGGAAAAATGTGACCGAAAGCCAGAAACACAGTTGTAGGAACATCTGTAAGGACAAACTGTTTTCCATATGTCCCCCACCCTTCAACCCTCTATTTTTTTTTTATAAGAGAAATAACATTAAAAAACTGTAATAGTAACACATGAATGCATTCTTGTTTTTCACAATTTCAAGCACTTTAGAAGTCAATAGAACTAAAAATGGAAGTTTCTTTTCACCCTCCTCTCCCACTACCATTTCCACGATCAAGGATAATCTTCTTTAGCCATCTAGAATGCACATATTACATACATAATAATATATATAGCTTCACTTATGTAGATAATCAAGTATATTCATTTTTGGTTTTATAAAAAATAATACTAATTTTGTCTGCATCTTTTTAAAGGGACCGATCTTTCCATATCAGTACCTAGGTGTCTACTTTATTTTAGTATTATTTCCCACCAGTCTGGTATCAGGCTACTTGGGTCTGAAACCTGGCTGTGCCTAGTACAAGCTGTTTGAGCAAGTTTCGCATCCTCTCTTGCTGCAGTAGTTCCATGTGTAATGGGGCAATAATTTTACCCACCTCATAGGGTTGTGATACGACAAACTGAGTTTACATATGTGAAACACTTGGGAAAGTTCTTGGCATTTGTAATTACTAGACAAATATTGGCTATTATTGTTGTTGAATTATGATTTATTATCTTCCTTTAATGGACATTTACACATTTGCCACATTTTCAGAAAATTGCTTCAAATAATATCTTATATATAAAGACATATACTTCAAAATGGATTGCTAAGAGAAATGTGTGTATATTTTAAATGTTGATAGATTACCTTGCTTAAAAGCTTTATCACTTTACACTCCCACCAACAGTATACAAGGGTATCCTTTTCTTTTTATTTTCATCCGTATCAGATATTATCAATCTTTTATGTTTTTGCAAATTCAGTTAAAAATCATATTTTGATTAAGAATACGGTTAAACATCTTTATTATGTGAAGAATAAGACAAAATGTTTATTTTTACTTGTTGATTTATGGACTTATCTTATAAATTATGTATATTAATTTTTTATTGTGTGTATATATTGGTTATGTTTTCTTCTAGTCTTGACTTTTTAAAAATAGTGTCTTTTGGCAAACAAAAATATTTATCTTTTTATAGAAGCAAATCTGTCTGTCTTTTCTGTCTTAGTTTTTGTGTCAGGCGTGTTAGGAAGGCCTCCTCCACCATAACATAGTAAATACACTTTTAAATATTTGTTTTATTTGTTTGTCTTGTTCTTTTGTTGTTTTTGGTTTATATACCACATATCTAAAAAAAAAAAAAAAAAAAAAATATTTGTTTTACTAGTTTTACTCTGTGTGTTTTAAAACCTTTAATCTTTTAAAGAAAATTTAAAAACTTGGTGTGAAGTGCTCTGTCATTTTCAGAGTTGCACTGAATAAGGACATTTGAACAAATTTTAGTGTGACATTTTCAGAGAGACCAACAGTATTGTTTTAACTTTCTGGAATCAGAAAGTCACTAATAAAAACAAAAAGAAATCTGGAAGAACTTGGTGATTAACTCTTTTTAGTAAAGTAATGAGCAATGTTGGTTCTCCCTTATAATGTGGGAATGTAAACCTCATAAAGTAGTATCACAGATAATAGGCTTTCACAGGAATCTTTTTTTTTTTCCTTTCCCAAGCTTCAGATTGAGTTCAAAGTATATCTTAGTGCTCTCTCAGTAGAGAACAACATTTGTTTATAACAATCAAATCCTCAGAAATTTCAGAAAAGGTACCAGTTGAAAGAGTTATTCAGTAATTTGACAAATTGGAAACTTATTGAAAGAAAAGAATTAGCCCAACCAGTCCTTTCCTGTCATTGGGAGATATTATAAAAGGTACTTTTCCCCATATGTTTGGGGGGTGAAGTTCTACTTTCCAAACTCTCTTACTTCTTTTAGGGCCACATTTGGGTTATGTCCATATGAGGGCAGAACATGCTTATTCTTTACAGCATCTTGAAAATGGGTATATAACTTTCAAGAACTGGCAACATCACAGAAGACAGGAAATAGAAGAAGCAGCTTTTCTCCCCTGAGCCTTGCAAGAGCACGGACCTTGAACTTTTAAATTATTGGTCTTGTGGGCATCCCACAAGGCCAGTGCGATTCAGGGAAGAGCCCAAGTTTGTCTGTAATGTAGAAAGTGCTCAAAGTGTTGTTTAGGGACTTCCCACACTACTTCTTTCACTAAAAGGTAAAGGATCCCTTACGATACTGGATTTTATACTTAAAAGTCACGAAAAACTGTTACGTCTTCTTTAGTCCTCCATAAATCCTGTAGTGAACTTACTCTGAGCTCCTAAAGATCATGGTGTACTTTAACAAAAAATTTTTCCCAAATCAGAACTGCTGGTTTTCTTCTTGTCCTTCTTCATTTCTTTTTTTTTCAACCCCCTATTCTTTTCCCCCTACCATTTTGTCCTTTCGTGTCTCTGTGCTTCCTAATTTTACATTCTTTCCTTTCTCTCTTGGTTTTCTTCCTCCTCATTCCTAGCATCTGATGTTGGTGGACAACCTTTTCAGAATTTATGAAGAGCACAGATAACTTGGCTGAAATTCTAACATATGCTCTGGTTTTATCTTACTTTATTTTGGGCAAGAATACTGAATAACTATAGGAATAAATTTAGCTCTAAATCAGCCGACTTGTCACATGGTGATTCAGAAGATAGCCTGTTTGAATATCTCCCATCCTTCATGTTTGTAAATTGTTAACTCTTACGTCTTCAAACCTAGGAGGGTATAGATATATAATATTGGGAATTTATAAATCAGACAAGCTTGGGTTCAAATCATGGGTCTCCCACCTGCTAACCATAATTTTGGGCACAGTTTTAAACTCTCTAAATCTTAGATTCCTCTTTGGTTAAAAGAGGCAATAATACCCATCTCTCAGGTGATTATAAGAATTAACTTAGTGCTTAGTTTAGTGCCTGGTTCATTGAATTAATTCCATACAAGGTAGTAATTTTTCAGATTTACGTTATAGTAATACATCATTAAGGAAAAGAGTATGGGGAGCGTCCTGTTTGAATTTATAGTGAGTCTGAATTGCAGAAAATTGTCCCAAATGTATACAGTGTGTAGTAGTATTTTAAGATTTATTAGTTGAGTTTATAGAAAAAAATTATAATGATAATGTGTCTCTACTTTATGGACATGTATTATGAGTACAAAGTTGCTGAAAAATATACTAATTTTAAGCTCTTTAGCCCTTAAAGGCACGATGCACAAATTGTTGCAAATGTTTAATTTTATTGTCCTTTTAACATTTCATCTGTTGAAATTGTTTTGGACTTTAGGAGAAATCTGTTTGTTTGATTGATTGATTTGGTATGTAGGATTTACTAATTTCTTTTGGGGGGAGCATGTAATATGGGGAAGGGGCAGAGAGGGCAGGCAGGGGTGTGACGGGGAAGAGAGCCCGCCTCCTCCCAATAACCATTAGCTTAAATATGGAAAGGATCCCATTGAGCTTTCTGTTGTAATGCGCTTCCCTGTTGCATGGAGGATATTACAACTGCTAAAATGATTTCTTTTAAGAAAAATAGGCTTTAATTTTTGATGTATTTACAGCCTACTAGAGATGCAAAGAGGGTTTCCCAAGGCGTGGCCAGGCAAACGGTGGTGGAAAATCTTTGTTTTCATACAGGTATCAGCAAAACTAGGAAAACATTGACTTCTTTTGTGATCGTCTGGGAACTTTATTGGTCTCAGGACAGAGAGAATGAAAGAGAGAGAAAGAGATAGATAGATAGATAGATAGATAGATAGATAGATAGATAGATAGATACATACATACATACATACATACATACATACATACACACACATACACACACACACAGAGTGAGTGAGAATCTGCATTCTAACTCTTTAAATCTTTAGTAAGAGGTTAAAATCCTGAATTGAAGGTAGAAGAGTCATCTCAGCCCCAACTAGTGACAGTGGAAGGAAGGAAAGGAACTTGAGTTCAGGGGTGAGAGAGGTGTGGGAAGGGAGAATGTTGGGAATGAGGTGGTGTTTCTATTCATGGTCATGCTTGTGAACTTTAGTAGTCCTGGCATGACTTGAGTCGAGTCAACCACCCAACTGAGCCTTTCCCACACTTACTTCCTGGATCATCTGTAAAACAAAATTGTGTAAAGACCAGAAATAACAGTACAGGACCAAAAGGCATCCGAGCATTCCCTCCAGCTTTAATATCGACCATCCTGGTACAAAAATCATTCAAAACAATCACACACTCACTAAAAGAGTCTGCCATGCACTTCTGGTGATATCCTTTGGTGTGTAATGGTGGCTCCACTGTGGAACCACCATCTCCTTATTGTTAACATAGAAAATAAAGTGTATGGTCAAAACCAAATACATTATATATTTTCAAACTTGTGATCATCTCAAGGAAGTGTTGCCTCCCAGTTATAAACAGAAGCTATTTCTTATTTGGTTGACATTCCCAGTGACTCTGTTTACTATTAATTTACATGTAGTATGTATCTTGGCAGGAGCACCTTTGACATTTCTGCTTGAGCACAGACTCAGCCCTGCCCAGCCATCTCTTCCTGGAATGGTGAGGGTTTCAGGGAGCAGATCAAAAGCTGGGCTGTTTCCCAACTCTTTTGAGTCAGACTTTGCAGCATGGTTTTGCTATTTAGTTTGAAATAAATCCTTAGAACGTTAGGTTTATCTATATTGAAATGCCACTCTCATTCCATAGCCCAGACTAAATAATTCCTGTGTTATCTACATGTAGCGTTCCCTCTATGAGTGTGGAAAATTGCAAGGTAATTTTAGATGTCTATTTATCTGCATATCTCATAATGGTTTATTCCTTACATTATATCTTGGTTCTCCTGTGATGCTATGGCAGTGGGTAGAGGAATAGCTAAGATTTCTAGGATGGGATTGATAATGGAGCAGACACATCTCTCAGGCACAGACTGTAAGGTGAGTTTATTCTTCTATAGTTCAATAAATATCGATTTTTAGTCTTTTTGGCACTAGGTAGCAGGATTTTAATCTTGGATCATTTGGGGTCATCTCAGACAGTTATGGACAATCACAGAAAATTCATCCATCAAGTCAGAGTCACGCACTCTCTCCATTTCCTCAGGTTGCATTTCTGTTTCTGGGTGATGGTGGAGTGTGTGCATGAGGGTTATTCAGTGTCACGGCATGGGAGGGGGAGTACCTGCGGCCACTGGTGTTATGCTTTCATGGTGGTGGCTGCTATGTTGTCCATTTTCCAGCTTGTCCTTGGCCACCAGTTTGGGCAAGTCACAGGAATACTATCTTGTGTTCCTAACCAGGATCCACTATCTTCACACACCTCTCTGCAAGGGTGTCCTTAAAGCTTTGGGGACACAGGAAATGCTATGAAACTGACTCCAGCTCTCTCTGCCTAGATACACTGTAGTCTCCCTACTTCATCACTCTCATGCCTTGGGATTGCTTTGATTTCTTGGCTGCCATTTCAGGTCCTTCCAGAAAGATGTACTCAGGGTTCTCCCTCCTTTGAGTCTCCACTCATGACTAAAGATTCTGTGGTTCCCCAGCCCCAATACTTGACTAGGGGATAGGTTACAAGGCTCCTCTTCTCTGACTCTTCCCATTTCCCATAGAGACAGAACAGATATGAAAAGTTGTTTTCTCTGAATTTATTTTCTTCCAAATAATTTTTGTCATACATATGGATCTTGATTTTTCTCCATTTTTTTATTATGAAGTTTTCAACATGAAGAAAAATTGAAATAATATTACAATAAACATCTGTATATTTAACACCCAGATTCAACCTCTGTTTAACATTTTGCTGTTTGAAAACAAGTCGTCCCCATCACATCACTTCACTCCTACATTCTCCAGCATGTTTCTCCTAAAGCCAAGGACACAATATCTCCTAAAAGCACAAGTCCAATACCATTATCCCTGCACTCAAGAAAGGTAAAACAACTCCATAATAATAGATATTACCTAGTACATCTTCGAATTTCCCCAGTTATTCAAAAATGCCTCTTATAGCTACTTACATTTCAAACCAAGATCAACTCAAGATTCATGCATTGCATTTGTCATTGTGTTTCTTTGGTCCTTTTCTGAACGTGAATTCCATTTTTTTCCTTTTTTCCTCCTGACATTGACTTTTTGAAGAGACCAGCCAATTGTCCTGCAGAATGTCCTTCATTCTGGCTCTGATTTTTTCCTTGTGAGATTCTTTCATTTGTCATTTATCCCCTGCATTTCCTCTGAACCAGAACTTACTTCTAAAGGCTTGATTAAATTCAGGTGAGATGTTTAGATCATTTCTTTGTAAATGTAAGTTTTTCCCTTTGCAATGGTTGGGTAATTAGCAGGGTGATATTAACAGCTTGGCCTCTAGCAAATATCGTCTTTCCTTAAAACTTGAACCTAATGGGCTTGCTATCCAGTTCTGATCCTTTCTTGAAACAAGTATTTAATTTCTAAAGGTTGCAGAATGTTGATTTTCTAATCCAATCATTCCTTCTACACACTGTCTTCTATTAAAACACACACACATAACAACAACAACAACAACAAAAATAAAACAAAGCATCCTGGCCTTGATGAAGGATTTCAACTTTATAATCTTAGTTCTATCTGGATAACCCTTCCTTGAGGCAATGGATGTTTCGTGTCCCTCTGCCTACATTGGGGAGGGTCATGGAGTTATAGAAAACATTTATTGTCACAGTGCTTTCTATCAAAAATATTGTTTTATTTATAAATTATTATTCTGTGTTTCTCAAAATCACTGAGTGAAGATATTGTGGGAATTCTTCTATTTTTCCTTATCACATAATTAAACATTAAGTAGGTATAATAAACCTAATTGCTTTAGTGTTCTCTCCTGCATTGTTGTGATTATTGGTAGAATCAAAGACAGTGAGAACTGGCAGTGAGCTCTGGACTCATCCAGAGCCTTTATTACAGAGATTAGCACATTAGGGCCCAGAGAATTGAAGCAAGTTGCCTAAGGTTACATAGCTGGTTTGTGGCAGATCCAGGGCTGGAAAGCAGGCCTCATGACTCCAGATTTAATATTTTATGCTGTGAGATTAAGAAACAGTATAAGAATAAATAAAACTTATTTCCACACCACATACCCTGCTTTAGCACTAGTACATATTGCATTGGATGTCACTAGTAGTGTTGTCACTGGTATGTGTTGCCATTGGATGATACTGTGTTTCTCAAAGCCAAGGACATGTATCATCAGTGGTAACAAGACGGTTTTAGGAGATACTCAGGGGCTAACATCTTTAATTTTGATGGTTCTATACCTATTTTAATATTTATTAGAAAAAATATACCTGACAAATAATACCCTTGGTTTTATATTATTGTTTAGGATAAGACTTAAGTTAAAAAAAGGAAATAAAGAACAATATTAAGTAAACAATTTAAATTTTAAAAATATTATTTGAATAAAACTATCCTAAGGCACTGGAAATTTAATACTAAACAGAACAAAGTTTCTGCATCATGGAGCTTAAACTTCAGTGGAGGGGAAAGCCAAAAAACAAAAACAAAAACAAAAACATAACAGAAAGAAATATAGATGTAATCTATAGACAATGCCAAATGCTGTGAATAAAATGAATCAAGGTAAGAAAAGGATAGTGAGAGTTTTGTTATTTTTAAATAGTTAAGAAAGGCCTATCTGATAAGATGATATTTGAACCAAGGATGAAGGCAGTGAGGAAGTGAGCACGTTGATATCTGAGGGAACAGCATTCCAGGCAGATGGAACAATACATGCAAGGGCTTGCAGTCTGGGTTAAGCTCTGCATGTTGAAAGAACAGCAAAGGCCAGTGTGGCTAGAGCAGAGTGGGGCTGGGAGTGGGGAGAGCAGTAAGAGAGATCAGAGAAGTGGCAGAAATGTAGCTCGTGTAGGAACGAACAGGCCTTATAAGGCCTTTCTTTGAAGGGTGCTTGGATAAGGCATAAACCATGAAAGTGTCTGTAAAGCACTTAAATGTAGGCAACACTAATGTATCAATGTACTGAATTAATTTCTGATAACAAAAGATGACTGGGGGAAATATCTCTGGGGGAAGAGGAGAGAGAAGTTCATGATACAAGGGTATGGAGAAAACTTCACTTTAGTTTCACGATCAGCTTCACTTCAGGAGTATGATTCCTACCTAGCTCAGCATTCAAACACACACACACTTGCTTACACTCAGCACACAGCCCAAAATGATGGTTTGTAAAGTTTTGTAGTTATCTGCATTCCCCCGTGTTCCACTCTCCTAGAATGCTATGTTTGTTAGTGATCACATGACCATGCCACCTGAGATCTGAAGGGGTAAGACCCAGGTTTTGAGTTATGTCTTGAGTTTTTCTTATAATTCTTCTCATCTTCACTCTGATTCCTTGTATGCAGCCCACTTCACTCCAAAGGCTGGGTCATTAGACTATAGTTCATTTTATGGCTGATATAATTTGAGTCAAATTCTCTCATTTTGAGATCTCAGTTGCTATTGAGAGAAAATGGCCACTATTTGAAAACTCAAATGATGCATTTTCAGAGTGAGCAAAGACATTGTGGGAAATCTGTTTTGCCTCATAAGGATGATTAAACATTAAGTAGAGCCCATGTTCTCCACATGATGTTACTTTGGGCTTGCAAGACAAGGCAAGAACATAGGAAAGGCTGGAAGTTTTCAAAGTCGTGCATTTCTAGAGAGGAAGATAACACTTGATTTTCCTGCTTATTATCCTCTGGACAAACTACTAATAGCACTTTGCCATCTTGTGGTCTGAATTAGTCTTCTTTCTTGAATCACCATGGGGTGGGGGTGGGGAGGATTTAATTATTCTATGAGCAGCCATCTAGGTCTCCTTAAATGCATTTTTCTATCTCTATGCTTCACCCAGATCTTATTCTCTCCCTATTTGGGGAAGTATTTGATTGACTACCACCTTTGGGGAATACCTTCCCTCTTCCTCCTTCTTTTCCCCAACCACTTGTCCCTGTCCTCTTGCCCTGGGTGGGGTGGAACTGAATTTTCTGCATCCTTCCCCCATAAGACCTGGGAAACGGATTCCTTCCAAGTCTTCATAGTTGTCATGTAGATGTTTGTCTTTATGAAGTGCCCAGTAATACATATTTAGTCTATTTTCTTACCCATCACCTAATATGCTTATGGGTTAACAAATTCAAAGACATTAAACCAGATATTACCGGCAAAAAAAGCATATTGGAAAAGACAGATCTGCCATGTACAGATCTGCATAATGAAAACTAACCATGGAAAACAGCAACCTGAGTTTTGGATAATCTCAATTATCAAAATGGATTCTTAGACAGTATTAATTTTGGTTTGACATCTCAGTTTTCCCTTTGTTCAGTACCTTATACTATATATCAGATTCTTATCAATTCCAAAAGTTTTCAATTATGAAACAATCCATGGGAAAGCAGAGAATTGTAATCAGACTGAATCCCCAGAATTCAAATATGCCAAGAGTGGGAGATGCCAAGTCTGAGCAGCTTCATTTTAGCAAATATTTTCCCTTGAAATGATAGTTCGTTGCAGGTAGTTTGTAACTGTGGTAATGGTTGAGAATTTTGTTTGAGGAAGGCACTGTCATTCTTAGGCTAAATCCTCTCCTCGCCAATCCCCTTCCCTTTCCCTCCACTTGTCCCTGTACCCACAGGTATTTTCCATTCATCGCCTGAACGCCTGTGGTATTTTGAGAGCCCCTGAAATACTAAGCAGCTCTTGTTGCTTAGTGGCAGCCATCAATATTTATTTATTTAAAATTGGAACTTATATCGAGGTACAAAAACTTGAGGTGCTGTTTAATCATAAGTGTTATCCGTCTATTGTGCCCCTCAAAAATTCTTCATGGATTTCGTTTTAATGTATCTGGCATTTGTAGGGTATACTCTCCTGTTCCAGTTCTAGTCGTACAAATGTGCTGACATAATTGCCTTAAATTATCAATTGCTAAATTATAACCATTACTAGACATTTTTTTAAATGGGGTGTATAAAATCTTTCACAACCATAACGAGGTAACTGCATGTGTTATTTAAAAAACATTTTGACATTTCATGTTTCTGTAGCCATTTATAATAATATTTTAGTTAGTCCTCAGGTGACCTGGTGACCCAGCCTATCTGCCCAGTTGGCTGTCTTCATCAAGTCCCTACCCTGTTTCCCCGAAAATAAGACCTAGCCGGACAATCAGCTCTAATGCGTCTTTTGGAGCAAAAATTCATATAAGACCCGGTATTATATTATATTATATCACATTACATTATATTACATTATATTATATTATATTATATGACTTATCTTGTAGTAAAATAAGGCTGGGTCTTATATTAATTTTTGCTCCAAATGACGCATTAGAGCTGATTGGCCAGCTAGGTGTTATTTTCGGGGAAACATGGTATTACCTGTAGTCTTCAAGTCAGCCTTCTCCTTCTGCAGATAAAGACGTAGAGGTATAAGAAATTTTATATATATATATATATATATATATATATATATATAAATTACAAGAATTTGTTTGAATAAAGAAGAGTCTTGAATCTCTATATGATAGATGTGTATTAACTAGATGCATAGATTGCACAACTCAATTTAAATAGCATCCCAGAATCTCTGAGTAGTGTGAATGATTAAATGAATATGCCCAGGAGTTGTTGATGCCAGTTTGTCTCTTGGTATTTGAGGAGTTAGCCACTGCCCTTTCCCAGCCACTTCCAACTGAGCAGAGTCTGTGATTGGCATGACTTTCTTCAGCAGAAAACCACAACTGTAATGGGTTGAAGTGCTCATTTTTTGATTCCCGAGGGCAAACCTTCAAAATTGAATTTTATACTCGTAGGAAATATTTACTTCAAACTTAGTTTTCATAAATTACCAAATAAAAATGAATGTACTTATAGTTAAATGTACATCCCCAGCTCCAGTGACTGAAGGCAGAGTCAACACAGATAGGTTTTTGTGAAATTCTCTTGATTAATTTTTCAGATGTTGTGTCTGTGCTCTGCCTAGCTTCCCTCAAACTCCCTTGATGGTCCTGTGCACTTAACCTGGTTTCTGTGTACATTAGCTCCTAAGGGCTAGCACCTGGAACCTTCTTCACATGGCTAGCCTTGAGCTAGTGGAACTCTCACCCCACACCAACACGCAGACATACACACACATGGAAGTGTCTAGGAGTTAAGTACCGTCCACCCCTTCCCTCAACCCCTCTTTTGCCGATGACTGGTTTAGAAGCAGGAAAGCTCAACCCCTTGGCCTTCAGGCTGGGCCAACACAGTGGGATAATTGACCAATTTTCTGTAGAGTCTGTGGTGTAATTCATACTCTAGAGCCCCCTGCAGGATCAGGCCAAGGCTGAGACTTCACCGGAAATTGCAGCTTTGCTTGGCTGTATTTCCCCTTCCTGCTTCCCTCTCTCCTGGAGCCCTTCTTTAATAAGTCACTTGCCATGAACACTGCTCTCTGGGTCTGCTTCTGAGCAACTGACCTAAGACAACACTGTTTTCTGTAGGAGCTCTAAGAAATTAAATGTTACTTGTTGCTTTTTATCAGTATATTTGAAACTGTTTTTTATCTCTTGTTTACTAATTTGGGTTATGTATGTGCAAGTGGACGATCTAAAAGTTAATTTAAAAATTAAGTGAGGTATAGATTATAGTTACCATTTATTGAGGGGGCACTGTATACTGCATCCTTGACACATTTTCTTTGATTTTCATACTAATCTTGCATTTTAAGAATGAGTTAATTGAAAGTCCAGAGACATTTATTAATGTGTCCAAGCCACAGAGCTAGTAATTGGCAGAACCACAATTTATATCCAGAGCTCTCTGGTTTTAATGCTTTTGCTTTCCCAACTGCTGCCCTGCTGACTCTCTTTCTTGGTATATTAAAACGTGTATTTCTAGATGCTATCAAAGAGGCATTCCAACATCAAAGTTCATAGCTTATGAAAACTGATAAAGAGACATGACTGTCTATTAAGAGATAGCAAAGTACATTACCAAATACCTAGAATGGGAGTGATTGAAAATAATTCCTAATCTTGAGTCAAGTCATATCAATCGGTTGTGGAAAGCGAGATCTTCATTCAGTATATGACAGAATCTGGGTGGTTTATAGAAAAACAAAATCATGGAGAAGGTGAAAACAAGAAAGGACGTTAGGAATGCACTTTGGGAGGATGGAAGTTTCTTGGCTCTCCCTCTGCGGTGGTCATACTCAGTTTTGTGACTGTATTGTACCAGGATGCTCTTTAGAAAATGACTTTCTCAGGCCCCTAATTGGACCACAGCATCCTGAAAGCCCTAACTCATCCCACAACAGTTAGCAGTCTGTTCCATGGAGAGATCCTTAAAGGAAAATAAAAATAAAAATATGAAGGGATAATGGCAGTGATGGCATGGCCATCTAAATGGACTTCCATCTAGCATCGGCCTTGGTCGAATTATTCATTGCCAACACAAGCCTTACACAAGTGAAAATTTCAGCAAGAATACACAAAAACCATGCCAGTTTCTGTAAGGTGGTGTCAGCATTTGTTACAGACAACAGCTGTTCCTTCTTTCTGGAGTGCTCTGAATCTATCCCTTAGCCTGGTTGTTTCTTACCTATCTTTTAAAGATGAAGCTCAGGCATCACTTCCTCCAGGAAGCCTTCTCTGATAACCTCAGGATGGACAAAGTCCTTTTTTGTAGACTAGTATTACCATGAATAATCATCCAGAAAAATGCTTTGCTGTCATATTGAAAGAAGACGTTTACCTATTAATCCTCCCATTAACCTAAAAGCTCCTCAAGGTCTACAGGGTTGCTCTATTATCTCTATGTTCCCAGGACTGGTATAGTGCAAGGCAGAGTTACCCCTCAGTAAATGTCTTTCTTTTTTTTTTTCAATTGAACTGAAGTACAGAAGAAGGATCCATGTCTTTTTGGTAGACATGATTTATTCTTATAAGTTGTTTCCAAGCCATTCAAGTGACTTGGGCACAAGAAACACTGAAGAACTAGAAGGCAGAGGAAACATTAGGTCATGCTTTTGGGGCAAGAGGATGTGGAAGAGAGAGGAATGTGGGTTATGTCCAGTAGGCTGGGAGAAGTTTGGTAGCCAGATACTATCTGAAGGCCACTTGGGGACATAGTTTAATAGGTGAGAATTATGATGGAGGACAATTGAGAAGATAACACCCTTCTGAAATGGTAAAGAATGAAATGGAATGCACATTTGAGTCAAGATAGGGTAGTGGAAGGAGCATAGACTCAGGTTTGACTCCAAATTCTGCTAGGTTCTTTTTTCTGTGACTTGACTTCTCTGAATTTCATTTTTTTACCTATAAAATGGGTGTAGCAACACCAACTTCAGAGAGGATTTCTAAGGATAACCTAAAGGTTAATAAGATAGGGCCCAGCAGATATTAGGTGTTCCATAAAGTTTACCTCAGAATCTTTTCAGTGGTCTCTTGTCATTAGTTGTAAGGTCATTAGCTAGAAGGGACAGTGATAGGGGAATAGAAAGTGTAACAGCAGTCATGCATCCATTTATTTGTTCTTCTGATAAGCATCTTCCTGAGGATGTACGATGTGCCAGACACAAAGAATAAATATGTGTACATCAGTGCTTGCCTTCAAGAAGTTTGTGGTCTAGAAAGGACTGACATCTAAGTGGATAATGTGGTGGTAGATAATCTAAATAGCCCCACACAGGAGGGGACTGATTCATTCTGTTTGGAGAAATCAGGGAGTACTTCCCAGGGGAGGTGACCTTCATATGAGGTCTGGAAGGATGACTAGAAGTTCACCACATGAATGGGATGGAGAAGGAGGCACCTGTCAAAGCATGGAGGTTCGTCTTCAGGTAGTTCGGATATTGCTGGAATAGAAGACATGAGAGGACAGTGGCAGGAGATGATGATGGTGAGATGAACAAGGGCCAGGATGCAACAATCCTTTCTGCCATGCTATGGAGTTTGGAATTGGTCCTGAGGACACAGTGGAGCCACTGAATTTAACGATTGATAAGGAAGTCACTTAGAGGCAGGGTTAGAGCATCTAAATGTGAAGTGTGATCATGTTTGTGTTGATTTCTTGGATCCTACCAAGCTTTTTTTTTTCTTTCTTCCTTGATTTGCTATTAAAGTTGGAAGAGGTTAGTAAAGCTGTTTATTTGAGTTATAATACAATTACTAATTTTTAAAAAAAAAAATTGGTTTCATGATCTTCATGTTGCTTTAAAGGACTATAAATCCTTGAGTGGTCATGCTTATTAAATAGCTAATGTGGGATTTGTTTATTTTTCAACAAATATTTACTGAGAGGCTGCTCTGGGCCAGCCTGTAATAGACTCTGAGGACAGATAGAGTCCCTACCTTGTGGAGCTTCCATTGCAATGAGGGAGACAGACAATAGGTTAATAAATATATAAGGGTGCAGGAAGAATACAGTAGTGGGTGGAGGCGGTGAGGGGAGTCGTGTCTTAAGGAAGTGACGTCTCTGCCTGATTTCTGTGAGGAGGATGGGGTGGGAGTCCTTATTCAGCAAGATTAAAGTGTTTTTTCATCATTGGCTTTAATCGCCTTGAAATGCAGTAGACAGTAGTGTCTGTCTCTCAGTCTCTCTCTTTCAGAACGGCTACATGAAAACTACATCTGCCTCTACTCATTGGGTATATCTGAATTCACTTGTGGGGAATGAAATGCTCTGCCCTGTGTATATTTTTGTCTGGGGTTTCCTCTGAAGGATCATGATATCCATTTTCTAATGTAGAAACCAGAGAATTGGAATTGAGAATAAAAGCATTTATTTTTTTCCCCTTGGCTCCAAAAAGAACATTTAGCTCTGCTGTTATTGTCTTACTGAGTTCCTGCTCTGTGCTAGGTTGTGTGCTAAGTGCTTTCCACATATCATCCCCCCTTAATTCCTTAACACGGCTCTGTGTTATTTTTCAAGTGGGGACCCTAACTGAGAGCCAGGAAGATGAATTTGTTTGCTGGGGTCCATGTTTCTCCGAAGAGGTAATGTTGGATCTGACTCAGGACAGCCGTGCCCTCTTTCTCTGGTCTGGCCTCATTTCTGCCTTTGTTTATTCTCTGTGACCTTTTCTGTCTCAATATTTCCTTTTTCTTCCTCATTCATTTAGCAAATGTCATCTGTTGGGACTGACCACAGACAAGCACAGCGGGTGGGCAGCCCTTGGAAGGGAATATTCAGGTTTGAGTGGACAGGGCGAGACCCAAGTCAGGTTCTGAAACTTGTTTGAAGTCAGAAGAGGGGCTGGTGGCTTCATCTCCAAGAGTCGTCTTCAGTAAGATGGATGCTTTTCCAACCAGCCCTGGAGAAGGGCTTCAATGCCTGATACTTTGCGTACTTTGTTATGCGTTGTCCTGTCAATGGCACCATCTGGTAGGTGTCATTCACGTCTACACATGAAGAAACTGGAAGCTCAGAGAGATTATGTGACTTGTGCAAGGCCACAGGGCTTGTTCCAGGTGGAACTGATTTAAATACAGCCGCTTGGCTCCAGCATTCAAAATCTATACCAGAGTTGTCTTTCTCAGAGTGAATTCCTCAGAACACTAGAGGGGGTAAGAGGGTGGGGGCGGGGCTTTCCATGGCTGAATATAGAAAATGCAGCTTCCTACAGCTCCGTCTTGGAGAGTCACCATGTACATCAGCCTGTACAAGGCTTCAGATGGTAAAAAAACAAACAAAAACAAAACCAAAAACGTTTGATCTCTGTTTAACCCAGGATTTCCTAAGTGTCTTTACATGGCCACAGAAATCTTTTTAAACATAGCAGTCATTCACCTCATTGACTAGTGTGTGGAATACTGAAATACACCTTGCTGCCTTCCCGGTGTCTTTTTGGTAGAGAGAACGAAAAGAAAGAGGAGAAGAAGGAGAAGAGAAGTCAAAAGAAAGGAAAGAAAGAGACAGTGGAAGAAAGAAAAAGTATAAAGCAAAAGCACTACTCAGTATTTCCCAATAAAATTCTACAGTATATTTTCCACCTTTCTTATATTTCTGAGCCCTTTCTCTTGTGCTTTTTCCAAATGGGCACACAGACTTTTTCCCAAGTGAATGAGATGAGACAGAAAGATTGATTTCATCAGGCTGATGACAGTCTTTAAAAATGGTCCATACGGCTGAGAGACTGCCTGGGCAAGTAACTGAAACCTTACGCCAAGACATGAGTTAAGAAGTGGCAAGTGGCCTGGATCTCGGAGTTCCCGTTCATTCTCTCACTTCTCAGCAGGGATTGTCTCTGCTTCCCTCAGCTCCTGTAGCAAGGGAATGACAGTGTGGGGGCCGTACCTCAGGCCTTGCTCCCCAGCCCACTGTGTTTTCCCTGACAGTACATTTCCTTTTTCAGAGTCAGTCTTATGTCCACATATTATTTTCTCTTTCCCTGTCATGTTTTGCCCGACTGCATTAACTTAGCCAGAGAGAGAATTATTAGCAACATAAACCATGAAGAGTGTCATTGGCCCTGTTTATTTTATGCTTGTACAACCCAGGAAGGTCTTCTCCTGCACGTTTCCTTTGCTCCTCGTTCTTTGAATAAAATATGTTTCTAGTGTAGAAGAAAGAATAATTTATAGCAAATATTGATATTTTCCTTATATAAGTATAAAACACTCATAATCGTGTACTTAGGAATTTTTTTAGTATTCTTTACTAAAGCAATATAGGAGTTCTCTGATTTCTATGGACTTCCTGAGTTGTAGATATTTTTATTAAAAATATTAGCGTTTATAAAAACAGAGTGTTCAGATGTATACAATTTGTATTTAGTTGCTGTTAGAGCCTTGATAGCAAAGTGTGGCCCTCGGACCAGCATCATCAACGTCGCTTGGGAACTTGTTAAAAATGCAGAATCTTGGGCCTCATCCCAGATCTACTGAATACAAATCTGCATTTTAACAAGATTCCCAGGTGATATATATGTTCCTTAAAGTTTGAGAAGCCCTGTCCTAGAGCACACAAAGGACATTAAGATCAATCATTATTTTGTACATGCCCATTTTGCCTAGTTTCACATGTATACCTTCAATAGAGTGAACAGCTCTGCAATTTTCATCTTAGTAACTTTACTGTGGTCGGTCTTATGCATTATTGCCCAAGAAAGTTATACAGAATCTCTGAGGATCACAATTAGTTCTTATTAGATGGGTAGGTAGATGGATAGAGATAGAAATAGAGATATAAGTATAGGCATAGATTACTTTTTAAAAGCTTTACAGGTAACAGGTGTCAAGAACTGTGAAGGGTTTGGGATTTTACTTTACTTGCAGGCTAACAAGTTAACCTGCCACAATTTCATAGATGGTGGCATGAGACATGAGAAGACATGAAACTCCTTGGTCAGAGACAGAGGATGTTATTACTCATTCCACGGGACGCAGCATGAGCAGCATATCAGTTCTCTCTGTTCCAAGTCTCATGTGCATGATGAAGATGGGCCCAGAGGATGCCTGCACATACGCTGTATTATAGAAAAAGAACGCTGACTCTTTTTCAATGGGCAGTAAACACGCTTTCCCTTTGCTTCAGACATATTATCTCTAGCTTCTAAGGCTGTTCGCTATACAAACTTCCTTACATGGATAATCCAGAACAAAAAGCAGTCAGTGCCTCTCTTTGTAAGATGCAAGGAAACCATGGAGAATTGTCTCCCAAAAATGGGTATTGGAACATCTTTCTTGTTAGGTTTTAGAGCTCATAAATATTTTTTAGAAGTCATGGAAGATACACTTCCCAATCCCTAAATTGTACTGAGGTTTGTTTCTATTTGAAAGCCTCTAGGAAGTAAATAACTTCCAGTCTGGGCACTCAACTTAGCTCCTTACATGAAGGGAGAAGTTATATTGAGGCAATTAGGGTTGCGCATCATAAATAGCAAGGTCACCTGTTGCAATTTGTGGTGTTGGTTGTACCATTCAAGTATGGAACCCATTCTTTCCCTGTGGTTTGAGAGAGATGACATAATTCAGAGAGCTCTGAAGAGACTAAAAGATAGATGTTTAAAAGATTGGCAAATAGTAGGAAGATAGTAGAGGTAAATTGGAGCTAATGGTAACTTTCTAATACAGCAGTTTTGTTTTTGTAAATGGATTGTCTTGCAAGGTAGTTATTTATTTTTGCTCTAAGTTGAGGCTAAATCTTCTGGAAAGTTGTAAATGAGATTTCTGCTTTGACTCCTAGAGTTTTTCTCCACTCTCAACGTATGTTAAGTGTTTAGAGAAGAGAAAGCTGGAGCAGTTTTACAAAGCCTGTGACAATGGTACATTAATAAATGTTTAACAGTCAGCTCGCAGGGGTGGAGTGGAGTTGGGGCCCTAAATTGCAGTGCTTGCTGATTTCCATGGTGTCAATATTCCTACCATGGTTGATTTCAAGCTACTAATAATGTGAAGTCAGCCAGCTCTCAAAATTTCTGAAAATTTGAAAACCCAGTATGAGCCAGTTCCAGCAACCCATTGCAAAACCGTCCTAATTAGCAAATTTTTGACAGTGAAGGTAATTTGATCATGAAATGGTTTGCTTGTAGAAGCTTCTTTTTTAAGGTCATTTACAATAACTTATGTTCTGTTTGCCCCTGGTGATTCATACCCTGTTTCCCCGAAAATAAGACCTAGCCGGACAATCAGCTCTAATGAGTCTTTTGGAGCAAAATTAATATAAGGCCCGGTATTACATTGTATTGTATTATATTATATTATATTATATTATATTATATTATATTATATTATATTATATTATATTATATTATATTATATTATATTATATTATATTATATTATATTATATTATATTATCTGTTCTTATAGTAACATAAGACCGGGTCTTATATTAGTTTTTGCTCCAAAAGACTCATTAGAGCTGATTGTCCGGCTAGGTCTTATTTTCCAGGAAACATGGTAGATAGGCTTACCTTAAGGCATGATGACAGCCTAAATGATTTTCGAACTTCGTTTGAACAATGTGATGTCATATTTTTTTAAAGTCTTCCTTTACATTGTGGGTATAACCAGTCTGGCTATTTGCTTCCTTTAAACAAACCACCCGCCAGCTCAGCATATTTCTCCGCTATGGAAAGGCCTGTAGGTGCAGTCTGATTGTCACTTATATTTTTAGAAGAGCGAGAGGCTAGTCAGACACCAACCAGTGAAGAGTCCTTATAATTGGGTGATCTGCAGAATCATAATGAATCACAAATTCGGGAACAAGGTACCTGTATTCTTGGTTGGACTGGGAGCACAGTAAATCCTCTTTGCACTAATGAGGCTTTATATCTCTTCAAGAGTCTTACCCTGGAATTTCCCTTGGGCTCGGTTTGGCTGAATTCTGTGAAGTCCCTTTCTGGAGTGCTTTACTGCTGTGTTGACAGAAACATTTTCCCAGAGAATTAAAGTGTGAGCCCAGACACTACAGTTCCAATGAAGCTCATGGTGAGCAAGTTGCCCTTCTGTATGGACTGCCCAGCTCACACTGATGGACTTTGCTTCACCATTTTCTGGCCCATCTGTACCCCTCATTTGGAGCCCCACATAGTGGACTTATTTACTCTCTATTGAGGGATAAGTGGAAGGAGTCAGCCTGCTGCACTCAGCCCATCCCAGTGAGATGAGCTTTTCCTCTGTCTCTTCTTTCCCCAGCGTTTACCAGCAGGGGGGACCTTGAATTTAATGCAGATTTGAGTGCCTACTTCCTTTTCCCTTGGGTGATATTGATTGGGAGGCTTCAATTATTTGTCAAATTTGTAAAATGCTCATCTTGCCAACGTCTCTGGGCACATGGGCAAGAGTAAAAATGTTAACAAGTAATAATAATAAAAAAGTTCACATAACATAGATGCATATTCCAAAGGGTCTACGTCAACTCTATTGGAAACCTGGTAACATTGATTCAGAGCTTCCATTCCCATTTGATTTTTTTTTTTTTTTTTTTATATAAAATGCACCCATTTCTAAGAGGGCTTGTTCTCTCCTGTAAGTGCTTTAACAAGCAAGGAGATGGAGTATATAGATTTGCTGTTTAAGCTAAGGTCAAATCAAAACGACAGCTTGTCTGCTGTGTTTGAGAGGTCAATTTTTAGCCACCCCCTCACTCCCGTCTTACCTTTCTTGGTGAAGGGCAGAAACAGAAGTGAATTTCTTAAAAGAAGACTTTGTATTATCTGTCCCAAATTTTTGTCTCGACACACCGAGACAGATTAACTTCAAGAATTTTCTTGCTCCGTAAGAGGGGGAGTATTCTCTACGAAAGGAGTGCTATGCCAGGTCATAAGTCTTCTGCAGCTTCTTTTTGCCCCTGTCATGGAAACAGCATGGCAATGGCTTGGGTTGTTTAAAGGCTCAGCTGCACGGCAATGACTCCATTTGTTTCTCAAATGTTCAGGAACAAGAAGGTGAGGTGTTTAGTTAGAAAAAGAGTGTGCAAATTTGAAGAACCTTTTTCAAGTGTGTTGGGGCTGAAATCCTAATGCCGCATTGCATGTTCTTTCTGGAGAAACAGGAGATATTTTTGTTTCCTCCTGATAAAAACAAATACCAAGAAGAAACCAAGACACTCCTGGCCATGTCCAGCATGAACAACCCACACCACTAGTGGGTCAGAGGAGCACCCTGGCAACTGGCTTTTGGGAATAGAAAATAAGTCATTATCGATGAGACTACATTATTCTAAAAATCTACTTGAGATTAACACACTTGGCATCAGGAAAACTCTAGGCTATGCTACATGTTAAAGTTCCACCAGTACAGGAGAAGGAAAGAACTTAAGCTACTTAGCTACTCCCTTAAAACAGAAGTTGTCAAAACTAAGGCCCTCAGGCCAAATCTGGCCCATTGTTTATTTTTGTAAATAAAGTTTTATTGGAACACAGCCCCACCCATTTGTTCACAGATTGTCTATTGGTGCCTTCATGCTCAACTGTTACAAGAGTAGTTGTGACCAAGACCTTATGTCTCAGAAAGCCTGAAATATTTACCACCCGGCCTTTTACAGAAAAAGTTTGCTGACCCCTGCCTTACATTAACAACCAAGCAAAAAATCTAATAAAATAACAGCCTCCCATTCAGCCGCTCCCCACGTACTTTGTAACAGGTTGCTGGTTTGGCTTTTGTTAAGGAGAGCACAAGCAGTGAGTGAGATGGGAGCAGAAAGAAGTTCTAGCTCAAGAGAATATCAAGGCCCAACTCTCTCGCAACTTTACCTTAAAAGTCAGTGATTTCCACTGCAGACACTTCTGTTTTATATATGAAAATGGAGACTGTTTCAAAAGAGAAAGAGATATGTTCAAAGCTGCCATCAGAGTTGGGGACAAAGGTGGTGTTAGACCTCATTGAGTAATAGTCCTTACTGATCTATTGATTCGTAGTAAAAAGCTAGTGCAATGGGCGGTTATAGGTAGAAATATAAACTTCGAATTTTTTTCTTCTATCTGTTTTTGTAAAGAAAAAAATGAGTTTTCTGGTGGTGGTAACTTCAGGGACACAGCAAACTTTGTATGATGTGTTTTTGGTAGATAAAAAAAGATATGGTTCTGATACGATTCTCTCAGGAATTCTGTATTTGAGTGCTTTTTGGCATTGTTGTAGCTTCATATGGGTTTTATTTTTTATAAAAGACTATCACAATTCACAGTGTAAAGTGGTAAATGTGTGGCCTTCATATATTCCCTTGTTTTTTTTTTTCCTCTCTTCATAACTTTTCCAAAGAAGGCAGCCCTGTTTCTATCTTCTGATCTCCAGGCCTTATGAGTGCAAAGTAACTGTGTAGTCCAGTCAAAGGAAAGGTGACACGATTTTTGAGAAACAGGTGTTTTTTAAAAAGGGATAATCCTTGCCTTTGTGGGAGTCTGTTAATACTTTTAGGATGGGGAAGAATCTTAAGTTATCGCTTCCAAGCTTAATCTAAAATTAATTGCAGCCTCTAAAATTAATCTGTAATTATAGCTGGGTGCTCGTTACATATGTGTTTTGTTGACACTTCTGAAGAGTTCACAACATTCTCCAGTATGTCTTACCTTTTAGAACATAAGAATAACGTTTCCATATTCATATATTTTCACGTATATGAAGCATCTCATTTGAGAACTACCACTAAAAGACAGCCTTTATGCTTCCCATTGAAAGTGAATTTCCAGATTAATAAATAAAGTTTGTATTTTAGCCATTTCAGTATAACTGACACCCTTTCTCTTGTACCCTCAATTTAGCCAAATAGTTGAAAAATGTTTATTTTCGATGAGACCAATGTTCCCTGGTGGAAACAGTAACAAGTATTGGCACTGATTTGGGGGCCCACGTACAATTGGTACAAATACATCAAGGATAATCATGGGGCAATGTAGGGATATAACTGATATTTTTTAGAGAGTTATTTAGGTTTTTAAGAGTATACTCCATTTGAATGCAGTAAATAGAAGATAACATTTAATTGTGAGGGTCTTTTTATATTGACTGAAATCAAAAGAATCAAGTATCTACCTAACCCCTTATTATGGTAATTCCTTTAGTATCTTTCACTTTAACTTGGGGCTCTCTTAGCTGGTAAAGTCATTTATAACAGGGCCATTTGTAATGAATTTTTAATGGAGAACTTTTAGATAATACCTTGGAGGGTGTTTTAAAACTAAATAGTTGTATAAGAGAATTGCTTAAACGATTATAAGATGGCCTCGTAGAAGAATGTCGGTGGGAGGAAGGAGCAGGGTTTGGGATTTAAGTTTCACTAAATGACAGCTTTATGTCGTTTGTCTCATCAATGACCAGACAATTCACCTTCAGTTCAACAGAGAGTGTTTACCACGCCAGGCCTGTGGGCTTGCCAGGACTCAAGTTGTTATAGAAAGCTTTATTTTGGAAATTTCTAATCTGAACATACTTGAAATCTAGCTCTCAGAAAACTTTGTAAAAACATTTATAAGGAAATAGAGAAAAGGGAAAGCAAGAGTTAAGTATAAGGCTGTGGCCCCTCTATAGGGAACAGAATTGTAAAGAGAGCAAAGGCTGTTTGCATATTGTTAGCTCCCCTCTGCCCAGTAATACTTAGTTTTGCTGTGACTGTAGCTCTAGCAGAAAAGCTGTAGCTTGTTTTGCTTCTGCATTTTTCCCCACTTGGATGGAGCCTTTGGATACATTAAAAAAAAAATCATCACGGACCATCTTGTGTTGAAAGATGATGTTCTGCATACTTAATGGGCTGAATCACCCTTTCCCTTTACAGATATGGCTCATGTCCATTAAGCAGTGGATATGGATGATAAATACCATTGTAGTTGTCATATCACCAAGTGCCACATTTTCTGAGGCAGCGATGTTTCTTTGCTTCAGCATTTGTAAGGGACTGCCCTCTGGAATATAACGGCCCAACCTGACAATTGTCTATTAACTTGCAAGTATTTAGAAATATGTTAACAGCTTGGTGAGAATTGACTTCTGTAGAAGTTATTTTTCTTAAACCAGTACCTTTGATCAACCTGTGATGCTTAATCTTATGTTACCCATTGGCTTCTATTTTGAAGTGTCTGGAATTACGGGGCTTGACTTCCCCAAGTATGAGAAGGTAGATATGCGAGAGTCCAAGAGAAACCACTGAGGTTTGCTGAAGCTTTAGTAGGTCTTCAAGGATGTGTTTTTCAGATAAGAAACACACGCTGTTATCTTCCTGTGAATATCTTCTCATTGCCCCCACATCTGCAGTATGAGGGATCATTAAAGTATAGTGTAATAAACACTCTTGATGATAGTTCTCACAGGTGTTTATTAGAGGGCTGTTGAGCAGCCTGTGAAGAGATGTTTTGTACATACAGGGATTGACTTCCGCTTCTTGACAATGATCTCTATCTTAATATATTTTTGTAGAAATGGTTTTGGACCCTAAACAGTGTTACCCAGCATCATCACTCACATTATTTACTCAATTTGGCTCAGAATAATTCTCAGCTATTTCTCTGAGTCAGAGTCACCCCCAAAGGTTGACTGTTTATTGTCATTTCTTCCTACTTACATTTATTCATTTACAAACATGTATGTATAATAAGCGTTGGGTCTGATGGTCCCATCTCCCAGGAGCATGTACTTTTCTGGGAAAGTGTAGAATCAGTGGATACTTCAAATACATTTTGAAAGGTGCTTTGAGAAAGGGTAAGTACAGGTTGCTGGGGGAGCCCTGTAGAGTTCTGTAGAGGAATATATGTAGTAGCCCAGAAAATGGTCCTACACATTGAGTTTTGGAGCTTGCAGAGTGTGAGAATTGGGGGAAGGTAAATGAGAAGAAAGATGGGAGGATTGCAGGTAGGAATTTCCTGTCCCAGGACATGAATGTATGAGAAAATTTGTGACATTCATACATTTACAAGGACTTTGGTTTGGCTGAGCAGAGAACAGGTGTAGAGAATTGGGAGGAGAGACTGAAGGGGAGTTAGGGAGACCACCTTGAAGGCCCTTGGATACCTCATAGATAGCATTCATCCCAAAGGACTTTAAGGCGCAGGGCCTGGAGGCTGGGGAGAAGCATTCTAATTATGTGCATGTTGTAGAAAAAACTTTTGGAAGTAGTGAGGAGAGTCGGTTGGAGAGCTGGGGAGCATGACTGGAGATAGGATTTAGAACAGGGATGAGTGAGTTCAAGAACAGTAGTTCCCCCTTATCCAAAGGCGATATGTTCCAAGATTCTCAGTGGATGCTTGAAATGACAGATAATACTGAACCCTATATATACTATGCTTTTCCTATACATATATACATATCTTTGATAAAGTTAAATTTATGAATTTGGCATAGTAAGAGATTAAAAACAACTAATGGTAAAAAAGAACAATTATAACAATATACTTTAATAAAAGTTATGCGAATGTGGTCTCTCTTTCTCACTCTCTCTCTCTCTTGCTGGTAACCAATCTGATAACCAAGATGGCTACAAGCAGGGAGCATATACACTATGGGTATGCTGGACAAAGGGATGATTAATGTCCCTCACTGGACAGAGAGGGATGGAGTGAGGTTTCATGACACTACTCAGAGCAGCGTGCAATTTAAAACTTATGAATTGTTTATTTCTAGAATTTTCCATTTACTATTTTCGGACTGCCGTTGAGCTTGGGTAACTGAAGCCATGGAAAGCAAAACTACGAATAAGGGGGACTACTGTAATTCAAACTAATATTAGTGACTTCTAAAGGTAAAGTTTCAAATGAGTTCCAAAAGTGTTGTGGGCAAAGGCAGCATGGTTGAACAGAGCAGCATAGCTTGATGGAAAGACATGGGCAGAGTCTGGCAGATGTGAGTTCAAATCCCAGTATGATGCGTTACTAGCTATATGAAGTCAAATAGTTTCCTCACCTTTCTTAGCTGGCTTTTCTTCTTCTGGACAACGAAAGGGGAGCGGAATGAGATTATACGCGTTAAATGTATAGAGTTTGATAGTACTCTTCAAGGCATTTGGGTATGTGTATGAAGACAGAAAGACGGCCTTCATTCAGATATATATTGTCTCTGTGCTTATTTAAAACTGTTTGTTTACATGCTGCACACTCAACAAATACTGCTTTAGTGGTCCCCATGTGCAAGGAAGGTCCCAGGCTAAGGACTCTGCTTCTTTCGGTGACATCTCCTGAGGGATGGGGACAGAGAGTGTTTAATAATTAATGTTTGTCAACTAATTGACCTTCACATATGATAACAAAAGGGTCAAATATCCAGTATAAATCAAAATACTAAAATAACATTCATCTGAGTTAACATTTTAATTCAGATCAGCTGGAAAGAATAAGCCCTTTGGAGGGTTTTATTCATATCTTATTGAGTATTTCTTCTTCTTCACAATTTAGTTAATTTAAGAACTGAACATTTATAAAATGGTTTTGGTAAACCCATTTATATAGTAGAATCCATTTTCTTTGGGAGGTTGGCGAAATAGAGAGAGGAACAAGAGAGTCATAAATCCTATTTAATTAGGGTTCGTCCATTTCATGAGAGAAGGTTCCTGCTTAATCCTCTCATTGTATTTCTCCCGAGACCTATAAACAGATGATGTTAGCAGCAATTTAAAAATGCAAGTAACATCACGGAAGTTTTAGAAAAGATCGTCCCCATTTCTTTCTCCGCGTTTAAACAACAAGAATGGTAAATCCAAAACCAAAATGATGCTCCACAGGTCAAAGCCAATCATTTCCAGGAATAGGTTGACTGCACCAATCTAGCTGTCTTTATCACCCACATGGTTATACACCTGAGGGTCTATATTCTGCCTCTGATGTGTATATTCACTGATTCATTAAATGTTTGTGAAGGGCCTGCTATGTGTATACACGGAGAAAGAAGTGTGATGATGACACCCTAATAAGTACTGCAGTAGCCCTGAGAGTTAAGCGGCTTTTCTATGACTCAAGGGCCAACATAACTTATTTTCAAGAAGAAAGACAAAGGGATCTCTGTGGGGCTTCAGAGAGAAAGATTACTTCTGGCTCATGCTACCAAGATGCTTTCATAGGAGAACTGGTTTTCAGTTGGTTCTGCAAAATATCTTCCAGTTTGAGAAATCCCTAATCACACAGTGTTTATGGCATATGCTTTTTAATTGTGTATTGTGTCTTTGACATTTTTATTCATTCTTTAATACATTACATTAAGAAATTGTCCATGGAAAACATTAGTTGTCGAACTCACAGTTCTTAAAACATCAATTTCAAGAGTCAGAGACAGCTAATCATTGCAGATAAAGGATGAACTGAAGTTTCTTTCATTCCTGGCCAAATTGGCGACTTATACACAGCGCCATGCTATCAGAGCCTCTCCCCTGGGAGTGGGTGCCAGAATTTATTGCAACTTGAATGTGAAAGTAACTGAGAAATCTTTCAGAAGCATGACCCGGGAATTCCAAAAGTTGCACATGCCTTTGTATAAATCCAAGGAAACCAGAGCGTGCTGAGTTGCAGTGTGAACCTCCAGTCCCTTTCATCATTTCCTGCCAACCACATCTTATCTGAGAGTCTCACACTCCCTGAGTCCCCTGGGAATTATCAAGTTGGTAAAATGTGTGTCTTCCTTAAAATCACCACCAGCACCACCACAATTGTTACATTTATTGAGCATTTGCTTTGTTCCAAGCATATTTCTGTACTTTATCATCTCACTTAAAACCTCGAGAAACTTGTGAGTTAGGTGAGGAAGTACAGATGAGGACAGAGATGAAGTAGCTTGCCTGGGGTTCCATATGTGTATGTGGTGAGTAGAGATACCAGGATCCAAACTGGGGCAGATGTCAGTTACACATTCTCAGTGAAGTTCAGGATTATTATTTCTTCCAATTATTCTTTTCTCTCCTTTATTCCCCCTTTGTCATTTTGACCCATCTGTCTCCACTTCTGGTTCCTTTTTCTGTTATTCTCCAAAATAGGACATGTTATTTTCTTTATAGGCTAATTTTTTTAAATAATTTTGCCAAATAACATTGAACAACAACAACAAAAAAAACCTCTGAAAAGAAAGGTGTTATCTCAAAACTGAAGAAGAAGGGACAATGAGAAAAAAGCTTGTTTTTGAGAAAGATTTGATGTTGCACAAGTTTGAAGAACGCGCCTCCAGCTCCCAGAGACCATCACTTGTCTGGTATTGCAAATACCTTGTCTGCTTTAAGAGCAATGCCAGGGTGGAGGTGGTGGCTCTCCAATAAAGAGTCTTGGGTTTCTTGAATACTAATGCCACTCTCAGTAATTATCTTTTTTTATTGAAATGTCATTGTCCTTGAGCCAGGAAAGAAGCAGTCACATTTCTGTTGGTCAGATTTCGGAAGCTTGAAATGATGCTACCCAAAACAATGCATATTTAAAATGACTAGGCGCAAAATGACAGAGGCAACTGAAAGGGGCCAGCTCAGGAGTCTCAGGACCCAGGGGACATGGCTCCTAGACAGAGCTAGTCACTGGCTTTTTTGCCCATCCCCAGAATTAGGATGATGTGAACAGATCTCTCTGTTATTTGGGGTACTGGGTCATGGTGGAATGCTGCTGCATAAGCAGGAATGACTGTATAGCTGGATGTGTCTTAATAAATTCTGTATGTCCTTTCCTCATCTCATCTTGTCCAAAGTGAAAAGTTAGGCAAAACACTAGCCTTCCAGTTCTAGCGACCTCCCCTTGTTAGCTATGTGACTTTTGGTGACTTTTCTTAACCTCTCAAAGCCTCTGTTCTCTTAATTGCACAAAGTGATGATAATAATTACCCTGCATTATAGAGTTGTGAGGATTAAATAAGAGAATATCTAGACAGCCCTTAGTGTGGTGGCAGTATAGTGTCCAGAGGGGCGATGTTCTAGCTCACTAGTGAACTGTGGAGCCAGATTCCTTGGGTTTGCATCCGAGCTCCAGCACTTACCAACTTTGTGACTTTGGCTTGTTACTCAACCTTTCTGCATGTCAGTTTTCTCCCTTCTGAAAGGGGATTGTCATCATACTACTTGTAGGGCTGTGGTGAAGATGAAATGAATGAACACATGTGAAGTACTTAAAAGAAAGCTTGGCATCTGGTTAACACCATGTATTAGTTACTGTTATTGTACATAGTAAACAAAGAATAACATTCAACAAGTATTAGTTCTTATTTATTTTAATTATAATCATTATATCATAATATAATACTCTTTTTAGAAATTGAAATATTTTATAGAGACCAGTAGTAATGTACTTGGTATGAAAATTAAATTTAAAAAAAAATTGGAAAAGTGGGAAGAAAATGAAAATTAACAAAAATGTGAATTTGACAGATGCTGATCAGATTCATTGAGGGAGTCCACATTTTTCATAATTGCATGGAGTATCTAGTCCATGTGTTGGGGCTGTACAGAGGGATGGTCACCCTTCAGAAGTATTTGCTGAATGTACGAGTATGCTGGAAAGCCAGTCCTAGAGAGCAGTGTGATATGTTCTGTCATCAGTGTCTGTTTTGAGCGCTCAGATGGAGGCTCCGCTGCTCCAGCCTCAGAGTCTCAGGGCTGGCTTTATGTAGAAGAGGGCACTTGAGCTTGGCTGTTGAAGGTAAGAGTCCCCCAAGCAGGGACGTCGCAAAAGGAACTTGTGCAGAGATTTGAGTATGTGGAATGAGAGCAGGGTAGGTGTTCTGTGGGAACAGCATCTTGTATGCCTGAGACAAAAAATGCATGAGGACAAACAAGTGTCAAGTAATGTCCTGGTAGACCGACTGAAGTCAGACAACAGAGAGGGAGATGGAAATCAGGGTAGCCTGGGATGGACTTATTCGCTTAGGGCACCTGGAGAGGGGCTTTGTCAGCTTCGTGGGCTACCGTGAGTTGAGTGCAGCTTTCCGGTCCTCCCCAGAGCAGGTGTCTGTTTTCCAGCAGTGAGAAATAGGAAATTAGAACACAGACCTGACACGTTGGTTGGGAAGCCATAGCCTAACTCCAAGTGGGCGCTTGGAGTGTGGACGAACTGCCACCGAATGAGAGAGCTTTGGGGACAATCAAAACTGTGGCGGAGGAGGTGAAGAAATGACCAGATTGAGGATAGAGAGATGTGAATGTGGTGTTAAGGAAACCAAAGGGGTAGAGCATTTAGAATTAGGGTGTGCTCTCCAGTACCAAAGGCCTCAGCTTGGTCAGCTGGAAGAGACTGGAGAAAAGGCCACTGAGAATTGTTCGTAAGGCTTTTGTGATGGCCATGAGGGGAACTTGCGGAGAAGTGGCAGGACCGAGAAGCCAAGATCCAAGCAAATGGAAGAAACGTTAGGTCTGGCATGGCAGGAGCCGTAGTGTCCGCCTTTCATTCACAACAGGAAGGGGAGAGAAGCAGGGAGACTGGCAGAAACACAGAGCAGCTGCTGCCTGTCCTCAGGTGTGGCCTGAAGGAATGACCACTAGGAGGACCGGCTTCAACATGAGCAGATAGGAAAATTGCTGAGCTGCTGGGGAAGAGCCAGGAGTCTTGGGGAAGTGAACTGAATTCATTGTATCTGTGCCAGACCTTGGTAGGCCAGAGCTGAGTGTAAGAAGACAGAGTGCCTTGCTGACCTGGCCCTCACAGGCAGCTATCTCTGCATCCATCAACCGAAAAGGCCGAGACTCAGGGTTTGGTCTAGAGATTGTAAAGAAAGACAAGTTTGGGTCACAGAGCCTCTGATGTTAGACCTGGAAGAGGGTTCAGAGGCTTCCTAGTATAGCTTCCATGGGGAAACTGAGGCCCAGAGTGAGCCTTGACCTTACCAAGGTCAGCCTGGAGTTAGTGGCAGACTTAAATCTAGGAGGACTTTTTTGCCCCCTTACACATTTCACTGCACACATCCCTACAGCCTTCTCCCTTCTCGCTTCACCCCCCTGCCCTGTGCTTTTTTCTTGCCCTCTGGCCACAGAGATTATCAATCAAGCTTATCTTAACCCTAAACTTCTTACCCTTTTTCTGTCTTCCTACATATAACAGCAGTTGCTACTCTCCTCCCGTAGGTGGTTGGTTAACAAAATACCTTACATATTAGGATGGCAATAGAGGGAGTGCACATGACATTCTATTTTTTCCAGGCAGTACACTTGCAATTTTAATATGGGTCTCTCCCTGGGGCATAGACAGGTTCTGTCTTTAAATCTAAGAGGTCTATATGCCAATCTCAGTATTCTATTACAGAAAAGTTTTAGCTAGAAAAATGAAGTCAAGCAAACTTTTAGTTACAAATTAAATGCTTAACGTCTTTTCTCTCATTACTTCTTTAATAAATTTCTGAGGGAGACTTACGATCTGCCCTACAAAAGAAGCAAAAATTATATGTCTTTCCAAGGCAGTTATTTAGTTGATTGTGGGTAATTGTTTTCCCTGCCTATTCTAAGCAATGGTTGAAAGAAAATTGGTTTTTCTTCTAGAACATCTGACAGGAGAAATTTTACCACTTCCCACCAAGATGTAAGGATGCAGATTCCTGGCTTGGGCAAAGGATGGGGAGTTGAACAGAACATAAAAAGAATCCATTAATGATTTAGAAGACTACTTAATTTCTACCTCTGTAACAGAGCTTGATCAATATTCTCAAGGTCACACTGTTGATATTTGCTACGTCAGCTAGCCTTTTTTAGAGTTTTGAAAACCATCCCATGCATCCACCCTGACAGATTTGCATAGATTCAGTGCAGGGAGTTATGGTTTGGAGTGCGGTGCCAATGAGATGTTGAAGAAAAGAGTGTAGGTATCTGTGGTGGGACATCTACAGGACAGCAGTCTTTCAAAGAGTTGAAAGACTAATTTAGTTCAAGATTTAATCTAGGGAATTGAGAGGGAAACCCCCCTTATGAATGTCAATCTGTACTCATACGGCAATTATTTATTATCTATAAAATGAACTCTGGCTATTATGTGGTTTTATGAATCAGTGTGTTTCTTCTTCAATTATTTCTGTGTCATATTTTAGTTAGCTCTTTCTTTTCAAATGTAACTGCTCCCCTTGGGGTTTCCCTTGTGGTGTCATATCATATTCTGTTTATTTCATAGTATTTATTGGCTAAGTTGAGCCTTTTAGAACAAAGAGTCTCTAACTTACTAATGTTAGAGAAATGTGCTTCTTATCTCTTCTGATGACCAGAATGAGTGTAATGTTCTCTTGGCTTCTTATGAAAAGGGCTTTGATAATTGTACAACCCAAGATTCAAAATGGTGACTGAGAGATGATGAAAGGGGGCCTGTTCCATGACTCCCATCCCTCCAAAAGATGTATTCCCTTTGGTCATCTCATTATTTGAGGATTTTGACTAGATTATCCAGATTAACTTTTAGAGTTAACCGTCTTTGCCCTAATATTTACTTATGTTTGCTTATGTCTCAATCACACACACACACACACACACACACACACACACACACACACAGAACCAAATGACTATTCGCTCAGCAACATTCAGAGAAAACCTTGTTTTTGTGCAGATTAAAAGCTGACAGAGCCCATGGTGATAATGGTCATTTTAAAAAGTTCATCTTCAGAGAGTTCTCCTGGCTCGAGACCCATCAGGCATAGGTACCCTGAAAAGTTCCAGAGAACACATGTGGTTTCCAGTCAAAATACCATGCAAATAATTTCAAACGTTTTCTTGACCATGGTATTTCTTCTCTCTACTTTGCCCTTAGAATGATGTTTTGTTATTTATTTAGAAAAAAAGCAGGTGAAGAAATTCCTCTTTCTGATTGGATTTTACAGTCCTCAGAGGCAATACCCTGGAGATTAGAATCTCATATTTTAGAGAGAAAGGCTTCTTTTTTAGAATTATCTCTGGGTTTAAAAGACATCTAAAATGCAACTCAAGCTTGAAAAATGTCTAGATTCTTTCAACATATGTAGCCACTGGGAACACAGTAAAACGAGAAATGGTTTAGTTTCATATGGGAATTTATTTATTTAAGCTTGTCAATGAGCAGACAGGCATTTGAGGGGAAGTCTCTTTACCCTCCGATTCCCCAGCCTGAGAAGAGAAAGTTATTTTTACTCCTCGTTCCCATCAAGACCAGGAGAAAATCTGATTGTTCTTTCATCGAATGCTGCTGAATTATCCTCCTAGTTTTAAGCGTGAACCACGGCAGCAATTCCACTGTGGGATATTGTGAGCAGAGTTAATTATAAATGGTTAATGAGGCAGATCCCAATTTTCAGTAGATCATGACCCTTAATACATTAAAGAAGAGCAATACTTCACATTTTTATTCAACTCACATTTGGTTAATACACTTCAAACCAATTTTAGATATACCGAGCTGATTATGAAATGGACTTAGTCCTGTTCATAAAATGCTGCTAGTAAAATAAAAAATACCAATGTTGTTCTTGTCATTTACGAGCTCCTTGATGCCAGTTTCAGTTTATTAAAAGAATTCTCAGTAAAAAGTGTCATTGGATTTCTTTGAAGGTCACTAAGTTAGAAAAAGCACTGGCCTTTACCATCAGTCAAATTCAGATTAAAATCCCTTCTTTGCCACCTACCATTGTCCTTGCACAATAATAACAACAATACTACTAATAATGCCTCTTGGCTGAGCAGTTATTAGTTTCAACCATATGAAATAATGATTTATTTTCTAGGCTAGGATAGTGGTCAAATGCAGACATTTTCATGTGGTTCATATGGGTCAGACTAACACATGTTCTAAGGCATCATACTCGGAGCTTTATCGATATCCTATTTGATTCTTTCCACATAGTGTTAAACAAAATATAATCATCACCATTTATATATGAGGACACCTAGTCTTTCCCAAGGTTAAAAAAGTTGCTCAAGTTAGTAAGATGGAGAATTGAACTCGGAGCTGCATCTTTTGACTTCAGTGTTCCATAGTCTTCCTGTAAAATAGATGTCCCTGAGCCTCGAGTTCCTCTTCTGGGAACAGGGAGAGCAGAAATGTGATGAGGATTTGAGGTGACCCACGTGGATGCTTCATAGCATGTGTACCTTTTGTCACCATCAGCACCACCACCATCAGGGTCTAACATTTCACTCACTCAAGGCTGTGTACAAAATGTGCATAGTGAGGCAATAAAGGAAGGCCACTGGGATGTGTGCTGTGTGATTGCTAAGAGAGCTCTCCTTTATTTACAGTCACTCCGTGCACAAACTATATTGATTTCAGCCTAACAGTTGCACATGCATTTCACCCACTTTGCTATTTTCAAAATAAAAGAGAATTGGGCAAAAATACCCTATTGAGAACAGAGGTGTTGGTGACAAATTGGCTTAATTGAAAACAACTAAAAAAAAAAAAAAGTCTCCCGGTTTAGGGGAGGCAAGGGGGGAGGGGGAATCAAATTAGCCATGGAGAATCTAAGTGGAGGATTTTATTGATTGCCGTAGGCATGACCTAAATTGCAGAGTGTGAGTCATCATGGAAGTACTACTATTTCTGCTCTGCTAATTGAGAAGCAGCATTTTTCATACGGTGAAGTTGGGGATGGTGAGTGTGGTCACCGGGAATCTTCTCCCAGCTGTATCCCACAAACACCGCGTTGCCTCAGGCTCATTTGCTTGCCCTAGGCATTGGTTTCCCCAGTTGCAAACACAGATGATGATTTTATGACATCAGTTTTTTTTTATTTTTCCCAGAAGACATTTGATGTGCATCATATATGTAAGTTCATGTTATACAGGTTGAGCTATTTTAATAGGAAGGAATTTCTATTTGTTCTTTTGCAGAGGGAGGGAAGAACAGGTAACCCTCATGTTGTGGCTCACAGAAATGACTACAGAGCGGGTCAGTGAACCTATGGGCTGAATCAGTGTTGGTTAATAAAATTTTGTAGGAACATAGCCACATCTGTTTGTTGGCATTTTCTATGGCTGCTTTTGAGCTAAACCAGCAGAATTGAGAGTGGTTGCATCAGAAGGAGACCATATAAATGGCAGAGCTGGGAATCTTTACTACCTGGCTCTTTACAGAATAACTGTGCTGGCCCTTGCTGTGGAGTATGGGGAGGTTTCCAATAATCTGGTTGACTTCGCACAAACTCAAGTCACCATCTTTTCATGTCCAGTGATGCAAGTTCAGCAGGGAGGGTTGGGGGTCTCAGGTATTGACGCGTATCTGTCAGGGTGGTAATGATGTCTACATGTAGGAATACTTTGCCCTTCAACTGCAGCATTTGGCAGTCGATACAAACTACCTCAGAATGGCATCCTTGTCCATTGCTGTTGGTGCATCTGTTTATAGGGCAGAGCAAAGGCTACTGATGGCTGTTTAATGTCTTTTCCAGAAGAGAGAGCAAACTGGTTAAAATGGCAGTTCAGACTGGCTTACAAAATGGCACAGAAAAAGAAACCCCAATACGATGTAATACTCTTAGAGGTTACATATAGCTGAGTTTCATTGGCAGGTGGAGATTGGCAAGTTACTTGTCTTCTCAGTTTTCTCATCTCTGATATGAGGATAAAACACTCTTTGAATGAGCTGCTGTACACTAGGTGGCCCACACAATTAGGTACATGAGAAACCTTAGTTACCCTCCCCCTTTTGGCTGTCTTCCCTCTTTCACACACAGACCTTTGTGATTACAGTAGAGGTGAGTATCATCCAAGGAAGGAAATTCTTGAATATATAGGGGCTTCAGAAGTCTGGGACAAAGGTTGAATCTAATATTAAGTAGGCTGGACTCCTTTCCCCACATCTTGCTCTGACACACAGGCATTTCACCTTTATTGACATGTTTCCATCTTGCTGTGTTTGGTGAGAAGAAAAAAATCTCGGTAAGGAAGTATATGGGTAGACAGAAGCACAATCTTATGACATCTGTGTTTGGGGAAAATATTAAAACTCCCTCTCGTCCAGGATTTGGAAACCTCTGTGGTTTTTATTTTCATCTCCCTGAACTAACTTTCTATCTTGAGATCTCAGCTCTGCCTGTGGTTCAGAGATCTGTCCTCTCTCCCTGTGGAGGAGGAAAGGGCTTGGGCCCGCTGCTTGCCAGCACTCCCCTGGCTTCTGCCTGGTCCTTGTTAGATGTTGGCCTCTACCCTGGGTGCCTACTGACATTCTCAGGCCTGCTGTGATGCCCCGTGTTAGCTCCCCCCAGGTTGTTCTGTGTTCTCCTTGTCCCAACAGCTTATCTTCAGACCCAGTGAGTCTTGGCCACTTCTGTGCCTCTCTTGGGCACACAGGTACTTATGGATGTTCTCGCTCAGGGCTCAGGGCTCTTGTGAGACCCAGAGAGCCTTGTAAGGCCATCCATCACTCACACAAGCTCAGGTCAAGCACAGCACTGTCTTACTGTTCTCATGGGCCCTAAGAAGCAGGGACATAGGTGGGGCAGTTGCTACCTAACAGTAGCCACAATCTCAACTCTCCAATCCTCAGATGTCCAAGGGGTTCTATTGGTTCCCCCCAACCCAGAGTTTTGGCCTGAGGGCTCAACTGGTCTCAGTGTCTCCTTCTCAGTGTCTAATTCACTGAGTTATATCCCCCCACTGCATCTTTCCTCCGCTCAGTTCTCCCTCCTGGACCTCCCAAAGTTTCTTTACCTTCTTGCTCATGAAACTGAGTGCACCTTCTCTCTCTCGGGGTCCCTTATGTGACCCTTTCTGAGGCATGGAGAATGTTTGGCTGCTCCCCATGGCTCTCTGAGGCCACAAGTGTGGCTGTCCTCAGATATTTCTGCCCTGGCTCCCCACCCAGCCCCACATTATTGTAATACGGGCTGTTGCAGAGGGTTCCAGGTGCCACACAAATGCCACAGTGTCACTTGAAAGCTAATTGCTTTTCTGTTGCAGCAGTTAAGGCTCTTTAGTTTAGAGTCATTATCTCCCTCTCCCTCTCCTGCTCTCTCTCTCTCTCCCCTCCTTCCCCACAGCCTTGGAATAATAGAAATAAGCCCAAAGCCTCCTTGAATGTGTCACTTAGGAGTATATTGGCTGCAACAGTAAGCAAACAAGAGCAACCACTTAGATAGAAGTTTATTTGTTTCACACAGCGAGAATTCCTGGATCCAAGGCTATTATGAAGGCTCAGTGATACCTCAGGGACACTGGCTCTTTCCACCTTTCCCTTCTACTATCCTTAGCAGGTAGGCTTCCCCCTCATGTTCCTGACCTTGTGGTCTCAAGGTGGCTCCAGAAGTCAAATCTACATTCTAAGTAGAAAGAAGGAAGATGGGCAATGAAGCTTTCTTTGATGAGGTTTTGCTTTTCACCTCAAGAAGAGAGGACTCCACTTCCTGGACTTTTAGCTATATCTCAGTGGCCCACCCTTAGCTTCCAGGGATACTGGGAAATTGAGTATATTGACTTTTCTCCCTCAAAGGTAGAAGAAATGAGGGGAGAAAGGTATTGTGAATGGATTTTAAATAACCAACCCACTATGTCTGCCAAAGTTTAAATAGAGTCCCTTAGAGAGCAGAAAAGCTGTTTCAAAAGGTGGTATTAATCTATGATGTCATAGAATTATAATTTATTTATCTTTTCTGAAAGTTCAAAAACTCTTGCTGATGCAGCTCATTAATTTAGTGAGGAATTGGTTTGGTGGAGTATTTGGGCATCGTCTATGAACAAAGGAAGTACCAAATCAATTAATAGTGAAAACAAGATGGGGTGGTAGGAATCGTGTTTCACCATCTTAGGGAACAAACTTTTTAATCTCTTTAGAAGAAATCTCATGAAAACAGTTGATGAATTATATAATTTTATGTTCTTCTTTTCTTTTGGGTAAGTCTGAATTACCCCCTACTTGCCAAAACACGCTGGAAATGTTTTATTGGATTAATTTCAATTCCTATATGTATATGAAAGTAATAAAACTACATTTCTTTAAACATATTTCTTAATTTACAGCTTTCATAAATTCACACTGGCTTTCCTTTCTTGTGTACAATAAATTAGATTCTACTGCATATTGATCATATCCTGGTAAGAATATTGAAACTGTATGAACATTCGTTTATGGAGGAAGCATAAGCTGAGAAAGGTAAAGGAAATAAGGTAAAGACAACATCAGGCAGGCAGTTGCATTAGTCAAAGATCAACAAACTGCAGTCTGCGGGTTAAATCTGAACTACCATCTGTTTTTATAAATAAAGTTTTATTGGAGCACAGCCAGCTCATTTCTTTACGTATTGTGTGGCTGCTTTCATGGTATAGCAGCAGAATGAGTAGTTGTGACAGAGACTATATGGCCTGCAAAGTTGAAAATATTTACTCTTTGGCCCTTCACAGAAAAAGTTTGCCAGCCCATGCATAAATAGGCATGGGTGATTCTGTGGGAGCTGAACATAGCGACGGGGTCCCGTTTCCCCTCCATGTGGAAATCAATTTAATATTTAGGTAAATAAAAAATAGAATAAAGTAAAATATGTGGGTACATTAGTAGAAATGTATTCAGAACTCCCGGACCAGAGCCATTAGGATGTTTGTTTTCATATCAAAAACAACTGTTTCCCTTTCTGTCGTTAGCTTCCGCCTGTCATGAGAAATGTTCTCACCATGTTGACTTGTCATTCCAGCTCTGAGTCTGTAGCCAGCACAACAACAAGGGTTCTGAGTTTGCTCTTTGCGGGCTCTGTGCTCTTGAGCAAGTCACTCAAGCTCATAGAAACTTGTCTTCCTCCTCCTCAGATGAGAGGGCAAGACTGGCTGGATGCATGGGCTACAGGGTCTCTACATTTCCTTTCTTCACTGAAGTTCTCTGATGAAGTAACGACATGGATCCTTTCTTATCTGAAACAAGAACATTCTTTTTATTCACAGTCTCAGCCCTGAATTGTCTTTTCCATTTGGGGCTTGAGTTGACCAGGGTATCTAACAAATTAGATCTGTCTTATTAAACATTTGCAGCTCTTTTTGAACATAAAACATGAGCTGTTTCAAAGGGACAAAAGCTGAGAGCTAGAGTCTACAGATAATGGAAAAAGCTAATATTTATGGAACATGGTTTATGTGCCAGACACTCTTCTGAGCACTTTATATGTATTTAATTTAATCTTGTAGTTTATTTTAGCTGCACAGTAGCTCCAAATTAAGTACTATCATTCGTTCCATTTCACAGATGAGGACACTGAGGCAACTTGCCCAAGGTCGCACAGTCATTTCACCTTCTAGCTTCAGAGCCCATACTCTCAACCACCCTTCTTTCTACCTCGAGGTGGGTCAGACACAGCAGCTCTTCTCCATCATCACAGCAATTAGGGGGAAAACAAGTATGAGAGATGCAGGTCGGGGTTCCTAGAAATTATGGAGACTTTGGAAAATGAGAACAAGATATTTTTCATTCACCAAAAACCTACTTTGTGCCATAAGGATCATTTTCAAGGCGTCTTTTCTCAACCTCCTAAGTTAGATAAAAAAAAAAAAAAAAAAAAAAAAAAATTCCGGGTGATAGTTGAGGCAATACAGGTTGGAAACTGGGTCATTTTTGTGAAATCATCCTTCTTTGCCAATACCATTTTTTGAATTCTTTCTCAGAATTAAAAAAAAAAAAAAATAAGTAAGCAAACCATGTGGAACAGTCTGTGGCAGATGGTTATTTCGGCTCTAGGTGAGTTTTGTCATTATATTCTGGGACAGAGAAACTATTGTTTTGGATAATCATCTGTTATTTTAGTGAACTGCCAGCTAGGAACTGCTATAGCTATGATGGTTTAGGATGGGGATTTTCTTTTCCTAGAGATTAGCACCTAACCTGTCTCCATTTGAATTCTGTAGAATTTCAGATGTCTTGCTGTGTATCAACCAGAAATCTAACAGTTTGGTTGGGGGTGGGAGAGGTGAGATGAAACTGGGCTTAAAGTACAAGCCCTCTTTTGTAGGTTTAGCTTCCCTGGAAAATACAGCAAATAACAGCCAAACCATGGTGTTCATTACCAGCACAAGTCCCTAATTAATTTATTTTATGTTAATTACGTTTATAATTATATAGTAAAACATTTACTTTCTCCCTCAAGAAATTGACTGAATCTTCTGAAGGGGCTTTGTGACTGTAATTTAGGTGCAATTAGCCAGTTAAATTTAGTTAGGGCTTGGTTCATTTAGCTGCTGCTGGAAGATGCTAGTAGGAGGAAACCTGCAACATCTCAGAAACAGCTTTGAATCTCGAGGACATGTGGCTGGAGGGTCTCCGCTGGCCTTTGTGCAGCTAGTTCAGGAGTCTAGGACAATTGCAAGTTGGAAATCTATCCAGATGTGGTTTCATAATTATCTATGTATGTTCCTCAGTTGTGGAATTGTAGATTCCTATAACTGTGGATGAAGGCAAAATCCTTTTGCCAAAAATTTCTCTGTGGTTGTGGAATTAGAACTAAAGCTATGAAATGGTCCTCAGACCAAGGGTGTGAAATTCCTGGCACTGGCCAAGCTTCAGATTCAAAGTGATAACACCGGTCAGCAGTCACCATTTCAGCATTGAAAGCCATCTTCTGTGATACATCATCTATATCTCACATTGTGTGTTCACCACCCAGAGTCAGTTCTCTTTCCACCACCATATATTAGACCCTGTTGATGTAACTTTACTAACAATTGTAACCCTAATGAAATTTAATTAAAAAAAAAAGAAAAGAAAGTCATTTTACCTGCTGAGCGTGGTGCAAGAAGGCATGTAGCATGTAACGCCCCCCACGCCCCCCAGGACCTCATAGCTGTGGTTCTGCACTTCCCTCCACAGCGTCCTCAGGGCTTCTAACTCGTTGTGGGCCACGCTTTTCCAGGAGTGTGAAGATGGAATTTTTGAGCAAAGTTCCTTTCCATGACTTTTTTACTTCATAGCTCATGACAAAGAATCTATTTAGGCCTATGATTGAAAATGCAGTTGAATCATCATTTGCAGTGGCTGCTGAGGTGACTGTGGGCAGGGTCGGAGGTCACGGCTCATGACTGTGAATGGAAAAGCACTGGGACGCACTAAGGCATAGTTATTCTCATGTGTAGCACAAAAGCGTCCCAGCAACACCCCGGTGGTTGGTGTAACAAGCGTTTATCTACTTTAAAATCCCCTTGGTTCTTGAAGCATTCATTCTTGGTGGAGAACAGAGGTCCTTGATTTGGAAAGGAAGCTTGAGAATTCTTTTGTCTTAAAATCCTGAGCTGAATTACACGAGATAATTTTTCTTTTCTTTCCTTTTTTTTTTTTTTTTTGACATTTCGTTGTCCTGCCATCACAATGGGAGGTGGTTTATTACTATGTGATGAATGAGGGAAACATGTACTTAAGTCAAACAAAATACGATCACTCTGCCTTTATGTTTTTGTCTGTAAAATAGAAGCACGAATCTTCTTTTCCCTTCGCAATAAGCAAATGATAGCCCCCTTCCCAAAAGAAGTGCGGGAAATATGACCCATATATACTTTCAAAGGTGTATGGAAACCAGATTTTCATAAATTTCCATATTTCTCCTGCTTATGTTATTTAATAATATTTTCTGATTGGCACTTAGGTTCAATGTCCTTTGTCCCCAGTTATGTTAAAACAGAGTAAACAAACACAGCAACACAGACTGGGGAGAGAACTTTCAATAAATAAAGTACAACTCAAATTAGTTTTTAAAGAAGAAACCCTCTCATATCCCAATCTAGAACATACGAGTAGTTTCCACTTGATAAATAAAAATAGTGATGTCAACATATATCTCAGTTCTTCCCAGTCCATAAAAGAAAATAGAGAGTGTTGGAAATGAGAGAAGGACCCACACATGCAGAGAAAATGAGACAAAAGAGGGGGAGAGAGATTGAGAGATAGCCTCCAAAAAAGCCATTTGGGTGGCTGAGAAAAACAACACAGGAAGATGAAAAATTGGGAGACTAAAGAGAAAGACTCTTGGTTACATTGACCTTGGAACAAGGCGTGTATTTGTGAAGGTACATTCCAATCTTGTGAGCTTTAAGAATATCATTACTAATTGGTTCAAAATTATATTGCACATTTATAAGAGTCCTAAATGGGCTCAATGAAGGTGGATTAAGGTCACTTTTTATTTATGGGCTACAGTTCATCATCCTGAACATTTTTTTTTTTTAAATCATGCATAGTTGATAAAACATAGAACTATCTTCAATAAGAGGAGTCATTCCAATTGTGTTTTTTAAAATAAATAGGGAAGTTTGGAATTTCTAATGTTTGGCACTTTATCTAAATGTTAATAGACACATGTCAGCAACTACCCTGAGTTGAGGAGCCGGTACATGGCCCAGACAATATTAGATACTCATATTAATTCTAGACATCACAATATATCAGATTTTTTTTTTTTCATCTCTGTTTAGAGTTGGGTAACTGAGGTTCAGTGAGTCCTTGTGATTTGACCAGGGTTACACAGCTCAGGAGGGGCAGTATTCATACTTACGTCTCTCTGGATTCAGGCTGCTTCTTGCTCTCTAACCAGCCAGTCATCAGGCATCACCATGGAAATGAATCCTTTAGCACACAATTGCCAAGGAAGATAAATATGCAGGGTGACTGTACTTACCAAAATTCTAATTCCCGGGGTAACTGAAATAAAGTTCTAGGATCTTGTATAGTTAAACAATGGATGGTAAATGGCCCTAATTATGCAGAATAAAAGAGAAAGTAGTTTATAATCCAGTCATCCTATGCACATGTAATTATACTGTGTTGTTATCTATGTGACATTTAATTTTTTTATTGCTTTCAAATAAGGCAATGCATTGTCTATCACGTGTCTTTGAATGTCTCTTGTGCTTACTTATGTAGAAGGTGATTTCTGTTTTGAACTAAGAATATGTGTAGGGTTACAAGGTAAATAGCCTTTCCTTTTTAATCACTTTGACTTAGCAAAGAACTTCCTATAAGATTTGGAAACCATTTCTTAAAGGAATTTCGGATGTTTGCATACATTGAATTTTCATTAAAAAAATATCTAGAAAGCATTGTTTTTCCAGTGTCTTGGTTCTAGTTGATTCTTGGCATGGCTGCTATAAGTCTTAACCGAGCTGCTATGTTTGGTATGCCATATCTGCCATGCATAGTTAGTTTAAAAGGGAAAGTGTGTGTGTGTGTGTGTGTGTGTGTGTGCGCGCGCGCGTGCATAAATGAAACACATACTTTTTAAAATCCAGAGTTTTCTCCATGTATAAACTGTACCAGAACCAAAGAATTATGAAGGGACTTGCTGTGCTCCAACAAGAAAGAAGCAAGGAGTAGAGAGAATCTCCCCTGTCTTTCAGAAAGAGGTTTTGCCTTGTAAACCACTGAAGTTGGCACACATCCAGTTGCTCTAAGACGTTGTTGAGGTATTAGTAAGTACAGTAAAGTGGGATGGCATAGCAAAATGAGCTCTTTGAGCAAATAAAAATGTCACTAGCAGCAGAGGCTTCTAGAACTGTGGGCTTAATTTAAGTCAAGTTGGAAGTTCTTTTGGCTGCCTCAGTCTGAATGCATATAAGGCTGTGACCCTGGCACTGACTTTGCACTTTTCAAGTTTCCTATTGAGACTAGAGTAAGCTCTCTATTTTACTGAGGCTTTTCAAAATGAGTCACCTGCTACTCCAAAGGATCGTGCATAGCAATTGGCTGTGGCGCCAGAATCCTGAGGGTTCCACTTGATGTAGAAACACTTTTTGAGTGCAGAGTCTGTTCATGCGGTGTGAATGGGCGAGTACTCTTCCTGACTATTAAGCAATTCTTGAATATGCCCTTGTAAGCTTTGGTAGGGTACAAGATGCTCACTGGAGTTTGAGTTGGATACGTTTCTGCTGGGTCGTATCTGGGGATTTAAATCAGACTATGATCTGGGGCTTTAAACTTTGCTTTACAGAGCAGTGTCAAGTAATGTCCCAGGTAGCTGGACAGAGGGCAGAATGAACCACCATTTCAACCCACATTTCCCATCACATCTCAGATTCTGTGGAGGAGAGACGCACTTTAATTCTTGTCCTATGAGGCAACTTCTGAGATGATGGAAGTCCTGCTGGTGGTTGTCCTGGGGAAAACCTGGGGAAAAGGCACCAGAGAAAACTGGCCTGTTTGGGTGAAGGACTTCCTCCTGGTCCCATGGGCATCACATGTTTTCGAGTTTGGGGATAGTCACTTTTTCTGGATAAAAGGCTGAGTACAAAGAAGTACAGTAGGTCCTTGAATAACATCGTTTCGCTCACCATCGTTTCATTGCGATGTTGATAAGAACAAAAAAATCGGTTCCTACTGGATCCACAGTTCTATGTGGAGTTGCACGTTCTCTCCATGTCTGTGTAGGTTTTCTCCGGGGACTGTGGTTTCCTCCCACATCCCAAAGATGTGCACGAGGTAAATTGGCATGTCTGAATTGTCCCATTCTGAGTGAGTGTGGGTATTGGTGTGAGCAGGCCTTGCAGTGGACGGGCATCCTGTCCTGGGCTGGGTCCTGCCTTGCGCTGTAAGCTGCCTGGAGAGGCTCTGGCCACCCTTGACCCTGAGCTGGAGTACACAGGTTGGAAAATCATTATCTTACGTGTTTTGAGTCATCTTTCTTACATGTATGTATAGCTCATATTTATTTCAATGTTTAATATTAGAAGTGTTTTGGGTCTTTGTTTAGAAGTTTGGTGATGGTTTTGTGACCAGAAATATGCTGTAGGCACTTAAGTCTTGTTTATATCAATTATCTTATGGTAAAATTGGTTTCCTTACACTTCATTTTGCTTAAAAATCACAGTTCCCAAGAACCTATTGGTGAAGTTAAGTGAGGACTTACTGTATGTTTGAAGCCAGGCAGCGTCCTTGTGTGCCTGCAGCAGCCATGGAAGCAGGTCTGCGCCTCCACTTTGGTCAGGAAGCAGGACCCTGGACAGGGGGCCGCAGTGGCATTGCTTGTGGGGGCTGGGCAGTGAGGAGGAGGCCGGGGTGCTGCAGCCACACCTAGGAGAGGAAACCATCACACATCTGGGCCGTGACCACACAAACCAGACTCCTCCAAAAGCCGGAGCTTTGTCCTCGGAATGTGGATTTTGACAGTTTTATCTTGTCTGCGTCAGAGCATAGGATGGCAGCCAACCTTCTAAAATATCTATTGCCGGGCTGAACAAAGGCCTTGCTTTTTGTCCTCCTTTCGGGCAGATTTGGGTAATTCATGTTTATTGTAGTCAGTTCATGGAGATTATCAACTCCACCTATCTTTGTTTTGCATTCTGAAATACTTGGTGTTTAGCTGAGGTTTCATTATCTTGTGCACTTAGGAAATTTAAATGGCGATGAGATTTATAAGGTATGTCTATTCAAGTGAAGATCCCATGTTTCCCCAAAAATAAGACCTAGCCAGACCATCAGCTCTAATGAGTCTCTTGGAGCAAAAATTAATATAAGACCCGGTCTTATATATAAGGCCTGGTATTATATTATATTATATTATATTATACCTGATATTACATTACATTACATTACATTACATTACATTACATTACATTACATTACATTACATTACATTATATAAGACCCGGTCTCATATTATAGTAAAATAAGATCAGGTCTTATATTAATTTTTGCTCCAAAAGATGCATTGAGCTTATGGTCTGGCTAGGTCTTATTTTTGGGGAAACATGGTCATTTCTTTGACCCTCTCTCTGCTTAGTTGGAACCAATAGTGGATCTGACTTCTGGGCTTTGCAGCAATAGGCAGGGACACTGTACACACAAAAGCCCCCCTCATTGTTGCTTTCTTAGGAAGCATCCTAAATGTTAACGATCTTCAAACTTTATTTTTAAAGTATTGCTGGTAGGTCCAGGACAAATTTTATTTTTACCTACTCTCTTCCTTCTAGGATCATCTCAAACTTGGATCTGGACTTGTAGTCCTGCTCTGAGGCCTTATTATCTCTCTTTTCATTCTCCAATAATTGTGGTCACTTTTTTTTTTTTTTTTTTAACATGCTTGAGGTCTCCCAAATGAATCAACAACTACTTTTTCTTTAAGAACTCAGCCTCCTGTTCTTCCTCCTTTTATCTCCTGCTTTCATCTCTATCATCTCCATCATCATCATCATCATTAGATAGGTGCTGACTAACCCATGTCCATTTGTGTTTCCTTGCTTGTTTTATGCATTATTTACTTTTCTAGAAATTTATTCCAAGATCTATTTTGGTCTGTGTACCATGGTGTCAGCCACAACTGAGCAGAGCCAAGTAACTTTCATTGTGTGTGTTAGTGGTTCTTGCAGGTTTTATGTAGTAATAGGTTAATTGAGCAATAGGTTTTATGTCATTTGTTTCCTATTTGGACACTGTAGGGCCTAGTACTCTGGCTTCATATACTAAGAAGAATCATTGGCTGGAGGATTTTGGCAAAAACAAATCTAGACACAAGTCTGTATTGGCAGCACAAGAATATGGTCTTCTATAATGAAATTTATAATGGCATGCTTATGTGTGCTGAATGTTTGAAGCACTGGTAAGCCTCTCTGGTCTGAGAATTGTGAAACAATGCCTTGAAGAAGATGTCATTTCATGTTGCAAAGAGCTACCCTATAGATTTTGCAATATATGCATAAGCCAGAGGCTAGAAACACCCACAGGAGAACAATGGATTGATTTGGATATCTCAGTGTGGTTGTTGTGAAGACCTTTTGAGTATCTTAATGTCCCTTCAACCATGAGCTCCATCTTTTCTTTTCCTTTTTTTTCTATTCCACGTAGAGCATTTTTAGGTGATTCCATAGATAGAGGCGATGACATCAGCCTTTGGATGTGCTATCCATCCTATGTGAAGTCCCTGACATGGTAGTGGTTGAGCCCTTGGACACTTGTCATCAGAGCTCGCTGACCAGATCACATCTTCCTTAGAATCACTGAATTTTAATTGTGCAGTAGCTTTGGCTTTCCCTATGTATTCGAGCTTTGCCAAGAACTCTGTGTTTCCTGCTTTAATTTTCAGCTCATAAAACGAAACTTCATTTTACAAAATCACACCAGAGCTTTAAAAGCCATGCTGACCATCCTTAGCCATTTATTTTTAGTTTCTCATCTCCAGCTAACAAATAGACAACAGGTTTCTTCATCCCACTCCCATGGCGGCCGTCATTGTGATCACTGTGAAAATTAGAATAAACTAAGTTTAGCACCTTTTCCCCAGGATCTTAAAATGCTTCTTCAGGAGGAACTCACTGGGTGTCCGTATGTCTAACACGGTAACCGTCAATATCCTTCTGAGCAAATATCTGATTTTGTACAGTAGTTTTGAAGTCATCTAATTAACCCAGTTACCAATGAGAAACAGGAGATACTACATTGTGTTGTATCCTCTCCTTCCCCTCTATTTTGGTTCTGTTGTTGAGTTCATTGAAGTTCTTCAATAAAGCTCAACATTTAAACATTATTCTGAAACTTACACTGCATTCAGTCTTTGGTGTTGTGCAGGAAGCGTCAGGCCTAGGAGATGCTTAGACATGCTCTCTCTTCCCTCCTGTGGCTTACAGTCTGGGATGCAGGAAGTAAAGAGAAAGGAAATACAAGATTTAAAAAGGCATAAAAAAGGCCATGTGAATGAATGGAAGATGCCATAGAAGTTAAGAGGCTGGTGAACTAAATACTCACAAGAGACCTCTTTTGCATTGAACCTTCAAGAATGGTGAAGGCTTCTGTAAGGAGAGCTCTCTTGGTGGAAGGTGGTCTTACGAAAAGAGGTGGTGTATGGACAAAGCACATCCTTAGGAAACAAAAGGGGTGTCTGAAGGATGGTTAAGCAACTTCTAGAATGAGTGCAGAGAAGGCATTGCCAGGACCTAATCTTATATATTGGGAGAATTTTGCTAGAGGTCCAGCTAATACAATTGTAAAAGATGAAGTGACAACCCAGAAGTTCTGAGTTTAGATTTCAGCTCTCTCACTCCATTCCTTAGACATATCACAATGACCCTGTGGGTGGAGTGAGTCACCTATGAAATAGAAAAGGTAGAACAGCAATGGCTAGTCAGTGAAAGAGCCAATAGATATTAAATGTTCCCCAAATGTCAAATTTGGACAAGTGGTGTTTAAACTCAGGTGCTGAAATAAAGCAGAATTGCACCTAGCTCAAGACTAACTTTGTGATGGAAAGCTTTTTGCCCGCACTATTTTTCAGGCTCTTAATGTTATGAGAATGCAGGAGTTTTTCTGTGTGTGTGTGTTTTTTTTTTTTTTCCTAGTAAATGTTTTTTGTTTTGCTTTGTTTTTTGGAAAGCTCAGGGAGCATTTGCTTCGCTCTCCAATGAAGGTGAGCTGTTCTGTCACCCTAGCCACCACACAGTCTCCCAAGTGGCCCCATGACATGCAAACACCCAAGTTGGCAGTTTTCTAGTTGAACTCTCCAAATAACAAATGTGGTAAGATTGGCTTTTTCAGATAGCAGCTGCATCTTTCTTCCGTTCCTTTTGCTTCCTTTCGACTCAGCAGTTTTCCTTTTTGCTCCAGATAAATTGCTGTTAATTTAAATGTACTGCAGATCCTTGCCATTTTATGGCTGATTGCTTCCGAGTAATGGGAGGAAAATGTGTGCACGTTTGAATGTAAATAAATCTAAATGAGTCAGAAGCCAATGGTAAAGAAAGCGCAGCGCTTCACTGACCTTCAGCCCCCCCCCACCCCCCAGTCCTTCCTTTGAAGAGGTCAGTGAGCAGATATGAAATCAGCAAATAGCAGAGAATGAGTTTTAGGACACATCCGGGTTTTTCTTCTTGCTTTCAACTTCACATCATATTCCTCAGACAACATCTGCTCTATCCTTGTTCTTCTTTAGCTCAGCGAGTGTAAGCAGCAGTGGCAAAGTTTCTCGAAGGTTGTTTTTTGATAAAGGAACTGTTCTCACAATAACTACCATGCACCATCGGAATGCTGCAAATGCTTCAGAATGTCACACTGTCAAAATATCTATATTTCAGGCTCAGAAGCTAGACAGCTTGTTTGGCTGCTAAACCCACAAGATGTTCAGCCATTTGTTGTGGTCTAAAAACTTTCCCCCTCACTAGGAGAAAATAATTATCTATTGTTTTACATCATTTTGTGGCCCCTTTCTTTAAGTTTCTTATAGCATGAGAGGGCAAAAGTCAGGAGATCTTGGTAGGTAGATTGGGGCCCTGAATGAATTTTACTGTATCCAATATGAAACATTGGATACATTTCCTTATAAAAGGATCAAATCTTTAAATGAAATTAATTGTTCAATATCTTTACTGTATCAAGAAATTGTTAAGGTCAAGGGTATCAAGAAGAGGCTGACTTGCCTTCCTTGAGGTGAGGGGTGGTGGTGAGTGATGGTTTGATTGCAGACACTGCACATTGCTTATCCCTGGAACAGGCTGGCTTATCCCTGGAACTATCTCACAAGGGAGATAGTGCATGTGTTGTTATGGTAGCGTCACTCATTTTTATTGCATGGGCATGTGGAGCTGAGGTGTGCTTCTTTGAGGACACATCACAAAAAGCAAAGAAGAAGGAGGTTGAAGAGGGACACCTGACATCAATCTAAATAGGGACAAAAATGCCCTTGCGCCCTGAATGAATGGCAGTCCAAAAGAACTTGCCTCTAGCAAACCAAAATTGTTTCCTAATTGTAATGATTAAACAGCCTGGAGAAGCGTCAGGGAGGAAAATGTCAAATAGAAACAAAGGAGAGTGGCCTGGTTCCTGCTGTAAACACTCGAACATCAGTAAAATCTTAGACTTCATGTGCCATAAACCCATAGGAAATAAGGCTTGCATTCACAGTTTAATCTGTTCTGTTATTATTATTATTTTTTAATCAAAGGCCCTTTGAAATTATATATGCAGAGAAACTAGTGTATTGAATCAACACATCTTTCTGTCTGGAGGCGATGTCTTCTATTTGTATCACCAAGTTTCTCCTGTTTTTATTGGCAAATTTGACATCCCAATATTAATCCTGTTGTTTCAGTGGGAAGGAATTTGAGAATCACCCTGTTAAGACCTGATGGAATAATTAAGGTATTCGGGTGGTTAATTTGGCATGCTTGTACTATGTGCCATCATGCCCTCTAAACTACTACAGCTTATGTTGCCTGGAGGCTAAACTTTTAGAGAATAGAGACAGATATGAAGGAGAATTAATCAGCGCCACTATGTACTTCCGAAATTCTCGGTACTTTGTGGGTGATTAAATCCATAAACGATGTTTGGCATCCATACCAAGTCCTTTCCCTGAGACTTGAAAGGGCAGGAGACCGAAATGCCATGGAAATCAAGCTCCGTAGTGTTATTATAAATGATGATACAGATTGGTGGTGGTAATTACAGCTCTGGAGGCAGATGACACCAGTACTTGGCAGACCAGACACCAGGTTGAGGAAGATCGAGAGTCTGGAGGGTTGGGTTTAGAAACGCCTTCCAAAGCTGAACTTGAAAACGTCTTGGCGGTTTCTACCACCACGTCATCTATTTTGTCACTTATGAATCTGATGAAGAGTCATGCAAACTACACACAGAATTACATACAATATAACCTTCCTTGTTCCTGCTGGGTTTTCATGGGCAAGTTCAGAGAGAGTTTGTCCTCCCTGCACAGGGACACAGCAAGGTGGCCGTAGGCTCTGAGTTCCTGGGTCGGAATCAGCTCCATCAGACACTAGCTGTTGGAACTTGAGCAAGCTGCTTCACTCTCTGGGCCTCAGTTTTCTCACCAGAAAAGAGGGAGCAATAATAGAACCTATTTCATAGGGTTATTGTGAAATTAAAAGATCTGCTTTGGACAAAGAGCTTAGAAGAGAGTCTGGCACAAAATAGATTAGCTGTTATTTATTATGCAAGTTGTTTACCCACCTTTTTCCATCTGCACGTAAATGAAGTATTTGAGGTCAAGGACACTCCATTTTCTTTATTTCCGTATTTTCTATTACAGTGTCTATGATGTGGTCTGTGCTCAGAAAATGTTTGAAGAATTAATATTAAGTATTACATATTATATGTTTTATATATGTTACATGTAATATACACATAAACTATGTCTTATATTGTATATATAATATACATACAGTATATTACATGTTATATGCTATGTATCATATATAATATAATGGATATTACATTTCTATATGTGTCATATATATATGCTGTGGTGCTTGATTAAATTTAGGCAATTAATTAATTACTTAATATTAGGATTCCTGAAAAACAATCAAAATCTGTGTGTGGTTCAGTATTTTACCAGTTAAATCTAGCCAGTTATCTGGTTTGGTTGCTGAGTAATTAATCAGTTACTTCAGAAATAACTTGATAAAATTTGGCAGGGAAAAAGAATTAGGCTCTGAGGAGATGTTTGTTGTTCAGTTTTATTTATTTTTTCCTTATACATAAAAATTCTTCAGTGGTCATCTATGTTGTTCACTGATTTCTCCTCCTTAAATTGAGAAGTTAATATCAGTAGTGGGTGGAGTTGTGTGTAGAAATCCTTCATGTTTTTTTTCCATGTTTTCCATGCCATGCAAAATTGGTTTTAAGTTTAAAGCTAAGTTGTTCGATAATGAGATGCACATTTTCTCCCAATTTCTGTTCTGTTACTATATATCGTTTTATGTTTTAAAGCATATTTCATGTTGTGTCTTAATTTTGATGTTTGTTTATTATGTTCTTTTAAAAGTGATTGTACTTGTATGTTAATTTCCATTGATTTTTTCTTTTGAGCATGACTTATGTTTTATTTTGTGTTTCTTTTAGGTTTTGTTTTGTTTCATAAGATCCCACTGGATGGGTAGCTGAAATAAAGGAAAAGACAGAGAAAGGGCTGTGGTGCTTGTTGGTTGATGCTGCCTTGTAAGCTGGACTCTTGGGATGGGCATTGGCTTCTCCCGGAAGTGCTGCTTATCTGGGGTTTTCTGGTAGATGCGGGGGCTGTTTGCAGGAGGTACTGCACAGAGCCTGCAGATGTCCTGAGCTGTGACTGGGGAGCACCAGTGCTGAGGCAGCTCACAGGCAGCTAAGCAGAAACTCAAGAAAACAAATTAATGCTTGCCTTTTGTTCTTACAATTGTTCAAATACAGAATTGAAATGAAATTCCATTGGATTGTGCTTCTCTTCTGAAAGATGTGCTGTGAGACCATGCTGGAAATGTATTTGATTTTCATTGTTTCTGTTTATTAAAGATGAACGACAAAGTTAAAAAAAAAAAATCTAAATTTAGGGACAGGTATAAGTGCACACTAAACTGTAATCTCCATGTAACATGTATTTTAGCATCGTCTTCTATTATTTAATCAGTACTGAATTCAGAAAATTTCATTTTTCCATCTACAACGCAGCAGCTAAAAGAGCATATATATCATCGCTGTAGGGACACAGTGATATCACTGACAATAAGGTCTAGAGTCCTGCAGTCAATGCTAATGAGTTCCTTAAAGTTTCCTTAATGGTTTCCTTAAAGGCAAAAAGAAAAAAAAAAAAAAGCTGCTTGATCCTGGGCTGTAGATTTAGGTTAGTCATCGTCAGCTGCAGAATAACTAAAAGTGTGAAATGTATGCATATGTCCTTTTATTTGCCCTCTGCGATCTACCGGCTTTTTAGAAGTTTGCCGAGTGATGAGGCCGCAGCATCTCATGCTGTTCCCATGACTGAACTGCAGCTTTTCTACTCTGAAAAGGCCTGCACGCAGAATGGCTGGCCTGCTGTGAGCAGAAGACAATATTGTAAGTCGGATAGTCCCCCTACAACATACTACACTGCTGCTGGCTTTTCATGGGCAGGGCAGCTCTTCCTGACCCCAGCAGCACAGAGGTGGCAGGTCGCTAATGAATATGTGCTTTATATTGTCCAGCTTCATTGCTGAGAGGGCAGCCGTACAGCTACAGAATCCTGCGACCCTGCCTTAGTCTTACCATGGACCCCTGTTTCACTCGGTTGGCCACCGCAGTGACCTTTGTACGCTTTGCTCAGTAGGCACCCAGCAGGATCCCTGTCCCAAAGACAGGTTTGTCTGCCCCCATCCCACCTCTCCTCACACTTTTCTTGTTAGGTGGACTTCAGAGCTGGGCCTGGAGCATTTCCTTTGAAAACGCAATCAGCTCTGACTGCTAAGGCATGCACTTAGATGCCACAGCTGAATTGGAAACTTATTGACATCTTTAAAAGAAATTCCTTCTTGGAAATAGTTACTCAAATTTTGCAGTTCAGCTTTAAGGAGTCATAGATTTTTACCTAGTCTAACATGTTTGGAAATGTTATTTTGAATCCTGTGTAACCAAGGCATTCATCTTAATAAACCAGATCCGTTTAGGAACCACTTGATATGAAAAGATTATCCGTGATGAATATTTTATACTCTATCTTTTACATTAGCCATTAAATATGGAATTGCTAGATGCCGACATTTCACAGAGTCCTATGGATTACAGCATTTAACTTGGCTACCCCACACCAAGCCCTGAAAAGGGCAGTTTCTCCAAAGTATGAACAGGCTCCTCGTTCTCAAACGTTTTCTTTCCAGAAAGACATTTGAGTGGGAGGGCAGCTGGCCCTTGGTGTGGAGAGGTCTCACTATTCTCTGAATTCCCATTTTCTTGCTCGCTGTTAAATGACAGTTCCTGTCACTACTTAGATTATGATCTTTCCCAAAGGTGTTGATTACCAATGAGGCCAGCTAATTGGAGAAATCCTGAACCCTGAAAGAAAAATGAAATTGAAACTGTAAGCCAAGTAGAGGCTGGCAGAACGGCTAGGGTTCTTAAATATCGGCCATTCAGTACAATTTTTTAAAAAGCTTTTATGTTATTCCACGGAGCCATAAAAAGGCGATGAATTGTTTAAGCACTATTTTATAAGTTTCCCAGACCCAAAAGGGGGCGGGGAGAACATTTGTACTCAACAGTTAGACGAATAGCAGGGTAAATTTTTGTTTTAAAATGGAGAGAAGTGGACAGATAAGGCAATTTAATATATCAAGCAGCAGTTGACATCTCCTAGGGAACGATGAAAACAGCAGGCTGTTGGAAAATTGTTTCATGTGGTTCTTGAGTTCTTTTCTTGTTTTTTAATCCCTGAAGACAACAATCAGTAACATGGCTTCTCCTGTCTATACTCTACACCATCCCCTTTCATCCTTTGGCTTTTTATGTTCCCTATAAGAAATCATTTTCAAGCTTCCTAATGACATGTATCATGTATTTTTTGCCACATTAGAAAAGGAGAGACAGCGTTTTTGCTGAAATCAAGTTTGTCACCCTCCAGCAAGGACCTAGCATTTCAGTATCAGGCAGGTGCCCTAGATGAAAGATGTGCACCAAATGAGTGAACACCCACCCCTCCGGAGAGGCAACTGTCACCCAGCCCCAGCCAGCTTCTGCCCAAGTTTCCAATTCTTCTGACTTTTTAAGAGAACCTTGAAACCTGGACTTTAATGTCCCTATTTTTAAAAAGTTGGCTCAGTTATTTTTAAAACATTATGTAGGCCAACAAAACAAGTCTGTGGGCTGCCAGTTTGTTACTTTTGTTTTAAAGCAAGATCATTGTTCTTTCATCGTATCCTTCTGTCCTTCGCAAACACACTTCCCAGAATCGCCATGGAGAGCTTTATCACCACTGCAGTGTGTCATTTACCTTTGGGGCTCTCCTGTGCCTTCCCCCAGCTGAGACCATGGCTCTCTCCCTGCCTGGGACTCTCTCGCAACAATGTTTGCCCTTCATCCCCTAATCAACCCGGTGAGTCCTTCCTCCGGTTTTATTTGGCATGACCTTCCTTTCACCCATGTCCATGTCTCTGGGCCCACTTAGGTGCACCTAAGTTCAGGGGAAATTGCACAGCCCCTTTTCATGGGTGTTCTTAATGTACCAGTGTATGGCCATTGGTAAGTGGAGGACAGGTGTCATCTTCAAGAGTCATGATTCAGGCCCTGAATCCTGACTCAGATCCCACTGAGACCCTCCAAGGCAGCGGAGATAGACGGAGACTCCCACAGTCATCACGTAAGACATCAGTCTGAGGCCAAAGTCCATCTCTCAGCAGGAAAAAGGAATCCCCACCTACTTTGGGACAATTCATGGATTTTCACGCCTGATCTCCAGCAGGAACCAATTTCCTTTTGACCCATTGAGGGCTCTTTCCAGAAGTAGGGAGCAAAGACTAGAACTAAACAACCCAGCCTCACCCCACAACACAGAGCACAGAAGGAGACTGCTTTGGGCTCCAATTCTTCAAGCAATTCTGAACGATACCCACAGTAGTTAGAGCTGGAAGCTCCTCCTCAGAAAGAGCAGAGCCCACCATTATTTGTCAGTCTGAGGAGCAAACAGCTCAAGGAGTTCAAGGCAGGGGTTCAGTTCCCTGCCAGGTGTACTGGTGAGCATAATGGAGGTGCTCCTGTTTCCTCTCGCCTCTTTCTTTTCTTTTGATTTGCCTAAAATCCCTGACTTCCTCTCTCATTCCTTCCCTTCCTCTCACTCCCTTCCACCCTCTTTTTCCCCCTTTTCTCCCTCTCCCCTTCTCTTCCTCTTCCTCTACCCTTCCCTCTCCCTCTTGCCCTCTCTCCGTCTTGCATTCTAACTTGACTCCATGACAAGCTGAGAGTTTTTTATTTGCTTTGTTGGTTGCTTTGCACACACCATTTTTTTTCCCCATTGCGAATTGAAATCAAAGCACTAAAGGGAACCTGAACTAACTCTTCTCTCACTCTGTCGGAGAGTGGGTGATTTACACTTTCTCCTGCTCTAGTGTTTTCTGTCTAGAACTCCTCCCTTGGATTTCATCTAATTTCCTCACACAACAGTAGAAGCTCATTTCGTTGTGTTTTATCTAGATTCCAGATACAGAGGGGCAGCAACGGAAGAGAAGCGATTCCATTTAATCCAGGGTCTTCACAGGGTAGTGCATCCAACCCAGTGGGTTGTGCCAGTCAGCAGACTTGACTGCAAGGAAACTAGGACAGAAGCAGCCATCCTGTTAAACGTGTGCTGCAGTGTTTACACACTTGCAGTGCTTATGGACCATGGCAGGTTTATTCAAGGGTACCTGGGAAGGTGGAGGACTCTTCTGGACAGGGCATGCATGTAATTTTCTGTGGGGTGCTGCCAGACTGAATTAAGTTAACAGAATTCCCAACCCAGAAAGTGACAGAAAAACAACTGTCACAGAAGGCAACTTTCCACTCAAGTCAGCCCATTTCCTTGTATTGGTCTTCAGGACCAAAGAGACCTCCCAGCCATCTGATTTTGAAAGTGAGACCACTCTGAGTTTAATTCAGGCTAAGGTTGCAGTGGAGCCTTGCGATGGCCATTAGCAGGCGCCCAAGATACGTTGCTGTTGGTGTGTCTGGAGTCTTAGTTTCATGAAAAACAAATGTGTGAGAAGGGAAGAAAAGAAGAGATTTTTGACCACCTTTAAAACAGCCCATTTATGAATGGAGCATAAACAAATATGAAATAGCAAGAGAATCTATTCACTATGTATACGTGTTTCAAATCATCACATTGTACACTTCAAATATTTTACAGGTTTATTTGTCAATTATAACTCAATAAAGCTGAAAAGAAGTAGAAAAGAAAAAAGAAGCAAGAGAGTCCAAAGAAAGACAGATCTTTGAGTGTCACTCATTTCACGTTGAAATCCATTTGCTGTAATCCATAGGTAGCCTGTGAATCATTCTCATGCCTTATTTTTACCCCCATAATGTTCCAGGTTTTTTCACATTTCCTGTAAATAATGGATAATCACTTTTTATTTTATTTTTAAGTGCTGTTTTAACATGTGGATAGATCATAAATGTACTTGCTGAATTCATTCATTTTTTTTTAACAAGACAATAAAGTTTTATAATTTATTTCCATGTGTCTGGCATTCTCTCTAGGGCCTTGTATATGTCCCCTCCCTTCCTCAAGCATATCCCATTGTTCCATGCATTATTGGTGGTGTTTAAGACTAAAGGTGTTAGAAGAAAGAGTGTGAGAAATGTCATAGAGAACTTGGGGGAAGTCCCAAACCCACTGTATATTCTGGAATAACTCTCCCACAAAAAAGGACTTCTAAAATTTCCATCAATATGAATTACTCATTTACTGTTTACTGATTCTTGCCATCAGATATATTTTCATTTGGCTAAAAAAACAAACAAAAAAAAATTAAGGGAATTAAAAACACAACCCTGCGTTCTGTGGGAAAGTCCTTTGGTATTTTAAAAACTTGGAATGACCCAGGTACCAGCAAGAGAGTACCCTTGGCGCTGTGTCCCTCAATTCTAAGTGACTTTGTGGTCAAATGAACATGATGACTTGTGCTTTTATGGAAGGGAAGAGAGAGAAAGACAAGTATACAGGGAGATGAGATACTATCGAACTGTAATTATTTACATGGTGTCCACACTTTATGTCCCGTTTGTTTTTATTGCCCAGCTAGCAATACTGTCCTTTCCTCATTTCCCCCTTTTAAGACAGGACCTAAAAGCAAGGTTTGTAGGACCCCAGCTGTGATTCATTTGAGCCTGCTGCTGGTAACTTTGAAAGGGTTTTGCTCCAAATTGAAGACTTAGGGATTGAAAAAACTGATCCAGTGTGACCCGATGTCTTATCAAGCCAAGTACACAGACCCTCTTTTAAGAACCCGTTCAGTGCTGGTGACCTGTGCTTTTTCTAAACATCCTTCTGAATTTGCTGAGCTGAGAACAGGTTTCATTGTCCATCTGAAGGTCATGTAACAATTTGAGGTGGTAGGCACTGGACACAGACTATTCATTCAGGTTTGAATCCTAGCTATACTCATAAGCTAAATGACCTTAGAAAAGTTATTTCACCACTCCATTCCTCAGTTTCCTCACTTGCAAAATGAGATGGTGATAATAGTAATAGTGCCTTCCCAATGGACTCTTACGGGAGTCAAGTGAGATGGTCCAGGTAAAACTCTTAGTCATTGTCTGACAAGTGCCGGGGGGAGGCGTGGAGTGGGGAGCCCTCGGTTTCTCAGTTTCACTGATAAAATACTTTGAAGGACTTGGGCTTGCACAGTGCTTGGGTGTGTCTCAGTAAGTGCCTGTGAATCACACATAGATTCCCTGGCATGTATTGGTTATATGGCGATTATGTGAACATGACTAATGGAAGGGAATGAAATGAAAGGCAATTTCACTCACTGGGTCATTCTTATTGTGTCCATGCTGTGAAGGCCATTTGGAGCTTTCCCAGGAGTTGTCATGATTTCTATTTTTAGAGCCTCTTTTCTGCCCAGGTGATTCCCATGCATTGATTCTACTCAGATGTGATTTTGATAAAATAATAGGATACGATTTGTTTGGGCATATATTGTAATCATCCATGAGTCTGAATGGTGCTCTGTATTTTGAGAAGTCTGGGGAAAAAAAATAGCTTTGACAGTCATATCCAAAATATGGTCTGCTTCTTTTGTTCTCACTTGATTAATTTAGAAGTTTTGATCATTTGAATGGAGTCTATATTCACTTTAACTTTTGAATTATCCATTTGAAAATCTTTGGTTAAGAATATAAATAACAAATAAATTGGTTGAGAGGTTGCTTGAAAGCAAAGGCTTGTTTCAAGTTCCCTCAAGTCTTAGAAACAAGTGTTTACAGGCAATGAGTTACAAATAACTAGATTTTTCTTTTCTGCTTCCTGAGGTAGTTTCTCGTAAAAGCTCTAGTAGGCAAAACGTGATTAGCTTATTTGGAGCTACTTCACGTTTGAAGTAATAAAAGGTCATTCCTTTAAAATATTTTGTAATGTGGGCTTTTGTTGTTGTTATTGTTAAATCATTTTAAACGAGCAGCATCCAAGTTTTACCAGCACTTCATTTCAGGTACTTATACTCTCGTTACCACCTTTTCTAACACATTTTGGAGTGAGCTCTGCCACTGGAACTAAAAGGTATAGTAATAGTTAATGTGTATTGATTTCTCACTGTGTACCAAGCACATGTTATGTTTTAAATATTAAAACATATGTTAAGGTGTTAATTCATTCCCTGCAACTCTGTGTGACCAATGATAATATTGCTTCCGTTTTAAATGTTAGAAAGCTGAGAAGCAGAGTGATGGAGGGCCTTGCTCCAGGTTACCTGGCTAATGAGTGGTAATACCAGGGTTTGGATTCAGGCAGCTGGCTTAAGTGCCGATACGCAGAACAACGACCCTACATGGGCTGGACCCTTAAGCAGGGCTGGGACTGGGGTGAGGCCAACAAGGTGCCTGGGACACTCTCAGGGCCATGCAAGTGCCCAGCGGTCGCTCTTACCAGCACTAGCAGTTGAGCAGAGCTTCTTGTTGCAAAGCAGAATTGTAAGGTGAACTTCAGTCATTGGGAAGGTGCACACTGTCCCAGGGAGCTCCCAGTTGATTGTGCTACTAACCAACCCCTACAGATCTTGACTTGCAGGGCCAGGTAGTGAAACTGGCACATGCTTTCAACATTTTACGTCATGAAACAAGAAGTTTCATCAAGTATCTATTCAGTGGTAATTAATTAATGAAAACCCAGGGAATGTTTGCTTTGCTCGTTGTAACTGAAGATGGGTGTGTTGGTTTTGATTGTTCTAAAGTGAATTTTCTTGTCGCTCTTGAACTTGAGTACTTTCTGTTCATTTGGGGGCAGTCCTGGCTCTCTGATGAGTGATGGCGAGGGAAACCACCTTGATGGGGATGGGGTGGGGAGGGCATGGTGGGAAGATATGTATGTTTGAGGCCACATTCCGTCACTTGCGTGAAGAGGATCCAGTCATTGGAACAAGGTGGCAGAAAATGCGTGCTTGACCTATTCCTTGCCTCTGAAATACGAGACAGAGAGCATCTAAGCAGCTCAGTCATGTCGTCGCTCCTGTCCCTGAATGTCCCGTCTGGCAGCCAGTGACTTAAAAAGACTGCCAAGGGCACATGCTAATTTTCCAGTCATTTGGTCAAGTCTCATCTCACACACCACAAGACCCTAGGGCCCGTGTTTACTGAATTAAAATCTCTGCCTGACCATAAGCTAATGAACAATAAGTTTTTCCCCACCCTCTCTTCTTTCAAAATTTGTATTCTGTTTCCCAGGAGGCAAGGAGAAATCTCTTTTGTGTTTATTCACTACCTTCTATTTCTTTTTAATAATTCTCATTATACAATAATTACTCTTGTTGAATCACTAAGTAAAAATGTAGGCTATGTCTGTTTGCTTTAAGGATTAGAATTCAGCTTCAGGTAAGTTCATGCAATTTCACTAAAGACCCTTGAGCCTTGAGGAGTGGTAGTAAGAGTTGCCCGCACTGTTTTACCTTTTGGGGGAGTTCTAGGTTTTAAATGAACGAAGCCATAGCCTGTTAGGGTGCTTCAGGCTTTGCAAAGCTTCCTTCCTTGACAGATTTTTCTCTCTGCATTTACTTCAGCTTCTAGAGTTGGGGGAGACTGACTACCTCTCTATTGCCCTCCTTCTCTAAACATTGGGGGATTTCATGCCATGTTTTACTTTGGTCCTTGTAGTGCACTGGCTTTTCAGTGCATTTAAACAGTGGGGTGACTAGCAGGTCTCCAGTGGAGGAGAGCGGTCAGGATGTGTCTGCCCTGTATCACAAGTTTAGGCTTATCTCCAACAGGACTCATCTCTCTATATCTGCAATCCTTCAAGATGGGCTCCATCTTTTCTCCACCTGTCCCCTCAACACTCGAGGTGGGAAATTCTTCCCACTGTGGTCAGTCGCCAGTGCCTCATCATTTCTTGTTTGTCCCTTTAACCTGGCCATACCTCTGTACATTGTCCCTACATCTTGCAATTTAAATCATTTGGGGTGTGTTCTTTTTCCTTGACATGACCTTAACTGAGACACATATACTAAATTCTTCAATACATTATCTTGTTTTATCTTACATTGAGTCTATTCAAAATTCAGTAAATATGTATTAAGTGTCAATTATAGGTCAGAGAGTGAGCCAAGCATTGGGAAATACCACAATAAGCAAAACAGATGCCATCTTTGGCCTCATGGGCTATAGTCTGATGGTAATATCTGTAATGTTGATGCTGTTATTATCCGCACTTTACACATGAGAAAACAAAGGCTTAGAAAGTTAAGTAACTTCCCTAAGGTCGCACAAATCAGATCTGCCCACTTATAAAACCTATGCTCTGGTCCAGCTTCTCCGAGATCAGTGCTTTGCTTTGCCTTCTGGGGGACCCTATGTCTGTGAGCTCTGAGATAGCCATCAGACCTCTGCACTTCATCTCGGTGCCGCAAATTCCACTTGACTCAGTTTATAAACTGGTGAAAAATATCCCCTCCCTTGTTACCTATTTTGTCTTTCCCTTTTGTCTTTTAAAAAATTATTTTCTCTAGTTCTCTTTCCCAACAGAAAAAATATTGTTTATCCTTTCTTTATTTTTTACACATTACAAATTTTAAATTAGTTGGATAGTATATGTGCATGAGAGAGAGAGATTGTGTGTGTGTGTGTGTGTGTGTGTGTGTGTGTCTGTGTTTGAGAGAGAGAGAGAGAGAGACAGAGGCACCAGCAAGGAAAGACATAATTCTAAGCAATAATACACACACACACACACACACACACACACGGAATATTGCATACTTTAAGCCCTGTTTGATTAAATGGGAATTTAATCCCAGTACATATACAAGCTGTGGCATTATCGCCTCCCCAGTGCTCACTGTGCTTTAATGTTCCCAACTTCTTTGAAAAACTTTCCATATCGTATTTTTTGCTTCTTGTTTTTACTTCTTTATGAAAAGAAAGAAGTTTTGCTGAGAAGAAATGATTACAAATCCCAAAAGGTTGGTGTTCTGTTTTGAGCTCCAAGATGTAAGAATTGAGTGGATTTCAAACTTGGCAAAATTTCTGACTTGGCAAGTGCTTCCATCCTTATTTATGACAGCTTGGAAACTTCCATTTTCCAGGGCTTATAAACGATGCTGCTGGTTTCGTCTCCCTTTTCTATTTCCCTGTGAGTTATGAAATTACCAGCCTGAAGGCTTTCTTTTAACATTAAGTCTCTTAGCAGAGTAAGGGTGTGTGTGTGTGTGTGTGTGTGTGTGTGTGTGTTCTTTATTTTCTTGGTGGTGAGTTATAGTTTACATATTTCACACAGGCAGTGTACTTCTCTTTTTCTGCCTTTCCACAAAATGACAACCGGACACATTGACGCTTGGGGTGATGGGAATGTGAACTGCGTGGTCTTTGTCGTGGTCATGTGGGACTTCTTGGTTGGCAGTCCACTAAGGGACTGTATATCTCATCCTCCAATGGCAATTTAACAGTTGGGACTCCAGAGCAAGTCAGGCACCATAGAACGTCTCAGAGTTTTTCCTAGAGTTATGAATAGGTCATGTTTTAGGAGATCTCCATGTCCATTATTTTTAGTGGAAAATTGTCAAAATAGAGGAACTCTGAGAAGTTATCGCCTCCTTCTTCTCCCTCCTCGCCCCCTCCTCCTTCTTTTTCTTTCTCTTCTTCTCTTAACTCCATACCCAATTTCTTCAAGTCCACTCATTTTGACTTCTCTTCATAAGTGTTTTCTTCCTTGGATTCATGTAACCACACAGAAGTTGGGAGCCTGCAATTATTGGGTAGAGTAGGCAGATTTTGCTGAATACAGGCAGTAGGAATCTTCAAATGCAGAACATGTCCTCTGAGAAGCAGATGCCAAGATGGGATTAAAGCTGCAAGGATTTAAATCAGGAGAAACTTGTGTGAAAGGAAATGGAGAAGGAGCCAGAGAAGGCTGTGAAAATGTAATGCAGGTATGACCTTGGTAAACGACAGAGAGGGAAGGCTAGGTCAAGCATCCTAGACCATTCACTCTAAGGAATTATGGACAAGGCTGTTGGGAGTCTTTGAGCCAAAGTCGACTATCAGAGAAGTTTCTTGTCTCCCAAGATGGGTCTGCCTTAGTCCTACCACTCTCAGTCCTTTGGTGCTAGCGTGGTCCATGGGGAGCACAGACACAGGGCAAATAAGGGGATGATTTCAGAGCACAGATAGGTTTCAGAGTGTAGCTGAGGCCCTTGTTCAATTATGCAGCCTGAAGGTGAAGTCTGCAATGTGCTCTCAGAAAATAGGAGCTATCTTATTTGACCTCCGCTTAACCAACGTCCTGGATAACAACTGTTCCAATCTCTCTGTACCACATACTGACCCATCTGGCAGTGACCTGAACATTCCTGGCTGGATGGCTGGGTTCCAGTGCTCAAGGGAACCTCTGTTTCTTTAAATGACCTACTACCGGTTACCTTGGTTTAAAAGGCTTCAACTATAATCACTGTTAAAAAAAAAAAAAAAAAAAAAGTACACAGGCCAGGCAAGTCAACATTTTGAAATGTTTAAAATGTCATTTTTGAGCTGTAGCCATCCTTTTATTTATGGCAACATAAAACAACATCTGAAGCTAAGACTTGTTTTTGTTTTTCTCGCCTGCATCCTGAAACCACGAGTGATTTTATTTCATTTCATTATGTGTTCCCTGTCAAACAATTTCCTATCATGGCAGCGCTCGTCATTGATTCATCTTCTTTCAGAAGAGTGTTTATGGACGTGTACATCGGTGGCTTGCCAGGCGTGAGGAGAGAGCTGGAGTGGAGCAGTGATACAGCCTCTTACGCAGTTATTCACCCCTGCTCTCCAGCAGCCCTCGAGCTGAATTGTTTTCAAGAAAAATGATGCCTTATTCGGCTTCGACAGACTGTACTGAGTACTTCTATGTGCTAGACCATAGGTTGCCAACTCTGGTGACTACGGATGTCAATGAGTAGGGGGGTTGCTGGGGACTGGCCCCCAGACCCCCCGCCACCCCACTGCTGCTGTGCAGGAGTGCAGGCTCAGAGTAGCTGGATCTTTTGATTTTTCCAGACAAGGGGAGATCTGGATTTTTGTGTAACATTTCCCTGTTTTTAAATGTTGGCAAGACCCTTCACATTTTTTAAAGTCTGTGAGCCAAACAAAACATGTCTTTTTGCCAAATTTTGCCTGTTGTGACCCTTGTACTAGATATTCTGCTCGCTGCTTTAAGATACAAATCCTCCAGCATGGCCTCGAGCAGAGACTGGTCTTGGGGGCGGGGGGGTGGGGTGCTTCCTGGAAGCACACACTGCAATGAGGATTCATGTGTGAGTGATTTACTAAGGGTGTGCCCCAGGGCAGCCTGTGTGTGTTAGGGGGCCAGTGAGGGAAGGGAGGAGGACAGGGACAGGGCGCTGACAGGAGAATGATTTCAGACATAGTCTACTGAAGCGGGAACTCCAGAATGGAAGTTGCCATCCAGAGATTTGAGTGTTGGGCTTTCATATTCGTCCTCCCACTCATCACTGGCTGAGGGTCCCAATAGGCAAAAGTGGGCTCCAATAGCTCAAGGGCAGTCCTTCAGGAAAGAGACACAGCTGTTGGCTGTGACACAGGCTGGGCGTACAACCGTAGCAACAGTGGACCCAGGGGACCCCAGCACGGCCCTCCTCCAGAGAGCGGTGACTTCCCCAAGCCCACAACTAATAAGAACCACAGGTCAAGTCAATATTTGAACCCTGGTGTTTTGACTCCAGTCCAGTCCAGTGCTTCTTGACACTCTTTCCAGCTGCTGTTTAATGAGATCAGTGTGTGAATTCAGATTATCTTAGACGCGATTTGGTATGTCGGTCCCAGACTCTTAGATGGTCTCTTGTAGAATTGCATGGAGAGAGGACTGTCTGGCTCTTCAGAGAAGACACGGGCAGTCCAGTGAGAGGTAGGAAGGTGCTCTGGAACCGGGAACATTTTAGACAGTCCTGTGTGGGTTCACAAGAGTCTGTAGGGACTCGCAGCTCTAAATTCTCCTCAGTAAGTTTGGTGATTTCATGTCTGATGTGCAGGCAGTGTTTGGGGTGCTCTGTTCCCCAATGCGGAGTTCTGGGCCTATGAGAAATGCTACCCTGATGCTGGTGAGGTGCACCTCTCTGGGGCACAGGCCAGTGGTTTACACATTCTGCACAATACAAACCTAGAGTGGACTATTTCCTTTGGAGAGTTTGAAACTACTCATCTATTTAATTTAAAGATACACCTCTAAACTCCAACCAGTTTCTGTTGAAGGAAGTCCATCAGAGGCAGGGGAAGAAGGCAGAAGCTGTAACACCATCTGCTAACCAGACATCTCAGGAGTTTGAGGGTCATGGCGGCAAGAACAGATCAGATGTTTTTAAACTGAGTCCGCCATGTCTGCCCACCCAGCCCTTGGCCTGTGCCCTCTGCTGTAGTAAATGCTTCACTCGTCCTTCCAAACCTCCATGTTAGACAGGACAGCTTTGCCCTCACCTCTTCAGTACCACGTCTTGTTCAAACCACGTCCTACTCCCCGATATCTTTCAAATCTGCCCCAGTGTCCCCAGTCCCACCACCTCTGCCTTCAGGCCCTCCATATTTGACAGGGACAGACTGATCTTCTCACTCCTCACCAACTTCCATCTCTGAGTCCAGCATTTTCCTCCCAAATGCGGGCTTGAGTTAGTCAGTCTTATACTCACTTACATACCTCTTGCAACTTGCACTGCTAAGTAGATCAAGTCCGAGCTCCTCAAAATGGCACTCAAACTCCAGAACTTTCTCCCTCCAGTCCGACTTTTCAGCAGTGGCTTCCTCACCCACCACTTCTGCTCCTCTTCCCCACCTGGCTTGACCTTCTTCCTCCTATCATCTTGTACATTCATCTGTCAGAGTCCTGGCACTTACTGATTAGGTGACCTTGGAGTTGGCTCTTAGCTCTCCAAGTACCAGATTTCCTCTCAGGAAAACGATGGTGGCAAATAACTACTGTCGTGCGGGAGACCCTGCTTGCTGCGCCATTTGTCGTGCAGGGCGGCCTGCAGGGTCTCTGGTCCCGCTCCCCACATAAGAACGCAGGACATGGTGAGGCCAAAAAGGAACACCCATGGAGCCATAGATAGGGGAGTCATACCACGATAGTCTCACTGGAGGCTGTATCCACACAATCTGCAACCTGCTGTCTGCTTCTCTGCCTGCCAATCCACCGACTGACCAACCAATGCAGCCGCGGCAATTATATCAGTGGCTAATTGGCTAACTGGTTACAGCTGACGGCCAACTACCACCCGAGCCAGCACCTTTCATGTGAGGCCGAGAGCCTGGAAACTGCTCTCTGGGACTCTGTCCCCACACTACTTTGTGGGGTGACTGGGAGAATTAAATGGACAAAGTATGGCAAGGCAATAGAACAGCATGTGACATGTTGTAGGTGCTCAATAAATGATAACATCGTTGTGATGATGATTATTGCTATTATCCCTTTTCAAGGTCCAGCTCAATTCCTGCCTTCCTCCTAGAAGCTTCCCAAGAACTGCCCACACAGAAATGACACCTTCTTTCTTATACTTTGTATTACACTTTGATCATCTAGCCAGGAGAGCCAGGGCCCTCTATTGCTGCGCTAAATTGAAGTATTCCAAAGCACCAGACCACATGCCATTCCTGTAAGAGATACTCACTGTACTTTCAAAGAAGCAAATGAAGTATATATAATACTCAGTTGAGTTCACTTTTGTTGTGATGTAAGAATGTTTTTGGCTAATGCTGTGTGGGACCTCAAACTGAAAGGTTTGATCAGAAATAGGGAACCTCTGAGGTGAGGAAGATCGGTCAAGTTTTAGGAGCCTGATCTTCCCTATGAACAGTATAGGCTAAGTTTTGGGGGGAAATTGTTTGGTACGTGGACCAGGAATATTTTGATGGATTAGTTTCCTAGGGCTGCTGTAACAAATTACCACAAACTGACCGGCGTAAAACAATAGAACTTTATTCTCTCACAGTTGTGGAGGCCAGAAGTGTGAAACTGAGGTGTTGACAGCGTTGGTTCCTTCTGGAGGATCTGAGGGAAAATGTGTTCCATGCCTCTCCTAGCTTCTGGTGGCTTCTGGCCATTCTTGGCATTCCTTGGCTTGTAGACAGACATATCACTACAATCTCTGCCTGCCTTCACAGCACTTTTTCTCTCTGTGTGTCTGTTTGTCCTCTTTGCCTCATAAGAAAAATTGTCATTGGATTTAGGCCCCCTCTAAATCCAGGATGATTTTTATCTTGAGATCCTTAATTACATCTGCAAAGACTTTTTCTCCAAATAACATCACCTTCACTCATTCCAGAGGTTAGAATTGGACGTATCTTTTTTGGAGGCCATTAATTACACTTGAGAATAGAGTTGATCTGAGAGGTTGATAGCATAATGGAATGCACAGGGTGTAGGTTCAGCAGCTCTAAGTTCAAATCCCTGTTTGGCCCATGCTGTGGACTTATTCCTTAGCCACTCTTAGTCTCAGTTTCCCTTTCTATAAAATTGGAATAAGAGTTAAGAATGTATTTGACACATAGCAGAGTCACAATCTAGTTATTGTCTAATATTGATTCCCATTACTCATTTGTTCATTTAATAAAAATTTAAATCTCAGGAATCGCAGAGACATATCACATAGCCCAATCGTCATATTAACACTTGGAAGAGGTTCAGTGCTTGTTGAATGAATAGACAAGTGCTCCGATCTGAAGCCTATCAGAAGTAGTTGCTCTATTCAAGCCCTGAAGAGGCTTTAGCAGGTATATATGTTCCTCGGTTTTAGAAAGTTTGCTTTCTGCCACTTTACTTTTACAATAGACCTAAATTATTAACAGTACCTGTTTTCACTAACTGAAAGAAATCTGAACAGGATTTTTGCTTCCATGACAAAAGGTGAAAAATGAAAATAGGGTTCACATTTGTGTTTGTTTTGCAGAGAGCTGTTACAGAGGCAGCAAACATCCTGAGCACTGACAGTGCCACTGCTTTTACTAGATGTTAGTGTTATTTTAGGTTTTCTGTGTTATTTGGTATGATTTGGTAGGTTATTTTGGGGGGAATGCTCAAAAATTTGTTCCATGTAAATTAATGGTAATTAGTTCTTTGCTTTATGCTATTTTGGTTTACAAGAGGAGTCGTAGGAACACTACTTTCAGATAGCGGGGGAAACCTCTACTTTTATGTAGCTTTGTGCCTGCAGGATGAACTATGATGTCCAACCTTTAAAGGAAGCTCATTTTTCGGACTATTGATAAAAACCTTTAAAGAACATTATTGCATTGTCATTTCACTTCAAAGTCCTGCATATGTGGCCATTAGAGTGGGTTCTATGAGGAATTCATGTCATGAGGCAACAGGGTGTCCCAACCAAAGGAAAGCTTACAGCACCAAGCAAAGCAGAAACCTCAAATGCCTTTAGGGGCCAGGCAGCTTGGGTGGTGGAATCCCCCAGTGAGTGTAGCTTTATTTAAAGAGGCAGCTGCTGCTCATTCACTCATTCAACCATTTATAGTTTATCTTTTACATACTGTTCTCAGTGCTGAGTCCACAGGGTGGAACAAGGCAAACCTCTCGTCCTCATGGAGCTTCTGTTCTGTGAACCCAGCTCCAGTCGCCATATTGGAATCTAGGCCTCCTGCTGCCAAATCAGCTTCTTTTTAAAGCCAGAATTTTATGTGCAGTCTCCTGATTTTTAAATGTTGGCCGATACTACATTTTTAAAAGAACACTGGATAGGCCAGCCAGGACTTATGTCTTGATTCCATTTGGCTTGTAAGCTGCCAATTTGTGACCCTCAGAGTAGAATGTCATAACCTTTACCTTGAGAAGCATTTTTCCCATGTCTGATTTTAAGCTAATTCTCATATTTCCTGACCTCATTGGAAGTTGCTAATGGTCACGCTTATTGTTTGTATCCTCCTGGGTTGACTGATTCTTCGTTGCTCCTCCCTGTATTATTTTCAGATGAGCTAACTTCCATCTATCAGCGTTTCCCTTCTAGTTCCATCTCCAAATCTTTGATTACTTTTTCGTGTTCTCTCAAGCTTCCAAAAAGACTCCACGCACTGTCATCTGGCCCTCGGCATTTTTTTTCCTTGACGGTCAGAATCTAGCCCAAACTCTTAACTAAACTGCTTATGGATTAGTGTGCTTTTAAGCCTCCTTTCTGACTTTGCCATCCAATTTTCACAGCCATTGAGTTGCACTGACTCCCAACCTTAGGTGTGATATTAATTTCTCTCAGAGGGACATGAGTTTAATAGATATTTTTTAATTAACATTCTGCAAAATTGGAGCTGTCATGCTTTATGGCAGACTGATACAAATGTCTATAATTATATTTTTGGTACTACATCTTGGGAATCCTCTAGAAATGTTTGTTTTAACCCCTTCCTAAAATGTTCTGATTAATGGGCAGGCCTCTTTATGCATACCTCTAACAGACCCAGTTGTCATGACAACGCAGAACATCATTTGTCAAACAGCTATAACTTCATTCTATGTTGAAGCTAAAAATTTATCTTTCAGGATTTATTCTTATGACAGGGAAATTTTGCATTTCCTTGGATCTGCTTTTTCTACCTAATTCTGCTTGTCGTTAGGGAGATCCAGGGTGCAGGGGAAGATTTCCTGGAGAATAAGACAAACCTCCCACCTTTTGCTCCACTCCTCCAAACAGATGAATTCTCTTCTCCATTCCAGAGAGAATTCAAATGGACTCATTAGTACCAAAAAGTAGAATTATTCCCTTGTGTCTCTAACTCAGTATGATTTTTGTTTCTTTTTAAAAAATTGGAATGAAATTTTTTTATTCGTTTTTGTTGTTGTTGTTGTTAGTAAAATTCAAAGGAAGGGAAGAAAGAAAATGTCAATCCCTTTTACAAGCTGAAGAAGAGTGAGATATCCAGTTATTGCATTTACTTGTGTGATCTATGGTTCAGGGATTGCAAACTCAATGGCTATCATAGAGGCCAGGCAAATATATAAATTAGTGCAGTAGACTCCTGAGGACATTGCATGCCCTTTCCAAAGGGGATCACTTTGTCTCTGCCAACAGAATGTGGACCATTTTGTAGGATTGTCTGTTTAATTTTATTTTTTTAAGGGAAGCCAGAAATCTGTATTTTTATATCAAATTTTCTGATTTTAAAACGTGGGCAGATCATGTATAGGTTTTTTTAAACAAGGTGATAGTTAAATAAAGCACATGTGAGGGCATGTTCACTCCATGGTCTCCAAGACATGATCTCTGCCCTACGCCATGCTACCCAACAGTTTAAAATGCCTTTGTTTCCTCTATGTTGAACAACTAGACCAGTTTTGCTCTCAAGTCTTCTTGGGATCTGATTCATTAAATAATCTCTTTCTGTTGGCCTCACTCTAGGTGATATTCTGCACACTTGCATGTTGGGTAGCCGTTGGGGTCTGGCCCGAATATAAGAGGGAGCTGTGATGGAAGGCTCATTTCAAAGACACACACACACACTCCTCTCTGACAGTCCAAGATAGATGGCGGGGTCCACCAGATGCCTCTGGGGTTGTTCACAGATTTATGATGCTCTCTTTTTGCCTTTGATGGATATGGCAGTTTAATCCTCTTCACTAAGCTCCATATTTTTTTTTTTTTTTTTTTGTATTGGGAACTCCTGGATGACCATTGCCTTTCCACAAGAAATAGCAAGGATTTCTTTTCTCCTCACTGAATGTGAGTGTGTTTTATTTCTCATCTATCAATGGGAGAAAACACTAGTAATTCTTGCGAATATGCCATCAAAAACATCTGGGAGCAAAGCTGCTCTGTAGCTGTCACTGCTACAGAATAAGAGTGGTTTAAGGGACACCACCTGGTGGTAGGCACTCATTACCAACCCCATTTACAGTTAGATTTAAGACATTACGGGGTTTATGTAGGATTATGCTGGATATGGAAACACACAGTTGCTCTGGCAATGGGAGCAGGTTAGGAGATGCGTCGGGCCATTCAGACCCATTGTCATCTGGTCTTTTCCAGATTTCCCAACACCCTCCTGTGCTGCCTTTCATACTCTCCAGGCTCAAGCCTTGCCAAGTGTCCCTGCCAATTTCCAGTTAAATTCATGCTCTGTGTATAGTGTCCTATGCCTGGAAGGTTATACACCACCTCATCTCATCTAAACACAGGCAGGGTTTTATGGAGTCTTTATGACTATTATTAGCTCTGCCCACCTGTTGAACCTTCTGGGACTCCAAGAGCCCACTGATTACAGGTAACAAGAAGGACAACGGTAACATTATATGCAAACCGTTAGTCATATGCAAGATCAGCTTCATGGGAATGGACCTGTGCCTTCACACAGGGCACCCTGTAGAAGGTTTCCTGGTTTAAAGAGCTGCAGTTAAAATTTTGAAATTCTTAATAATTTATGAACAAGGGGTCTGCATTTCATTTAGCACTGGACACTGCAAATTATGTAGTTGGTTCAGCTCATACTATAAAACACAGGCAAAATAGACTAAAAGCAGTAGCTTACTTGCCTGGGCAATAATTAACATTCCTTGTAGTGGGTATGGCCTTAGTCTTCTGTCTTGGTAAGTGGTGTTCCTTTGGCAGGGAAAACCCATGACAACTGCTTATGCATTCCTTCCCACTCTCCCAGGCATGCCTGCCTTAAGAAAGACCAACAATTTAATCCCAGGCATTTTATCTGGGAGCTTGAATTCACCTACATGTCTTTTCAAGTGGAGCTATCTTATAGGGTGGCATTTGGTAGCTGTCACCATTCATCAATCAGCAATTATTGAGTACTTAGCCCTGTTCAAGTCACCTTCCCTTGCTTGTCCCATCATCATTATCAATCATCACAGTGTATGTATTCAGTGTTCATCTGTGAATGATCCCGCACTGCAAGAGGGGAGTGTGCTGAGCTATTTTCCGTTGGTGAAACTAGGCGGACTCTGAAAGGCAGCCATTGCTGCCTTTGGAACAGTGAACTTCCCCACAACAAAGAAGGGTGTGTCCGTCAGGTGCTAGAACCATGGGACCAGTTTTTCTGGCATTTGCTCTATGACACTCAGGCAGAGATAACAATAAACCTACAAAAATCCAAAGATGACACATTGGGTTGGCTGAAAATCAAAGTTGCCTCTTTGTAATAGTCAGGTTGTAAAACTACAAAAGTGTTGCCCTGTGAATCAGGGCTGAAGATAACTATGAGGGCAATGGCCAGGTAAGGCTGACCCCGGGAAGCCAGCTGATGGGCAGGTATTCTGAAATTGTGTATGAGGGAGTACTTTGAAAAATAAAATGTGTGACATTAATGTAAGTCATTGTTCTTCTTATTTATGGCTTCTAGAGCTTGCTTGAGGCAGTTTCGGCATCTCCCCCTGCAATGCCAGCAAATCCTAATCTCATTTAAACTCAAAACAATTGACAAGATGAAACAGCTCCAAAAACATAAGGAGGCCCTCATGGTTGAAGCATAAGACAGGATTGATAGCTCATGCCTTGTTCCAAGGCAGAATGCTGGATCGCATTGCATTTTGGGGCTGGCTATCTTTGAGCAGAAACCTCAGAGACACAGCTCCTTACCATTTGAGCAAAAGCTCTTTGCCAAAATGTTTTGACTCAGGCTTATGATGAAAGTAAAACCGTTAAAATATGCTGACATATTTTGAACATCGTATTAAAAAAAAAACTATTTTTCGGATATTTAAGACCAAATACATTGATAGGAGGCAGAAAATCGTCTCTATGTATACAGAAATGCAAATCAAGGCCATTCCTTCCTGTGGTCTGCCCTACCCATTTGCCCCACAATTGGTTAGAAAATGGTGGCTAGGTTGATTTTGATGCTTTTATCTGTGGGAAGTAGCCTGCAGGGAACTGGAATATCTTGGATCGAGGAAGATTCTCTCAGATTGAATTAATTGGAGCAAAATGATTCTCAAGAACCCACCTGGGAGCATGTGAGTTACTGTGGGAGACAATGTGATGAGCAAGGAAAGTCAGTGTCTTCAAGGGACTTGCATTCTAATAGAGAGAACAAATTGATTACGCCATTAGATTACACTAGAAAGTAAGGTGCTTCTTTTCTAACATAATCTAATACGAGCATAGATTATACAAGACTATACTTCTTTTTAAAAAATCTAAAACCTCTGGAACCAGATGCTTTGGATTGGTTTTTTTTTTATTTTAGAAATCCAATAGTAGGGGGTAGTGAATACCGCTACCACCTCCAGTGGGACTTGTGGGGAGCTCTTTGTAGTTACATTCAGTGATATTTCTGCAGTGAAACTGAAGACTAGCCTCACTAACTGGAATAAGTCAAGTCTACAGATAACCTCACTGCAGTTCATGTCCGGTGTTAGTGCCCAATGAGTTTAAGTTTGGGTTTTGAGAACGTCTCAGATTTCAGAAGTGCAGATAATGGTTTGGGATCCTGTAGAGTATTATATAGTACAATATAATCTTAAATAATTATGGAATATACTATAAGAGTAGTTCCATGAGAGTCATGTTATTTCTCAAATACTCAAAATAATGTCTGGCACAGAGTAAGCATTTGATAAATACTTGTTAAGTAAATAAAAGTAATAGTAAGAAATGTCATTGTATTTTCTATTCCATGTCAGACATAGAGAGCTTCACACCAGTGCTGCTAAGTATTGTTGCTACTGTTATTCTTTTACTATTATTATGATTATTATTAGTTTCAGGTGTACAGAACTATGTAATAGTTAGACATTTATACCCCTCAAAAAGTGATAACCCTCTTCCCCAATCTACTACCCCTCTGACAACGTATATAGCTGTTACAGTTCCACTGACTCTATTCCTTATGCTGTACTCCACTTCTTGTGACTATATGTATATATATACATATATATACATATATATATATATATAATTATAGTTGACATTCATTATTGTTCAGCTTCAGGTATATGGATGGACCAAGAGAACACTATGCTAAGTGAAATAAGTTAGACGGAGGAAGACAAATACCATATGATCTCACTTGTATGTGGAATCTAAAGAATAGAATAAATGAACAAATTAATCAGAAACAGTCTCAGAGACATAGAGGAAAAACTGAGGGTTGCTGGATGTGTGGGGGTGGGGATGAGGGAGAAGGTGAGGGCATTAGAAAGCACAATCGGTAACCACAAAATTGCCTGACCACTGTAGTGCTACTGTTATTCTTAATTTAGAGATGAGGAAAGTGTTTCTGAGAGAAGTTAAATGACCTGCCCAAGGCTACCTGGGTAACAGGTGATAGAGCTGTGATTCTAACTAGGAGGATGGCTAGGAGCACACTTCAGTGTCCGGCTGCCTAATTCTGCCACTCACAGGCTGTGTGAACTCAAACAGGTGGTTTGACTTCTGTGTCTCTAAATTTCCTCAAGCATCAAATGGGGATAACAATAAGATCTACCTTGTAGGATTGTTGAGAGATGCATGTAAAGTGCTTAGAAACTGTGCCTGGAAACTTATAGGCCCTCAGTGAATGTTAATTATATCTGGGGCGTTGGAAGGAGACTTTGTAGTGAGGGATTTTGTCTGATGCAATGGAGAGGGCTTCTAGACATAAAAATATAGAACTTCAGGTAACCTTTTATACAACCTAATAATAAATGAATAGCCCTTTGCTACCGTGATAAACTAAAAGCCTAAGTCACAAAAGAAAATCTGGTTATCTCCATTTAATTGACAAGATTAAATAACTTATAAAAATTACTAGGCTAAGAAGAGAAGAATACCTCCTTTGTATGATAAAGATACTATATCCTATAGTAACATACTTAATGGTTAAATTTCAAACGTTTTCCCATTAAAATTTGAAGCAACGCAAGAATGCGTATATCATCACTCTGATTTTATCATGTTCTGGAACTTCTCTCTGATGTAATAAGACATGAAATGGGTATAAGAGGTTTACCTAAGGGAAAGTGGAAGATACATTTATAGATACTGAGTACTTAGAAAATGGTGGAGAACCAATATCCAAAGCCAGTAATGAACTGAAAGTTTCTATAATCTGACCAGATACCAAACAGATTATTCAGTATCTCTCTCTTATGTTAGCAATAATGTTAGATAAAATAATGGTGAAAAAAAAAAAGCATCTTTCAGAACAACAACTACAGTATATCCAGAAGAAAACAGGGACAGAGATGGGAAAGAAGTTATGTGTACAGAGTTGGTACTCTTCACATAATTTATAACAGAAAAAAAAAGAAGAAAAAAAACCCTATGCTTTTTGATGCTTGATAATACCAGAATGATTAATTGAATGATAAAATTCCAAAGATAACAAAATAAAGTATATGCTGACAATGTAATGTTAAGTAAAAAGTTTAGAATATTAATCTATACTCAGCATGTATTCTATATGTATTATGACTCCAAACTTATTTTTCATATAGAAAAAAATGAGATAAAAGCATCAGAATATTAATAATTCTGGGACATGAGATTATAAATGATCACTATTTTCTTTTTTATACTTTTTTTCAAATTTTTTACAAAAAGGAAGCACATGTTTTATAATGCAAGAAGTTATTTAAAAACGTTTCAGGAAAAAAAATAACAGAGAGTGAATTTACCTACCTAGTATTAGTTTTCTTCTTATAATGTATATTATTTTATGAACTTTTATTGCTGATATGTAATTTAAAGTAAGATAAATAGTGGCTTATTACCCAAAATAGACAGTTCTAGTCTTTAAAATATTGAATAGCACTATTTACCTCCTGTTTTACTGATTAAAAATCATTGAAATTATGCAAAGGAACCTTAATTATTTTTTTTGTAATGTCCTGCTATAAGACTTTGATTCAATTTCTGGAACAAAGGAAATGCCAAGATGTACAAGAAGGCCCTGGAAAGTGAAAGATCCATTTCATTAACTCCTTGAAAAATTACCTCACTTCCCTTATTACTGTAGTAATTAACCCACATTCATACTGATTCTAACCATTGCTATTTATTATTTATTACTCTCCATTTGTGGTTTGGTGGTCAACCTAATGGGGATCTTTGTCGGACCATTTTTGTGTGTGAGACAGTGAGCTAGTTCTCATCTGCTCTTATAATAACTTCTTACCAGAAGAATCAAACTCTACTTTTCAAAAACCTAAAGCAATATAGGCCACAGGTGAGCACACATTTTAATTCGACTTTTCATTGGCCTCTATTGTATCTTACCCATTTTAGCAACTTTGTCATATTGATGGATTTATATCAGACCCCCAGTTCTCTGTACAAAGCTTAGCACATAACAGTTGTTCACAAAATGTTTGTAGACTGGGTGGAAATGAGAATAAACCTGGGTCTTCAACTTGTTGGTCCCCACAGTCCCTTTCACTATGAAATGCTTACCCCAGCAGGGTCTCAGCCCATTATGACCTTCCTCTGAAGGCACATACATCCTGGGGTTCCCTCACGCTCCATAAAGATCCAGAGCAGCGGCCATTTCCTTCATTTGGTCAATACTAAATATTTATGGAGTGCCTGCTCCGTGCCCTGCTCTGTGCCGAATTTGGCCGAGGCTTAGATTTTATGATACAAAGCAGATTTCAGAGCTTCTAGCAGACGCAGAGCAAGCTGTGATTTCTTCAGGCCAGGCCCCAGCTTGCCTGTGGGCTTTCTCCGCTTTGCTGCCCAGGAGTTATGCTGCTGCTTTCACCTAATCCCTGCAAACAGGCAGTGTGTGAGGAAGCTGCCCGCACATCAAGTGTGTCTGCAAAATGCACACAGATTGCTGCTCTTTATTAGACGTACGGGTGAAGGACTTGGGAAGTTCTGAAACTGCAGGGTTTGAGTTTCTTGGTTACGTTTTCTCAGGCTTTACTTTCAGAAATAAATCTGTTATTAAGTGGTGTTGTTTTGTTGCCAGTGTCCCTCTCTCTCTCCCTCCCTCCCTTCTTCTCTTCCTTCCTTCCCTTTTCTTCTTAAAGACCCTAGAAATAAAATAAGATCTCTTTACTGATTATTCCCACTCATGAGGGAAAATGACCAGCCTGTTATTACTACTTTTGGTCCTCTGTGAGAAACATGCCGTCTGTCCTGCGGCAGTCACACTCTCATGTGGACATTTTCTTGAACTGTCATTGGCAGCCTCTCCATAATCTCAAGAATTCCACTCTTCCATCCTGTTTTGAGCTAGCTCTTTGCTACCCTTACATCAACAGTCCTTGACCTTCCCAGACCACAAACCTTAACCTCTCCTTCCTCCCTCTCTACCCTCTCTCTCTCTCTCTCTCTCTCTCTCTCTCTCTCTCTCTCTCTTTCGCTACCTCCTCTCTCCCCCTCCCCCTTACTCCCTCTCTCTCCCTCCCCTTCCCTCCTTTCCCCCTAATCCTCCCCTTCTTTTTCTCACCTCCAGCTCATATCCTCAACTTATTCTAGCTTTGATTCCATGTTCACTGGCCGGAATCCCTTCCTTCCCCGCCCCCGCACTCTCAGCATCCTTGCCCTCTCTTGGCAAAACAATCACCCTTATAATCCCAGCACTCCCCCAGCCCAGGCCACAAAGCACCCCCTCTGTAGTGATGTATTGGTGCTCTCACTCTCCCTCTCTCCTAGAGAAAGTTTCCATACCTTCCTCTCTCCACATCCCTCCACCTCCTCTTCCCCTTCATACACTCTTAGCTCCAGACCTTGCTTTATTGCCCCGAAAAAATAAACACCTTCAGAAGAGAGCCCCACACGCCTCACCCACCTGTTCCCTGTGCCATGGCTTTGCCTCTCCACCCCCGTCACACACTGTTTCCCCTTGGGATGGCAGCTCCCAAGGTGCGCACTGGATTCTACCCCCTTTACCTGATGAAGGACATCACCCCAGCAGTGGTCCCCTCTTTCCCTGCAACATCACATTCTGTTCTGCCTGCATCATTCTCATCAGCTTACAAATATGTTGTCATTTCTCACTTGTGAAAAGCAAACTCCTCCCGACCTCACAGCCCTGCCCCCATCCACCCTCTTCGCCTCCTACAGGGATCTCCCGGAAAGAGCTGTCTTCTTCTCTGGACTCCACTCTCCCGCTTTCTCTTTAGTTTCCTCTAATTGGGCTTTCACTCCAAATGTAGCACCAGAAGGTCCCCTGTTAAGGTCACCATTGTTAATTCCCACGGTCACTCTCAGTTCTTACCCTCCTTGGCCTGTCAGCAGCACCTGGCACAGCTTCTTGTATCTTCTTCTGACACTGGCTTCACTGGACTCCAGGATACCAAATCCTCTTGTTTGCCTCCCACCTCCAAGGTGGCTTCTTTGGTCTCCCCACGGGAACTAGTGCAGAGCCCCAGGGTGCCGTGTCTGAGCCTCTCTCCTCTCTAGCTGCACACACCTCTATGGGCACTTTATCCAGTTTTATGGCTTTGAATCTATCTGAATGCTGGATTTGCTTCAATCTCATCCCTGGCAGAGACCTCTTTCTGAACTGCAGGCTTCTATGGCCGACCATCTGCTCAGCAGCTCCACCTGAATGCCTGACCAGCATCTCACACTAAGCATGTCAGAACAGAGCCCCGGGCTGTCCCCCAAGATATGATCCTCCCAGGGTATTACCCAGCTGAATAAATGGACACTCAGACCAAAATCTGTGTCCTCATGACTCCTCTCTTCACTCACACCCCTTGTCCAACCCCTTATCAGTTTTGCCCTCAAAATATATGTAGAATCCAACTGCTTTGCTCTCCCCCCCACCCCGCCACACACACACACACACACACACACACACACACACACACACACACACACAGCTGCTAACCTGGTCCATGCTTCCTTGCTCTCTCTTTTATTATCTGCCCCCACTAGGCCTCCTTGCTGTTCAGAGCCCACTCTGGGGACACTCTTTCCCCTCCGCTTTTGTGTTTGTGTCCCCTTTTTCTAGAATGCTCTCCTCATCTCCTTCAGGTCCTTGCTCAAATGTCACCTCCTCACCAGACGTCTTCTCGACCATTTATTCAATCGCAGTCCTTACTCCTACTGGATCGCACCTTCCCCCTTCCCTGTCTTATCGCTCTTAAAAGCCCTAGTCACTCACGCACATGCAACATATTTCCTTGTTGTTGCTGTTGCTCATTTGTTTCTCCCACAAAATGTAAGCTGCACTGAGGCAGGAATTTTTGTCTATTTTGTTCACTTGTCTGAACATAGTTCATCATCATAAATATTTGTTGAATGAATGAGTGAAAGGATGAGTGTCCCCGATTGCATCTGGGGGAAAGCAAGGCCCAGGGTTATGTGCTGAGAATAATTCCACTGAAAGTGAAAATCTTAGTGGCCCAGATATTTCTATATGTTCAGGTACATTGCATCTCATATATAAAACATTGAAGCAATAGGCAGGATTATTCATCCTTTTCCCCAGAAATGTGATGACACAACCAATGTGGGTGCCTCTGCAATCCCTCCTAGTCTGTTTCATTTCCAGCCACCCTTGCATGCATGGCAGCTCTTAAGCACAGTAAAGGACTGGCTAAGCTGAGTCTGAATGATGTGTGCGATGGGGTGCAACACGATTCCATGGGAAGAGGCCCTTGGCCTCTTCAGTCAACAGCTGGGGCCTCTTAGAACCATCCCTCTCCTGATTCAAGTCTTGCCCTTCCGCAAGTCATTCTCCTCGTCACTACCACGGTTATCTTCATAAAACGTAAGTGTACATTATCAGAGGGTAAGCACTGTTTTTAAGTGGTCCTCCTGAAGGGGAGGCATCCTGAGTAGTAAAGTTTAAATAGGAAAAACTGGGAGAGGATTGGCACTGGCAAAGACATAGCATCGAAACACAAAGACAAGTCCCAGCCCAATATGAACACAGAGCTACCAATCACTACTTCAGGTGCTAGGGGATAAGATGAGAGAAAGAGACTGGAAGAGTCTGGAAAGGAAGTTGAGGCCAAGACCTAGATAAGAAGTCGATGATGTGGAGTCCTCAGTTGATTTTAAGTAGTGATGGGGGAAGAAGAGGATCTGAGAGGCATTTTAGAAAGTTCTTTCCAGCTGCAGCATGAACACTGGAGCAGAGGAGGGCAAGAGGAAGGTAGGGAGCTGCAGTAGGCCAAGACAACAGTTGTTGTGGGAGCTGCAGAGGCCGAAGCCAGAGCAGTGGTCATTGCCTTTTCAGCTAGCATTAGTCTAGCCAAAGGTGATTCACTATTTTGGAAAAAGCAATGGACTCTATGTTTACAAGCATAGCATAGATTTCTCCAATGATCAAAACAAGTCAGAAACTTTTGGTAAAGGGGATAAAATGAGGGAGCAGACAATGGACCTCTTCAAATTCTTCTCTCATTATGTTTCTTGATGTTTCTGGTAATTTACTTAAGTCCTCTTCTTTTTCGGCCTGTTTTCTAGAAACACCTGACATTTCTGAAGGGGAACTGAGAAGAATCATTACTGTTAGAAGCTACTGTGTTTCCCCCAAAATAAAGACCTAATGGAAAATAAGCCCTAGCCTGATTTTTCAGGATGACATCCCCCGAACATAAGCCCTAATGCATCTTCTGGAGCACACCTTAATATAAGACCCAGTATTATTTTTGGGGAAACGCAGTATAAGATTTTACAGAATGTGAGGGGTGTGCTGTTGTTTGTTTCTGCCTGGTGCAGAAAGGGAAGCCTTCCTAAGAGTGGTTCTTATCATTTCTTGGTTTGAAGAACCCCAAGGAGGACTAACAACTACTAATGCAAGAGAGATTGTCTCATTTCATACAAGTCTCAACTCAATTGCTAGACTTTACTCTTGCTAACTTCCAAGTTGGAGAATACTTAATTATATAGAACCAAGCTTCCAAGCTTAAGGATTCTTAAGTGAACAGTAATTCAGTGGGTTGGGTTAACATTTAAGCCTGCCATGGCCTCTTGCTCTTTGAAAGTACATTTTCTCGTATTATAATAATTTTTAAAATGATCTGAGAAATTGTCCCTCATGGATAGACCTCATATCTTTCTCTCTATCTGATCGATGGAATCCAGTTTTTCCAAGCAAAAGCTGTATTTCTAAATCATTTAAAAAGAAACAAGTGGAAATTTAATTTTAAGCCAAACACTTTTTTTCTTTTCCAGTCGGTTTATTCTTCGTGCTTCTTTATTTTCCCCACCAGCATCTTTCACTTTAGTGTTTTAAGAAAGGAGTGTTTTATTGCCCAAGTCTTCACAACATGGAGGCCTATGAGCAGTTATAAAGAGTGGGCTTACATGATATATATTAAAAATGATAAATCATTTCCCAGCTTTCCATAACATTTTATTTTCTCTGGATCCTTACCTCCACTGACTCATGTACCTGGGCTGATTAATGCCTCATCTCCCCTGTTACATTTTAACCCATGGCCTATGTTTCATTTGACTGCCAATAGTGATAGCCAATCAATTAATCATGTAGCCACACAAACCTTACCACACAGACTGCTGCCAGCATAAAACTACCCATCGAAAAGTGGGCAATTCTGAGCCTCCATTCATCGGGTACCCTCAAGACTCACATCAGGTTCTGCAATTGGAACTGCAAATGTTCATTTCTTCATCGGCATGGGCTGGGAAAATGAGAGAAGGCTAATTAACGTATTCAAGGGATCCTACTGAATCAGCAAGCCCCTTAAAGTCACAACAGACGCAAACAGGCAGCTGCAGCTTGTTGGGATTCAAAACAACAACAAAAGAGCTAGTTAAATATTTGAATAGCTAGAGTATATGTCTATTCATTCCCATGGAAATTGTTAAAATAGGCTGTCCTCCCATCTCCAGAGGAGTCAAAGTCATTGAAATCCCAAAGCCTTTCATCCTGTCAAACGTGCCTTGAAGAACAGAACATTTATATCTCTATAACAGGCCAACTCCACATTAGTGGTAATAAAATTTAAGTGCATGGAAGGACTCCAGAATGTGGTATCCATTCACACCAGCCTCTGGTGATGCAGGACTGATTTACTGACAATTAGACTGCTGTTGCCCCATCCCTATATTAGTTTGGCATCTTATAGTTGTAAATGTCTTTAACAATAAATATACCATCAGGGAGTAACTACCAGTTTCTGGTTATGGCTTGATCCAAGGCTCAAACACCAAGATGAGAATCCATCTTTTGTCTCTCTTCCACTGGACTGGCTCAACTGGACACAAACTTTTCTCTCATGGTTGCAGCAAGGATGACTTTCATCCACTGTGGATGCTACATCCTTCCAGAAACCTGTCCAGCGGGAAAGAGAATATCACTTCCACCAATCTTTGTACACACATTCTAAGCTTGGTTTTGATATGACTCTCTTTAGTCACATGAAGATTCTTGAAGCAACCACTGTGGGCAGGGAATGGAATTATGCTTTTTTTTTTTTTTTTTTTTTTTTTTTTTTTTTTTTTTTAATGCCTGAGCCATTGGTTCCATTTTGAATCACATTGGCTGTCTAGGGTTGGGTGGATAACCAAATAAAATAATTACCAGTTGAGGAGGAGGAAGTAGATAAGGCTGGTGATACAACAGCAACCATAACAACAACAATAAAACAAACAAACAAACTTGAATAGTCTGCTCAGGCCACCATAACAAAATATCACAGACTGGGTGGTTTAAACAACAGACATTCATTTTCTCACAGTTCTGGAGACTAGAAGTCCAAGATCAAGGTGCACCCAAGGTTCTTAGTGAGGGTCCTCTTCCTGGTTTGTAAACGGCATCTTTTCACTGTGTCCTCACATGTCCTTTTCTCTGTGGCTTACAGGGAGAGAGCAAAAGCTCTGGTGTGTTTTCTTATAAGGCCACCAGCCCTTTAAGATTAAGATTCCACCCTGGTGATCTGGTAATTAAAGTTTTAATTACCACCTGAAAGGCTCAAACACAGCCACATTGGGGATTAGGACTTCAACATATGAATTTTGGGGATACACAATTCAGTCCAGAACACCAAAATGACAATCCCCAGCTATGCATCTTTAATTAATTCTGTAGGTGACCTTTCATCGATCAGGAGTCAGCTGTTTTTATGGTCTGAGACTAAACGTGTTTAGGTAGCTTCTACTATACATTGTGAAGAACACCCAGCCATGCATTCAATCATGTTGCATCTATGTAATGACCATGAATTTAGGGGCCAAGAAGGTTCCTGGAGATAGACATTTAGTTACAGTTCTAGAACTGTGAAAAACATTGAGAATCACTAGACAACACACTTTGTGCATTTTTGGAACTCATCTTTTGGAAATATCTTTAGTGAAAAGTTATGAGGTCCACAAAAAAGGCAGAGGCTATAGAGTCAGACCCCCTGTTATTTTCAATAATGGTGATGTGGCCCACCTTAATCACCCACATATCCCATCAAACCTGGCTCCCAATGATATTTGACTATTAAAAATAAAAATTTCCCCTCAAATAATGAATATTTACATAGTTGGTGGACTTGACTACATTAATTAAAGATAATTCCCTAAGAGGAACTTTGAAAATGTGCTATATCTTTGAAACAAAGGCATGGCTTTCTAAGGGGATTGCTTGCCAGGTCACATCTCTGATTTCTCCGTCTAAGTTATGAGTTTTTAAAAACTTTGTGCATTTATTGTTAACATTTATTCATTATATATTTATGAACACATCTGCATATGCTTTAGAGGGTACATATGGGGGCATGTAATCTCTTAACCATACATATTGGAGTCTTTTTATAAAACAAAAGCCACATATTTTTTATAAATAAGACTGCCTTTTAATAAGGCACACTTGGAACCTCACTATTATGTCAGTCAGACTAGGCTAGTTATGTTGCAGAAGCAAATAACCCTTAAAACAGAAAAGATTATGTTTCCTCTGCATGTACAACACAGCCTGGCAGGGGGGCTTTCTTCATCTTAGCCTCTCAGCACCCAGAACTTTATGATACTACCATCGAATGTGAAGCTTCATGGTTCACTGTGGCAGGATGAAAAAGAAGTGGAAAAGCCAGTACTGACTATTAAATCTTCTGCCTAGGAGTGATGCATGTCACGTCTGCTCCTTTCACATTGGCAAAAGCACGCAACATGGATTGGTGGTGGTAACGGTGGGTGGGGTGGGGTGGGCTCCAATCCTCCGCTAGGCCAGGAATGAGAGGTGAGCCATGCAGTGTTTACCACAACCATAAACCCATGTTATACCAAATTTGGCTCTTTATTGAAGAAGGCAAAGGTGAAAAGTTGAAATTCATTTATTTATTTATTCAATTAATTATTATTGAGCACCTAAAATGCACCAGGCCCTATGCTCAGTGCTGGAAGTACAATGGAGAGACCAGAGAGGAACATTCATTGCTCATAAACTTGAGGGGAGGTTACAAGTAAGTGGATATAAAAAAATTCAGAACGAGATGAAGTACGATGGGAAGAACAGTGTGCCTGGGAAGGACAGAGAACAGTCATCAACAGTAATAGATGTCCCTACTGCTGTCTATCTGTGCTTTAAACTCAATCACTACTATTTTTGTGAGTGTTTTATGACCTATTTTTAAATCCTTCTAGTTGGATCTAATCTGCAATGGAGATATCTGTTGAGTAACTACCATGGGTAAAATATCTTGCTTGGCACTGTTGTAATTGTTATGAAGGTAATGGAAGAGGGTGAAGAATTGAATTAGAAGATTTTTTTTGACTTAGAGTACTTAAAATCTAATAGGAGAAATAAGATTATGTAAGTGATTAGTACAGTGGAGAATGTAGTATTTATCACAAGAGACAAAGAACATACAGGTCAATTTCTGATTTGGGGAATGAAGAAATGCTTCATGATGGGATGGCTTTTAAGCTGGATTTTGTTGAATAAATGGAGTTTAATGATCAAAGATGGAAAGTGCACAGATGGAAAGTTCTACATTTCAGGTAGAAAACAACAGTGGTGCAAAGACATGAAATTTGGAAGCACCATATAGGGAGGGACTGTGATTATTTTATTTATTCTTTGTCACATACCAAGCATTTATCACACTGCCTTCCATCTCTCAGGTGATCAAAGAATAGTTTTTGAATAAATTAATAAATAAATAGGAAAATTCAAGGCATATTTATTTAAGGAATGCAAACTAACAGTTTCACTGGGACCTGGCATGTTTTAAGAGGAGTCAGAAATGACAAGACTGAGGCCAGGTCAAGGTCTTGAATGTCATTGCGGATTTGGGCCATTATTATTCCCTTACCCTCATGTTTATGTAACAGCAGAGTGGTCACAGAGGTCTCACATACACACCAGCTCACATGATCCTAAAGCAGCCCTATTAGGTGGCCAGGGCAGTAATTATTGCTCTGAGGAGAGATTCTTAGAGAGAATCTGGGGTGTCTATCAGAAATGAAGGATCCAAGACTGAAACGCAATGCTCGGAGTCCAAATCCAATTTCTGTCCCCTTGAACCTCATTGCCTGTCTGTTTGGGAGCCAGAACAGCACTTTCTGGTGGTTGGGAGCAACAGAAGTGACAATATCCGAAGTGTTTCTTATGAGGTACAGGGTAAACTGAGAGAGAAAGGGCAGCAAGGACACCAGTAACAAGAACACTGGACTAACAGGAGCGAAAACTAAACTCCCACAGTGAGAGTCAGCAAAGACAGACTAGAGTTTCTTTCTAATGGGATAAGAGGTTTTAGGATAAATTCCATCTCTGTTGTCCCAGGACCTAGGACAGTGTTTCTGTCTCGGCACCATTGACGTTTGGGGCCTTAAATTCTTTGTTGTGGGGAACTGTCCTGTGCATTGTTGGTCGTTTAGCAGCATTACCGCTCTTTAGCCATTAAATGAGAGTAGCACACTCCCTCAACCTCCTCCTTGCCATTGCAACAACCCAAAATACCTCTGGAAATTGCCAGTTTTCCCCTGGGCAGCACAATGGTCCCTATTTGAGAACCACTGACCTAGCCAGTCAACTTTGGTTAGTTTCCAGAAAAGCAGTGGGTCTTAAAGAACACATTGGGCAGTTAGTGGGAAAACACTAAAGAACTATACTTTCATCTTACGGGCTTGGGTTTCTTTCACTGACAGTGTCTAACCACCTCAAGTGATGCTAAACAGGGTGACCGATCATTAATTTGTGTGACTAGCATTGCATTTTGAACAATGGGTTATCATTTTGTTCTATTTATGGTCATTTTATTCAATTATTTTTATTCAGCACCCAGCTGTAGAAGTGTATATAATCCTGTTATATCCTATTCCATTATAGGGGTTTCCTAATAGAAGAGTGTGCAGTAATAAAATTAAAAAACCATCGTGGCTGTTGTGTCGGCCTTACACATTTCCTGACTTTGGCTGGTTCAAGAGAGTGGAGTGGCGTGGTGGGTCACTAAAAAGAAAGACAAAAGTACTGATGGAGGACATGAAGCAAGTCACCATGTTCTCAGATTGGAGGGAAGAGTTTCAGTACAGTTGACAGTGGAAAATATACAATGGAAAACATCATAGCTGGAAACCCTGTTATGCTCCGTCTTCCTCCAAAATTCCGTAATACAATCACAGAAAAAATAAATTCCTATAAGGTGCTTTGCATTAGCTACAGCAAACGTTGGTGTAAAGGAACTAAAAAAAGAATTTGCATGTTTTATATACAGGAATATAAATAATACAAGCATAAATATGAATATAACTATAAATATGTAGCAGAAATTGCAGACATTTCCAAGTGCATTTAATGTGGCAACAAACCTTGTGCAAAGAAGACCAGAGAGAGCATGCTCCTTCCTTCATTCAGGCCTCATTTTGTGACGGTGCACAATGGACAGGTCTGAGCAAGTCAGCGAGATCTGAGTCATTGTTTAGGTTTTCCATGGAAACAAAAGCTCATGGGAATTTGGCAGAAGGTGTTTGCCAACCTCTATGGGCCTGTTGCTCTCTTTGAGGGCCACTAACATCACTTGTACGATGATTCCCTGGGAATCAGCCAATTTCCTTCCCAAAGACTTGCTCCCAAAGCTCACCAACACTGCTCTGCAGAGAATTTGGGGCAAAGTTCAGGCAGTCAATCATCCCGAGTTAAGACAGTGTGAACAGGGAAATTTTGTGTTTGTGCGTCGACATCACCTGCCTTCCCTGAAGGGAGCTTTTGACCGCCGGAAAAAGAATGTTTATAGAGCATTTTCAGCTCTCACCGGAGTTGTACCATAGAAAAAGCTTTGATGTGATTCTCTTATGTCTGTCAACTCTTATTAGTAAGCAGAGATTGTTCCTGCCTTTCTCAAAGTTCCAAGCTTGGAAACTAATTATTAGGAGTTCTAGGTTCCAATTTTTACCCACCCAGGAACAATTGTGACTGCCTTTGTCAAAGAAAAGACCTTCAGAATTTACAATAGATTTTAAAAACCCAACACTTTGTACAGCTTAATTGTGAATAATGAAGATGTAAACCAGCTGAATTTTCTTTGAAATACTCTACATGTTCAAAATGAAAAGACGGAAGTAGTTGGCAGTTTTATTTTCTGAAAATTAAATATTTGAAATATAGGGTCAGGACATTTTGCCACATTCCTAGCAAGTCTAGTTTTATCTAGTCCTACTTGAGCCTTCTGAACTTTGTAAGGTTTAGGGCGATGTCTGTTTTATATTTCTCAGTGCTGCCATACAAGCTGACCAATTTTCCCTAATTAAAATAATATCTAATCTGTAGTAAGTTTCCTGGCATATAGCAAGTATTTAATAAGTACTGTTTTCTTAACATTGCTTTTGCAGAGCACCTGTCCTTTCAGGATGAGGATATTGTGACCACAAAGCATCTGAGTATTATTTAGCAGGAGAAAATCTAGGCCAGTTGACTGAGTGCTTTTCTTTAAATTGTACATGATCTCACATTCCTGAAATACCCTGGAAAGCTATATAAGGCCACGTGGCAATCTAGTCTCAGTCATAGATACCTAATGATTAGTACTATAGTCTGCTGGAGCTAGAACGGGTCATCAGTGCCATTTCTTCGTGTCTGTCTTCATGGAGTAGGAAATAAACTTTAGGGGTGTGTGTGTGGGGGAGGGGGGATAGGGGAGAATGGCTTATCTAAGGTCATATAGTTTGTTTCTTATAGTGTCTAGAGAGAGCCCACATGTGACATCTAGTCCAGTGTCTTTATTTCACACTCTACCTGGAGTGCTGGGTTCTAAGTTTTGCTCGCCGTTACAGACTGTCTTCAGTGAGGTTCTCTTGGAGGTCCAGAAATGAATCAGGAAAGTAGCAAATATATTTGCAAAACATAGTGGTTTTTATGTTGGGTGCATGATTTGCATATTGGCATTTTCATTAGACTTGCTGTACTTCACATTGTTATGCTTTTAAAAAAATTGTTCTAATTCATCCCTCAACGAGTATTTATTGAGGCTCTGTGCAAGGCACTGGAGATAGTGGTGAACTGCACAGGCAAGATCCCTGTAGCAAATACTCTAGTGTTCCGCCCACATCCTTTCAGCTCTTACCATCCCTGTACTTGCAAGCACCCATGACTCTCTGCCTAAGGGCTTTCTCTTAGCCAGAAGCCCTCAGCCAATGACAGATGGTATAATAGTTGGAGGGTCAATGACACAACTTCCTCACCTGTTGGATGGGGTATCTCTGAGATTGCATTCTATACCATCTCCCTAAGTTCCATAGGGATTTGAACTCCAGCTGTCCCCAGTGTAACCCACTGGAACATGTATCCATTGTGGGCTTCCCTCCCCTGCCTATGTCATTTCCCTCTTGTGTTTCCTGGATCCCTTCCTAGTAAACTGCCTTCACTTGAATCCTTGAGTCGGAGTTTGTTTCCGGGGAAGCCTTGTTTAAGGCAGTCACTGACTTCCTGAAGCTCAAGTTCTAGGAAAGGATATAGACAATACTTAATAAATCAAATAAATAAGGCGATTGATCGGTACATGCTGAGAAGGATGTGAGTGGAGAGGGCTGAGAAAGACTCTGGTTAAAGTGATGCGGTTGGGGCCCCTCAGAGGATGTCATAGTTGACCTGAAACCTGAAGGAGGAGAAGTGGTTAGGCATCAAAAGAATCAAGAAGATGCTTCTGAGAGGAGGCAAGAAAGTGAGCAGGAACAGGAAAGAGGCCACCGTGGCTGTTTAGGAAATAGAGGGGTGGGAGGACTGGGTAGGATGGCTGAGGCCATGTTATGCGGGACTCCACAGTAGTGGTCAGAAGTTTCTACCAAATGTAACGAGAAACCTTTAAAGGATGCTAAGCAGCGGGATGCAATAATCTGATTTATACTTGAAGATGATTACTCTGGCAGTTCTGTGGAGAAGAGATGAGGGGAGGCAAGAATAAAGCAGGAGTTGAGTTAGAAGGCTGCTGCAAAAATCTAGGTGACAGATGATAGATGGCTCTCAGCACCCAGATCAACTGTTTATAGGGAACATGATTAAATCGAATAGCAATGCAGAATACATGTGTATTTATATCTCTGTCTCCAAAATCATGTATATGTACGTATTTCAGTGGTTCTTAGCATTTCAGGGTAAAGAAATCTTTGAAAATCTAATGAAATCTGTGCACTTTCCAGAAAAATGCAAATATACATGGATACACAGTTTTGAATTTCTGATGGGGGATTGGGAAGCTACGGAGTCAGTCGATAAAAACCTTAAAATAAATAAATAAATAAATTTATTTAAGATATTATTGACATATAAGGTTATACTATATTCAGGTATACAATATAATGATTCCATATTTGTATATATTGCAAAATGATCACCATAAGTCTAGCTAACAACTGTCACCTCACATAATTACAATTCTTTTCTTGTGATGAGAAGTTTTAAGATGTCTCAGCAATTTTCAAATATGCAATAGAGTATTATTAACTATAGTCACCTGCTGTACGTTATATCCCCAGGACTTATTTGTTTTATAACTGGAAACTTGTACCTTTTCACCCATTTCACCCGTTTTGCTCTTCCCTCAACCCCTTGCTTCTGGCAACCACCAATCTGTTATCTGTATCTATGACATTTTTTCTCTCTTTTCTTAGATTCTATATATAAGTGAGATCACATAGTGTTTGTGTTTCTCTGTCTGACTTATTTCACTCAGCATAATGTCCTCAAAGCTCATCTATATTGTCATAAATAATAAGATTTCCTTTTTTATGGCTGGATAATATTTCATTGTATACATATACTACATTTTCTTTATCCATGCATCCATCGATGCACACTTAGGTTGCTTCCATATCTTCACTATTATAAATCATGCTGCAGTGAACACGGGGGTGCATATATCTTTTCAAGTGTTTTCACTTCCTTTAGGTACATACCCAGAAGTGAAGATGGTTGTTCTATTGTTAATTTTTTGAGGCACCTCTGTACTGTTTTCCATAGTGGCTGCAACAAATATTTTTTTCTTTGTCTATATTTATTAGTTAGGGTAGGCACCCTACCATAGTAAGGAAGTCCCTAATTGGTAATGGTTCCAACACAATAGTTTATTTTTTTCATTTGAATGAGAGTTGGAAGATAAAAAGCTTGGCTTCATTGAACCTCAGTAGAATAACTCAATTTTTATACTGTCTACACTCACCAGACAATACTGGGAGAATTAGCAGAGGATTTTTCTGCTATCTTCAAGTCATAATTTCCAAGTTGGATATGAGTGTTGTCTTTCTTCTGGAAAGGTAGAAGGGGAAAGCATGGGGTAGTACACTAGGTAAGTCTTGATGGGCCAGCCCGAGAAGTGGTACCCATCACTCTGCTCGCTGTCCATCCGCTAGAATTTAGTGGTATGGCCACAACTAACCCCAAGAAGGGCTTGGGAATGTCGTCTCAGTATGGGCCTAGGAAAAGAAAGAGGAAATAAAGGTTTCAGAAAGCAGCTAGCCATTTCAGCTAAAACACACATGTTTTTCTTTATATTTGTCACATTGGAGGTGTTCAGTACTACTTAGAGAGCAGTAACAATAAGTCATATTGGAAGTTTGAGGGAAGGGAAGGGATGAAGCCAATGAAGATTGGTCAGGAGGATTAGAAAACCCTTTGCATCATGATTTCCACAACCAATTTAACTCAAAGCAAACCCGATTCCTTGTCTGCGGATAGGGGACTTATGTAAAGGTTGTGTCCTTAAGTGAAAGATGAAGATTAAATTGAAGTGGAAACTTGGCCCTAAACTACATTGTTCAGTGGCCTCAGGAACTGGAATTAATTTGAAGCAAACTATTACTCACTCTGATTATGTATCATTTGGAAAGGGAGATAATTATATTGTCAGTAAAGTGATCCTTTGCATTCGTTTCCCCTCCACTCCATTTACCAGTCCTCCTAGTTCTTTGAGGTAACAGGCGATCGGCCACTCCAGCAGGTACTCATGAAGTGTCTACTCTGAGCTCAGCACTGTTTGGTCCATGCTTTCCCTGCAGCAAGGCCGCAGACAGCTCCTCTTTCCTGTGTCCTTTAGGGGGTGTGGCCTTAAGAAGTTGGGGATGGAATACATTTCTGTCAGTGAATCATTTTCCCATTTGCTCCCATTAAAATGTTAGATTCTTTTCTTGGGGGTGCACAGTGGTGAGTCTTGCCTTAAAATATGAAGAAATTACATTTGAGAACACAGCAAATTTTAATTTCTCCAGAGTTACAAAGGAGGAAAGCTGATTTTTCTCCTAACATACTAAAACGATTTTTCCAAAACTTAAAAAAGAAAAGAAATCCAGAAATTGCATTCTCTGGAGATCAGAACTCTTCTAACAATCACGTTTAGCGTTTGTGCAAGTCAGCATCCACAGGGAGGATTACATTTCTCTGCATTGCCTGTTTCTCGCTCCTTCCTCTGATTGTCTCGCTGGCATTGTAAATATTCCTTTTCAACCCCCTAAATTTTAGCTGTTTCCTTTGGGAGATGTTTGAAAAGCAGTTTTTATTGCCATTTATTTTATTTCGTTTAAGTCCCATTGTAGAGTTGTTAGTGTGTTAATGTGCAATTTTTTTTCTACATTTCCCTTCTCTGGTCAGGGAAGATTGAACTTTCTTCAATGTAAGATGGATTTCATTGGTTAATTTCATAATTTAGAGTGTTTGTTGGTCTAGATTCCAAACGGAGGAGTTCCTTTAAGCTCACTGCAACTACATTTGCTTTTGACGGAGCCCTTTATTTTGCAGTGAGTAAAGTGTCCCTTATTAAACAGAAAATAAAAGACTGTTTGGCAGGGCTCTTCCAATGGGTGAAATATCACAGGAAATTGAGAAATCGTTTCATTTTGGCCTTGTGGGAAAATTTTGCTGGTGAAATTTAGTATTAAGGTTTAAAGACTATTGCTTAAATCCATCAAGAATGAGCTGTTGAATAAAGGATAGATTCAGGGGAGTGGGGCAGAGATATTCTTGTGACCTTGCTATATCTGGTCTGTTTAATTTTCCACGTACTCTGGGATATGGCCCAAAAGATTGTATTCTCTTTCACGTAATAATTGTGTTATTGGTAAAGATAACTTAGAAAGGTTTTTAGGAATTTAGGAAGAAGTTTTGTCAAAAGTTAGCCTCAGTTGGATGCCCTTTCATTTGTGCCTGCAAGAAGGGTGTTTTGTGTGCCCAAACAAGAAATGTGTCCTAGGTACAGCATCTAGAGTCTGTGTTTCAGTTAACTGTGGGTTCCTGAACAGGGGCCAATCCACTTTGGGCATTAGACCTGTACTCTGAGGTCTGAACATTGGTCCTTCCTTCCATAGACATCTTGTTTGGGATTTGTGCCCCCACACCAGTGCTGTCAGTTCAACCCCCTAGTCCTGTTTCCTTTCTAAGTTCCTTGGAGACATGGTGGGCAGCAACATCATCCTGACACTTCCTTGTTCGCTTCTCACATTTCCCTCAACTTGCAATCTACCACCATGCCCTATTGATTGCCCTAAATGTGCCTGACAGCCATTCCCTTTTCTTCCCTGTCCCATAGCCCCAGTGCCTGGTCCAGGCCACCATTCTCTCGTGTCTTGATTTCTCTAGAAGCCTCCTTAACCAGTCTCTTGCCCTTAGTCTTGCCCTCTCATAATTCTGTTTGTACCCTGCAGCCAAAATCATTTATCTAAAATTAATCTTGATCGTGTTATTGCCTAGCTTGAGTTTTTCCTTTTCTTTTCCTCCCCTCCCCTCCCCTCCCCTCCCCTCCCTCCCCTCCCCTCCCCTCCCCTTCCCTTCCCATGTTGGGGAAGGGGAGGCTACCTGTAATTCTGTAATTTTCATTATAGAATCCAAACTCTTGGCTTGGCCCTTGCCTTTTTTCTCAGTTTTCTCCCCATTTCCAGCTGCATCAGCCCCATGACATAGGCAGCACCCCCCACACTAGCCATAACTGGACTACTTACGCTGGGAATGACCCCTCTGCTTTCCCCGATTCGTGGCTAATTCTAACCCATTGTCTAGAAGCTAGAGAACTCTCCTTTGACCCATATCCCCCCCCATTGGGATGGGGGCCCATACACCCGGACATACTTCTAGTGTTGCTGATCTTTGCAAACTCCATGAGGGCAGGCCATGCAGCTTATTTTTCTTTGAATCTTCTGCTCTGCCTGTTGAATAAATAAATGAGAATGCCTGACTACTTATAGTGCTTTTCTCTACATAAAACTAAATTCTGATTGTAACATTGTAAACTTTGGCTAATTTTGGCTACTTTTGGAAAGGCAACTATGAAAGAATAAAAGACCTGGATTTGGCTGAGTCACTACAAGCTATGACCTTTGCTAAATCTACCAGCCTTTCTGAGTCTCTCAATTCCTTGTCAATGAACAGAGGACAATATGTTACAGGGTTTGGCTGAGGACCAAGGGAGAAGTGACTGGGACAGGGGGAGGCACTTGGTGAATTATAATGACTGCATGCGTGTTAGCTGCCTTATTCTTATTCTTTCCATATCTACAGTTCTCCTTACTGTACCCATGATGAACACCAGCCTAGGAAAGGTGGGGTGTGAGTGGTTTCATGTGGCACAGGTCAGGGATGGGTATTTGCCAGGTCTCTGTTCAGTTAGATGGAGAAATACCCATGGCAGGATGGAAGTAGTTTTCCCATTGGAGATACACTCTTACCTTCCCCATACACTGTTGGTGAAAGTAAGACCAGTGGGAAAGCAATTTGATTACATGTGTTGAGAACCTTAACAATGCTCATCCCTTTTGACCCAGTAGTTCAATTTCTAAGATTTACCTGGAGGGAATGAGTTTTGAAAATGGGGATAGAAACACCTAAGAGGAGTAGATGTTCCTTGCAGTTGTGTTTTTTATACCATGTTTCCCTGAAAATAAGACCTAGCTGGACAATCAGCTCTAAGGCATCTTTTGGAGCAAGAATTAGTATAAAACTAGTCTTATGTTACAGTAAAATAAGATCGGGTCTTATAGTAAAATAAGAGGGGGGTCTTATATTAATTTTTGCTCCAAAAGATGCTTTTGAGCTGATTGTCCAGCTAGGTCTTATTTTCGGGCAAAACACGGTAGTTAATGATCAAAAGAAATCTGAAAGGTGTAATCAGTAAGGGACTGCTATGGCATTGGCCTTCAGTGGGTTTTCTGTAAGATGGAAACATGATTTTGAAAAACAATGCTCAGGTGAAAACAGCAGTCTTAAAAAAATACAACCAACAGTTTAATTAAAGCTATGGAAATCAAATGAATAGCGGGAACAAAAAGTGACTGGTAGTAAAATACATTCCGTTTTTAAAGAGATTAGTTGTAGCTAAGAAATCCACAGGCAAAGCCCTGCCCCACTAGACCAGGGACCCCATGAATGAAGTTCACTGTCTTTTGTGCAAAGAAATCTTTATTGGATAGAGGCCAGTCCTTCATCCTGTCTTCTAAAATCTGGAAGAAAGCATTCCGAAGAATACCAATCAGAAGTAAAAATTGACTCCGTTTGGAGAGCGGAAGTTCTAGAATACCAGGGAAGGAAGGGCTAAATATATTTGAAAAAAATAGCAATCATGACAGCTTTGGAAGGCATTTTCAAGTGTGCACAGGGTTTTATATGCATTGTTTCATTTTAATTGGCTCTTCTACATAGCTTTTTATCCCACTGCCTGCAAAAATCGCTGCAAAGCTAAAGAGCTGAACAACACAGTTACTTACTTGGGCTCCATTGCCTTTATTGGCCTTATATCCAGGGATACAGAATTCTGTGCAGAATTCACTTTTAACCCAGTGGAAATTACCTAGAAGAGAACAGTTGGGCCCAGGTAACAAATAGGTACTTCACTGTGGCTTTATTCACTGGAGGACGTCCAAACATTCGGCAGACTTTTCCTTACACGTGCCCATGGAGCTTTATAGTGTAAGAAGCACAGAGCCGCTGTGAGCTGTCCACTGTCACACAACAAGTCAGCCATAGAATCCGTGTAGAATTAAGATCCCCCCCTTTTTATTTCTCTTCAATCCTCGTCCAGCCCAAGTGTCAGTTCTCCCAAGGAATTTCTTTCATGTTTCTCTTTTACTGCCTGTCTCAGCTCCCGAAAAGATCTATTTTCTCTTCTTGTTTTCTCACACGACTGGTTCAGAACCAATCGTAGTGCAGTTGTCTGAGGCATTGTGTGTTTTCACCCTTGCAAGTTTCCTGTTAGATGATTCGATACTTAGAGGGAAGGGAGAAAGTGAGAAAGAAAGAAAACTACTCAGAGCTGTTCACCTAGGTATCGGCCATTTTTCTTGAAGGCAGACTGCTGTCTCCTATCTGATTTGAATCTCCATGTTCTCAGGATGAGAAATAAATCTTTACACAAAAATCCAAAAGTTAGTTGTTTGAGAGTAAGCTTCAGTCCTCAATGGAGCGTTCTGAGGGAATTTAAGTTATTTTACTAAGGACAGTGCTGAATACCTCTGGTTTACGCTTCTCTTTCGAAGTTTATTTTATGTTTTGTTGTGGTTTTCAGATTTCTCATGGTTTGGATTTGGGAAAGTAAAATCAAGACAAGGTATTGGTAAGTAGTTCTCACTCCTCACTCCTTCTTTGGATAAGTAATGAGCTTGTGTTTAATTCGGCTGAAACTGTTTAGCCCCTCTTCATACTTGTTGGCTTTTGATTCTTTTTCTGTGTTCCTGATTTCTGATTGGTTGAAGAAAGAGGCCTAGAATTTTTCCAGAAAAGGCATCACTGTTGCTAATTGAGTTCAGTAAATGGTTCTGTTTTTGAAGTCGACTTGTTTTTATCCTTATGGGGAAGTGTCAACTATGACCCAGTTCTATGTTGTTGATACATTTTTGAGGAGGTTAATAAAATGCAATTATACCACAGCTCCATGCACAGCAAAGCTGCCTGAATATTCAAGTGTGGAAAAGTGTGGGTCTTAACTTTCCCATTGGCCAAGATGCAATAAATCTCTGAATTGGTAAATCAGCTATTCATTTATGATCATTCTCTTTCAAAACAAGACTAACATCCAGATGCTATGATTGGTGCTTAATTGCATTCAGACTATGTGCTGACGATGGAAAAGCAGAGTTTGTAGCTACCAAATGAGTGTAGACAATGTATCACATGTCTAGGATTGAAACCAGGTGTGATTTCTCAGGGCCTCCAATTTGTTCAGTAATTTCTGTAGGTTTAGAGACAATGGACAGGAATTACTTAGAAGTCATTAAAAGACAAGCTTTCTTCCCTTTTGAATGTGCATTTCCAAGATCTGGCCATCTTGGACATCCTTTGGTTAGTATTTATTTTGGTAGCAAAGTTGGCTATAGATCAAATTGCAAAGTAGGGAGGTGTGCCAGTGTCACAAAGCCTTTCAGTCCCATGCCATTTGCTCTATACATGTTCATCCAGCCATGCAAGGAATCCTGTTTCCTTTCCCTTTTTGAGCCTGATAGCTGTCACCCTGACCCTTAACTATCACCATGAATTCCAAGGGAAAAGCTCTTAAACAGTAAAGGGAAAGTGGAGATGTGGTAAAGTTGGAACATTGAGCTCAACCAGCTCAGGATTCACTGGCGACTCTCCAGGGACAGATTTCAGATACAGCTGAACATAGTCCAGAGAGTGTCCTGCTGGGCAATCTTAAAGGTGTCATGTTTTAAGGCTTGTGCTGTGTGTGTGTGTGTGTGTGTGTGTGTGTGTGTGTGTGTGTGTGGTGGGGGTGGGTGGGTGGGAGGAGTTGGGTAATAAACTCTCCAATAGCACTGTGAGATGGGGTCTTCCTTCCACTAAATAGCAAAATGACTAACCGCTTAGACATTTTCCAGGCCAGTTTGCCCTGCAGAGAGGTGCTGGTTCCTAGAAAGCTTCAAAAACAGGTTTTTCCCTTTAAGGCAACAACAGAGAGAATTCTTCAGAATTGTTCATTCAGCTACAGTTCATCAGAAGTGCTGCTGCTTTAAAATGTTGGTTTTGTTATTATTCAGGTACGAGGAGGCCGATAAGTCAGGAGACAACTACCACTGAAAAGATAGTTCATTACCCACAGCTCCCAAGAGAAGAGGGCATGCCACATCTCAGTGGGGCCACACGGGTCACACTGGGTCAGTCAAGAGGCAGAGGGAGTGAGGGGGACATGTGGACAAGTGCCTTTACTGTGGTCTCCTCAGGAAGGAATGGGTGAGGCAGGATAAGTAGGTTTAGGATTGTGTGTTTTGAGGAACTTCAGTGGGTTCTGGGGTATCAGAGCTGTGCTGAGTTGTCTGATATTTGGGTCTCGTGTAATTGGGCACGTGGACAGTAGCCTGGAGTGTGATAGTTTGATAAGGAATGTGGTTGGGGTATAGATTATGGATTAGTTTGTTTGTATACGAAAGATACTCTTACAGGCAAGGTTTATTCTATCTGTGGTAACTGGCTCATCCTGGATAGGTTAGTCCCTCCAGGGTCATCAAAGCCCGAGATATTGAAACTTCAGAATACAAAAAATAAAAGACATGCTTAATACAGCTCTTCAAGAACAATAATCTCTCCCCTCACTTCGATGGCTTTGTTGGTCTTGAGGGAAGGAAACTCCTTTCCCCGAAGACCTTCACTGATTCTTATCACAGGGAAATAACTCGGTTAGGCTTAGAAAGGTCTGTACAGTCTTACATGTAGGATATGTTACCGAGACACTCTGATAAAAGAAAAATTCCTCTTTGCACCTGAGACACATTAAAAGAAGAATGGGCTCAAGATGTTTCCAGGCATAACTCATATTTGTCAGTTCTGTAATTAGAACTATCTACCCCAAACTCAGCAAACTGCACATACCCAGCAATTTAAAACTTTTAATTAACTGTATAAGACATTTTCTCAAGTCCTTGTATGAATTTCTTACAACTCGCTGTGATGTGCCCCTGACTCTTCTTCTATCTGTCTTTTCTTGGTGTCTCCTCAAGCACGTGCACAGACACACAATGACACATCGCGTGACATGCACAGACAGGCTGCTGTCAAATTATATAGACATTCATTGTCCCCGCTGAGAGCTTTTCCCCTTCCCAACTTTGCTGAGCTCCATTAGATCAAAATGTTCATAGAAAAATGGGGTGAATCGCTGCAACCCTGCCAGCCACATCAATCTTCCAGGATTTGGAACATCAATAATGAAGAAAACAGCACTTGAAATAATATTCCAATTGATAAATTGTTGAGGTTTATGTGTTGCTCAGATTTGTCAACAGCAACCTTCTGGCAAAGTGAAAAGGCTTTTGAAAAATGACCTCTGGTGCTTTATACTGCTCTTATGCTTAAAAATCCAGCCCTCCTCCCCTTACCCCCCCAACAGAGAGTGCGTTTCCTCTTGACCTGCTACATCAGAGTCAAGGGTTTAATCAGAGAGGCCAGGGGAAGGAAAAGATGTCCTTCAATGGAGGAAGGGAAGCAAAGAGCATGTCTCTCTGCTGAACCCTTTAAGTTAGGACCCCACTGTGTCCATGGCAGATGATTCAGATTCTAGATTCCTGGAGGAATCTCAACATTATCTTCTAGGTATCAATCCCTTCCAACATGAGGAAATGCTACGGGAATGCTGATAATCTGACCTGGGCCCAAAGAAATCAGAGACAAAGGCAATTGGGATCAGTGCATTTCTGATCATTGCAGAGGCTCCAGAAACAAAGATCGCTGGCCTTCTGACAGCATGTGGAGTATTTGAACATGACAGCTCCTGCATTTCTGAGGATAAACGTACAGCCTGGAATCTGTTGAGAAATGTGTGGCCTTGACTGTACCCCCCTCGGGGAACTCAGGCGGTAGCCTGCTTGGGTAACCCCCAAAGGAGGAAATATCTGAACAGAGTGAGGGAGCCAGCAATGGGAAGGTTTTATTGACAAGATGCAGAGACCTCAGCACAACATTTTCCATCTCTGGGTTTAAGCTCTGGGTGACCTAGGGCTGTTAGGAAACAAATCATAAAACAGGGATGGTTAAGGATATTAGGAAGAACTTGTCTTTATTGTTGGCAGAATTTCTGGTCTTTGCTAATGCTGGTGTGCTAGGCACAAGACAAGCATGACCAGGGAGCTTGCCTTCGCTTGGAGTATTCTGTGGCTTCTCAATTGGCTGTGTGAGGACTTGTTTGCAGAATTAAGCCAGAGTGTATCATTAACGGCATCTTAAATGCACATCCCCTTGAGATAATGCTTTTAAAAATTACCTATAATAGCAGTTGGCTGCCTCCTGCATAGTTTGTTTAAGATCCAGCTAGCTGGGGATTGTCCAATTGTTATCACTACATACTGTGATAATCCCCATATGAGGGGAAAATGGATCTTGAATTGGGTGATGGATTACTATGATATTTCATAGGGGGTTTAAAAATGTATGACACAACCACTTTTGTTTTTAGAACTGCAATGCTTCTCATTGAAATATTTAAGTGTGAGGGAAGAGGGAAAGAATGAATGGAGGTGCTGAAACATGCATCCTGGGGGGTTGGATGAAAACACATTCCCTTGCTCAGGAAGTAGTGATTCAGCCTTTCCATTCCCTAGGACGCATTTGCCTTGGCTGTGTATTCAATTCTGCCTTTTCATTGCCTTCCCTTTGTCTTTCCTTCTTATCCTCTCCTTCCTATCTTCCTCTTGGCTTATCCAGTAGCCCTGGCCAGTGGTTGCTTTCTGTGGGACCCCCACACCCATTCAGTACCCTGCAAAAACATATGTGTAGGGGGCTTTGTCTATTTTTCACGTATGGAGTGTCTACTACGAGCTACCAGGATCTTAATTGTTTTGAAGCTTCCATATAGACCTTTATCTTCGTGAATCTATTTTTTATTGCAACAGCATGCGTTGAGTGGTCAATAGATAAATTGTTTAGACAATACACAGTAGACCATATTTATGGGCATATACATCCTGAGACTCTGGACTAGAAAATTAAAGTGTTATGTGAAAAATGCTATGATTATTGCTTTAGTATAAAGATATCTGTGGAATGACTCTATAAATAATATTAAGAGTAAAGGCAAAGCAGGTAAATTGCCATGGGATTGAGCCATTAAAAGTGGTGCAGCTACTGACAGAAGATACAGAGAGAAGGACACAGTAATAGGACAGTCCAATGCAATTCCAATCTACCAGTTGTAAATTCACTTAGTTATACCTAGTAGCAATTCATACCCATGAAGCACATTTAAATTTGCAATGCATCTTTATATCAGTAGTCTCATTCCAGTCTCATAGAATAACAAGCAGATATCCTTTTGCACATTTTCCAAATGTAATTGGATGTAGAGGTAGAAAAAAGGTGAGTGACCGGACCGAAGAATGAAGAAAGGAACTCAGATCTTCAAACTCCTAGTACATCTTTCAGTACACAGTGAAACAGAATCCTAGATTTATGCTGGAGTTGCACTGAGAGAGTGTTCCAAAGATGTTCAGAGAACAGAGAGGAAAGCTACATATTAAATTACAGAAGAAGGAAGTAAAGAAATTGGAACCCTCACACATTGCTGGTGGTGAATGTGAAAATGGTACAGCCACTTTGGGGAGCATTTTGGCAGTTCCTCAAAATGTGAAACATAGAGTTGCCGTGTGACCAGCAAGTCTACCAAGAGAAGTGAAAATGCATGTCCACACAAAATCGTGTACATGAATGCTCACAGCAGCTGTATTCCTGGTAGCCAAAAAGTTGAAACATCCCAAATGTCCATCAATTGATGAGTGGATTAACAAACGATGGTATATCCATATAACGGGATATTATTTGGAACTAAAAAAGGAATAAAATAATGACACATGTTACAAGATGAATAAACCTTAAATATGTTATGCTAAGTGAAAGAAGTGTGTCCCGAAACATCACATGCCATACGATTCTATTTACAGGAAAGTTTCAGAATAGGTAAATCCATAGAGAAGGAAACTAAATCTGTGGCTGCATAGGGCTGGGATTGGGGAGAATGGGGAGTGACAACCAATTGAGATGATGAAAATGTCCTAAAATTGTAGTGAATATACTAAAACCCACTAAATTGTACACTTCAAATGGATGAATTTTATGTATGTGAATTATAGATCAACAAAGACATTTAAAAATGACAGGAGCATATGTATTTTTTCCAACTGTAGGCCCAGCTTCAGTTATCAGCAATGATGATGACTCTGCTAGCCCTCTCCACCACATCTCCAATGGGAGCAATACCCCATCATCTTCAGAGGGCGGCCCCGATGCCGTCATTATTGGAATGACCAAGATCCCTGTCATTGAAAATCCCCAGTACTTTGGCATCACCAACAGTCAACTCAAGCCAGACACATGTAAGTACAGCTGTTTATACTTATTGGCCCATTTACTGCGTAGCTGTGTCAACAAGCACATTTATCAGAGTCCTGGAGAGGGATGACTCAGGGGAGAGGGCAGTGAAACGTCTGAGGATTCTTGGGACTTTGGGACCATGGAATAGATCCTTTGATTTGTTGCTTATGGAATTCTTAGTGCATGTCTTCTGCTGGGCTTGGAACTGTGGGCAGTTACTGATTTCTCTTGAGATCTATTTCCAAAACCATTTGTCAACATGAAGTTGGAATCAAGGCATGCTTATCTTGAAAATGATAGAGACAGAAACCAGAAGTATCATTAGAATGCACATACATCAGTTACAGAAGACAGGCAATTGGTGAGATTTAAATTTGCTTTTGAAAATCATTCAAATAGGCACTATAGGTAGTTAGGAGGCACAGCTGCATACAGGTAGTATCAATTCCAGTTGTTCTGTATTCTTTGTTCAGTCCTAGTTCCCAGCATAAGACTTGTTGTGATGTCACGATAGCAAAGAGACATCACAGAAGACTGTGTGCATGTTAAGTAGGCTGCCTTGTAATTCCAGAACCGGGTTAACCCATTAGCCTGTGTTGGAAGCTTGAATTTTTTTCAGAGATTCTTATCCTATTTTCTGAGCCACTGCTCAAATGCAATAAAGGGAGCACAGCCTTAAGGACAACAAAAAATAAAATCACATTGGACAAACAGGTCTATGCCAGTGGAACTCCAGACCTTCCCTCACACATGAATAAGGGACTATGAAGGTTAGAGTATCAGGTGGCCCAGGCCCCAGGGGCTCCCTGGCACTGAATAATGCATACCTACTCTCTATTTGTGTATTCTCACCCCATCTTAAATGCTGTTCTTCTGCGCTGCCTCAGAGGCAAGGTAGGACTATTGTAAGGTTAGGATTTGGGGACTGACATTCCATTGAGAACTCTAATGGAATAAGGAGGCTTAGTAATGAGTATCAGATCTTTTCATAGATAAGGAAATACATGTGTGTGTTTTTCCCTCCTAGTCATTAAAATTTATCTCAAGGTATGTTTAATATTGGATTTGCGTTTAATCATTAGGAAGAACAGTGTTATAAGCTTGTAATGTATGAAACTGGACTCCACCACAGATTTCAGTTGACTATGTAATGTAACAAGATAAATAGAATAGTAGATGTGAAGAATACTGAGCTTCTTGAAACGAAAGGTATCAATTGAAATTAAGGTATTATTAATTCTAATATTGTGGATAAGACATGTGGAGGCATTGCTTAAAATTTGCATCCTTTGTTGAGATAAGCATCCTCCAAAGGTCCTTGAAATACCCTGCATGCTTAACAGTCAAATACTGAATAAGGCAAAGCAGCATATTATGATGGGAGAATCTGCCATCATTTTTATTTTTCTACCTAGCAACAGAGTACTTTGACACCCCTGTCACCCCAGTATCAGGCTGTATAATGTACTTCAGTTAGCCTGAGGCTGTATCATAATTGAGGTTGACTAAAATCAACCTGTCCTCAAAAGTTTGCTCTCCTTTGTCAATGGAGGAAAGATAAATCTGAATAATCAAGTAGATAGCATCGGCCCAACAAGTCCAATAAGAGAAAATGAGCAAATGAGCAAGAAAGCAAGCAAAGAAACATAAACAAAAACAAGTGGGATATATAGAAGAAAGTGGACTAGATGGCTGCGGAGTCTGTGGTTCAATCTAGAAGTGCTTTTGACCCTCAGAAATCCCACAAGAAAGTTTCCATAGGTCGTTTCCTTAATCTAGAATCCATGGAGATTTTTGAAAAGGTTTTGGGTTAGATATTTTTACTATTTTGGAGGAGTCTTGATTTTGTGACTCAGCCACTCTATGCCACCGGCTCTTAGAAGGAATTGGCAGAGACTTGAGGAGACCAGCCTTCTCCTCTCAGCTTCTGTCCTCTGCTAGAGGTATCCACACCATTGATTCTCCATTTGATGATTCCTTCTTTAGAAAGTCTTGCTGGGCCCTTCACCCAGCATCCTCACTCAGCTCAGCATTTATGGCAAAAGAAATTTTCTTTCTTCTAAGCTTTAAGCCATATGCTTTTTCATGATTAACAACACTTAAAATCACACATCTTCTATGAATTCTTTTTCAAAGAAATGGGAATGAAGAAGCAATTTACTTCTCTTTTTCCCTTCATCCTTTCTAAAAGTCATTCTTTACCCCATAATCATTTTTCTTTATCCTCAGTGTATCTGTGGCCTTTTGTTGTTCTGACTATGACCACTCTCTTGTACTCATATGTGTTTCTGTAGTCTTGTTTAGGTTAGATTGTAAGCTCCTAGAGAGCAGAAACAGTATCTGTGGAACGATTCCTTCATAGTGTGAGTTATGATATACTTTTGATGTTGGCCAGGTGTTTACCAGATGTGGCTATATATTACTGAAATAGTAATTGCTTATAGACTTGTAACAAATAAAGATAATCCATAGCCTTTTTCATTGGCTCTATTCCTATTAAACTTGCCTGCCTAGTAGTTTACTTGTTAGACATGTTTTTAACAATATATTAGCCAATTTAAACAGATTTAGATAACAATTTTAGCAGAAATAATTTTCTAACCAAAAATCCTTTCTTTGAACATCATAATTATAGTCACCCAGAAATTAAGATATTTCAGAAAGCATAGATCTGACACACAAAGGGATCTGTTGCTCTAGGCCTATGCAATTTTGGGAAGTTAGCTTTCAATTAAGTGATTCCCATTGAATATTTTTATACTTAATCTCTAAAGAACCTCTAAAGAAGGGCTCTTCCAAGAAGCTGGATAGGTTACTTCTGAAAAAAAAAAAAAAAAGAAAAGAAATTAAGAAGATCTCAGAAAAAGTTTAGAACTTTTCTCACATGCTTAAAGCAAAATGATATATGGACAGTATACCACCAACCTCTGGACCTATCAGAGGCTTGGGCCATGAACCAGCAAATTTACTTCTATTTCTTGTATCTACCTGCCATTCAAAGTTGCTCTGCTATTCAAAAGCAACTTTGAATAAGAGGCTATATCCACGCCTGATGGAGGAGAAGAGTTCTATGGTTGTCTGCACATTCTGGCCAGACAACATCTTGACGTCACTCCTTAGAATATATGTGTGATCTTACAAAGAGTTGTCCCAGTCTTATTTAGTGAATTGCAAAAATTTAATATGGAAGGTGAAATTCAGTTCATTAAATATTTATTGACTACCCACAACACTCCTATAATACTAGGAACTGGAGGTTCAGTGACAAGGATGGCAAGTTCGTCAGGGAGGTTAAAGACATTATCATAGAATTACAAAGCACTGTGATAGGATAGCTTAGAGCAAGGGTCCTAAACCCATTACCTACAGGATCATGCAGGCAATATGAGAAACAGGTCAGATCAGAAAGATGATATGCCATTGTGAAGGCCATGTTGGAGCATGGGTCCCCTATTACCAGATTTTTCCAATAAACATCAGCACTTATTATTTTATGTGAATTTCCCAAGATTTAAAACACGGGGTGGGATCAATAAATGATACCAGTGTGAGTTAGATTTGTTCTGTAGTGCACCACCATCACCTGTCTGTGACCCTGGAGTTAGACTTTAAAGAGCACTTCGTACAACCCCCTTATTTTATTTACAGACAATGCTCACAAGTGGATTTACCAAAATTACACAGCCTCGATACTTGCATAGTTTTGCTTTAAAAACAACAAACGTGATCAAACCAGATTTCTTTAAATATTGCATACGATCATTTAAGTGAAGGGTGTTAATAAATTATATCCCCAGAAGTACTTTTTCACTATCAAGAGCTATGTCAGGTTTCATTTAGCAAGTCCAGAGATGGTTTGCAGGATTTTAGAGCAATCTGAACAGGGCTGAATCACTCCCGAGCACTTTCCAATAGCAAGTCTGTCTACTTTATTGCAGGGCCCAGAGGTTCCCCCAAGACCGCCTGATAATAATTTGGTATTTGGAGGCTCCTGTGTCACTGCAGGAACTAAAGGAGGCTAAATCCATGCCTGATGGAGGAGAAGAGTTCTATGGTTATCTGCACATTCTGGCCAGACAACATCTTGACGTCACTCCTTAGCTTCCATAACCTAGCCAAGCAAGAAGTTACCTTCCAGAGAGAAAGCAGTGTGCTCTAATGACTAAACCCTCAAAGTGCTATGCCACTTTAACTATAGACCCATCTCCTCGATCAATCAGGATGGCAAGATGGAGCTGAGGAGCTCAGCAACATCAAGTCTGGAGTTGGTCTTTAAGTCAACTAGTCCGTATAGACATGTCTGAAAACCACGTCATCTGACAGCACGGGGTGGTTTCCCAGTAGGAGTTATAAGCTTGGTTCAAGGACAGCTGTGCTGCCATCCTCTCCTTGACTGCTGAGAAAATTTTTGACAGGCAGGGTACAATGGGAACACACCTTCTGGGCAGGAAGAAAGAAAGAGAAAAAGAGGGAGAAAGGAAAAAAACACTAACCAGCATTGCCCCCAAATCATCAACCTTGGGTTCTCTTGAAGGGTGGGAATGTGTTAGAGCTTCCCCTGCAGGAAAAGCAAATGCCGTAGACTGATTGCCATCCCGAAAATTGTGTCTTTCCTAGAACATCCTTGTAAATTAGCTAGGGTCCTAGACCTAGGGCCTAAATTAAATGAGAATTGTCTCAAAATATGTACTGTATGTGTTTGTTCTCTCAGAGCATGCCCTCTATGTATATCTAGGGCTAGTAACTCCCTGTGGTAGATGCACATAAATAATTCTGACTTTTTTTCACTTTGAGTCCATTTCCAGTGAAATGGATCTTTATTGATTTCCTGCATAATGTGCCATACTTCTCCAGGTATTATAGTTTGTGTGTGTGTGTGTGTGTGTGTGTGTGTGTCTGTGTGTGTATGTGTGTGTGTGTGTGTTTTCCTATTGGTTACATGCTTATTAGGCAATTCTGTATATAAGCACAGATTCATAGACCAGCGAAGAATAAGGAAATAAGACATAATAAAGGGAGAGAGTATTTTAACAATAGTTGAAAAGATCACACAGGTCACCCTTCGCTCCCTGTAACTGTCATACTCACACTGTCATTGTGTTACCAACAAGGGGAGGCAATGGAGGTGATGTTTCTCACAGAACTGCAGAGGTTTTGGACCATAGGAGCTCATTAAATCAAAGGATGAGAGCACTGAGAGTTACCCGAGGTCATCTTCAAACTCGAGTGCCATCTGTGCCTATGGTCCATTTTGACGGTCAGGGATAGGATTTAAAAACAGGTAGAAACAATTGCTTTAGCACTTATCTCTGTCCTTGTTCTCTTAATTTTGTCTTTCAAAAGTATATTTTCTTCTAAGCATTTAATTGGCCAAATAATAGCTGCTTTGGGAGCTGTTTATTTCCCATTTGAAGGCCATGGCCTGCACTTTAAAAATAAGCTAAGTCCATTCTGCCCAGCATGAGTGTTAGGACAGAGAGAACGCACTTATTTTAGGATCCTTAGAAATTGCTTCGTTTACGGCACACTGGGTTGACAATTCATCCCTTGGGGGTCTTCATGGCACATCACTTGAATTCTGTAGGTCCCAGTCCAATTCTCTCTCCCTCTCGGTGCCATAGTCCCCCATTGCTAGCTATAACAGCTTGATATTATATTCTCTTTTCAACTCCAGAGGAGATGGTAAGAAGCTATCAAATAATGCTTTAAAAAGCAACTTGAGGTCCCTAGAAGAAAGGAAATGAATATGTGCTGCATAATTACATTTACAACGTAAGCCATGTTATAAACTCCACCAAGATGAAGATTTGTTAGCAAACCATTTCCAAGTACATTTACAACAAGTAAAATAAGAGACATCATTTTATTAGCATTTGACTGCTGGGTGATATTATTTGTTATCAAGAAGAAATACCACCTGGTTATATGATACCTAGACCTCTAGAGAAAACCCTTCAATCCTACACGTAACAGCTGAAAAGGAAAAAACAATTATGGATTTAGGTTGAGGAGACACTCATAGTGATATTGTGAAAATGTTTTTTACTTCCACATCATTGGCCAACCAAGAAGGAGTTATGCATCCCCCTCACATCAAACATTTCAGTCCAATTTCACCAAATCATCAGTGATGTGCTGGAAGCATGCCAGAAGATACAGAATCCTAATGCATTTGTTCTGGGTATTTCCCAAGGCCCAGCTCAACTGGAAAGTGGGTACCAGCAGGATGAATCTAATCAAGCTGTACCCCCATTTTGGTTTCCAGTTGGTCACTCATGCATGTGCCAGCAGATTGTGGACCAGGACCAGCTCAGCAAACACAAATGCAGAGGAGCCTCTTCTGTTGCTAAGAAGCTCCTGCCACCCAGATGCTTTGAACACTTGAGTGCTCCCTATGGTTAAGTTGAGATGGCATGATGGGAGCTTTCCTTGGAAGTGCCGCTCAATCCTTGATGGCAGCTATTAAAACAGAGTGTACGTTTTCTCCTTGTGAAGTGCAGATTTTTCTCTGCCTTTACTAATTCTGCCAGCCTGAGAGGGTAATCCACTGTAGCTGGGTTTCTTCTCAGATTTCTCCCCATGCCTTCAGTGAGGCACAGTCTTGCTGCCCTTTATTCTCACTGACATTATAGTCGGTTTTTTGTTGTTTATTTGTTTTAGTGTGCTTTTTCTTGGTAGTTGTTACTTCTCTTGAAAGGCAGGTAATAGGAATTTGCTCCATACCAGGGAAAGGAAAGAACTGGGGAGAGAAGTACTTCTTAATTCAACCTGATGGCCATGCACAAAGGCAGTCTGGCTCCTCAGGCTCAGTCCCTAAGTGGGAGGAGCGAGAGCTGCCTCCTAAGGGGGAGACAGCTGCCCACAGGGTTGTGAATCCGTGCTGCCCTCTGTCTGAGCCTGCTCCTTTTCACTGAGAGAATGCTTCCTGTTTCTGAATGTCTGGCCCCCCCCTCAGGGAAGGGTAAATCAGAAGGCAGTATTTGTGGCCCATAGGAAAGGGATATGTCAGTATTATAGTGACCACCAGGACTGAGGAGGTTTCTAGGATGAGAATCTTTCAGTTTTAAAAACAGGACAGTCCCAGGCAAACAACAATGGCTTGGCCACCCGAGTTGGTACAGACGTGATGGTGTCTGCCAGTAAGACAGAATTAAGTCTTAATTACCCAACATACCTCTAGGTGTCCTAAAATGAGACATTAAAACAAAAATAAATAATATAGGTTATAGTTGGCAATTTGGAAAACATAACAAAGATGAAATAAAAACTCACCTGTAATAAAAACTCACCTGTAATTCTCACTGGTAGAGAAAACCACTGATAATACCATTGGTATATATGGCTTTCTAGTCTTGTGAATGTCCTTCTAATCTCCTGCGATATAAGGTCTAACCATTTGTGCCCCATCTTTATCTGCACTGAGCTTTGTTCGTTTTTCTGTAACAATGGTTCATCTTGGGTGGATTGTGCTGGAAAGTCTGTAGGAAGCACAGTGGGTATATTACTGCCAGTTTCAGATTTCGTATTTGCTTCATGGTATATGGGGTTAAGATAGACTGGCTATGTCAGGTCTGGTCTGGAGTGACCCTAAATCCAGAGCAGCATAGCTTTCGTATGGTGAGCATCATAAAGGGGATTCAGCCTGTGTTGTGGGCTGGGAATACTCAGGAAATAGAGGCTTCCTGTTCTGCCAAGGCAGGCTGAGGGCTCTGGTGTAGGGTCAGCACATTTAATGACTCCAAACGTAGTATACGGCTCACCTGAAGCAGACGATCACTTTCTGTCTCCCAGTTCTTCACCCTGACCCGCTAGCTCCTTTCAGGGAACTGAATGTGCTGCCTCTTACATGGCCAGGCTGGTTACGTCTGATGTGTTTCCCACTATGTCGGCTGCCTTTCTTCCACCCACAATCCCTTGCTGGTGCAAGAACCTCTGATGACTTGGAATCTCCCCTTAGATGTTCTGCTTCATCTAAACTTGATGGAGTTAGCTGCCCAATAATCTCCAGTCTTTCTGTCTCAGGCATTTGAGCCTAAACTAGGGTTCTGGCAAGGGGACCTCTCTCAATAATAAGACAGCCAGTAGTATGCCAGTGTCACTGTTTTGCACAGTAATGTTCAGGTTGACAGACTCTAAAAATGAGTTCAAAACGTAAATTCCTATGATAGTAAGAGATTAGATTTGTATGATTTTGAACCAAAGATGGTGATGGTGGTGGGGGGAAGAATTCTACAAAGAAAACAGTAATCTAATGCCTGGTTTCTGTATAATTTATTCTTATCAGTTACTGTATGTGCTATGAATATGGGTAGACATCAACATTCTTTTTATCCTGTTGCTATTATGTAGCACATTTATTTAGCCACGCCATTGACCTTCTGGGTACATTAAAGTGGAACCCAAGCTCGTTATTAGATAATGATGCATTTAGACTGAGTGCCATATTCCTAATGTTCCAACCAAGTGGTTGGTATAGAGGGGGCAGGATAAAATTCTATACTAGCTAATTATATCAAAAAAGCTAGTCTCTTTGTCAGGGATTGTCTTTACTACAAGATATTATGTGATACACCTGCTTGTAAAATAAGCAGAGATAGCACCACTGAGCCGCCACAGACTTATTTACCTGCAAGAATAATGGCGTTTCAGATCCATTTATACTCTCATGCCCAGTACTCATTCCCACCCTTGCTCCTGAAAAGAATTTACTTTTGCAAGGTAGCTGGCCTTCAGTTTGTTGCTAAAGAACAGAGAGAAACTAGCTGATGGCCCAGGGACAGAACCCACATTCTTATTTTATTTTAATAGAGTACCCCAGGCAGCTGGAGTAACTGGTCTCACATTGTCTCTATCCTGGCTTTACTTTCTCATCCCATAAATATAGATTCCTCATGCTGCCATCCTCCCTCCTTTTCTCTGTGTATTAGGGCTCAGGAACCATGATGCTAATGATCACATTTCTTCCTCGTTCCATTAATGCCATTTCCTGATACCCACAGAAGCAATTATGAATGCATATCACTGTTTGACCCTTATTTTGAGAGGGCCATTTTCTTCTTTCCTGAGGCTGTCACTTTTGGGGTGTTTCTTTCCCTCTTAAGGGCCTTTGTTTTGAGTTGATTGTAAAATTCCTATTTACACATAAGGTTTTAGTTTTCCTTGAACTCTACCTGGACCTATACCAACATTGGTTTTGGAAGAGGAAAGCACTCGGTTTTTTTTAGTAAGATATTGGTGGTGGGGAGCTCTACCTTTGATTCCTGAACTCCTGAGCTTTGGGGAGGGAGCTGATAGCTAAGTAGCAAAGGGAATAAGCTTATCACTCACTTCTTAAATCCCGCTTCTCCTCTGGGGTGGGGTATACTCTCTGCTGTTTCCTACAGGTTGCATCCCAAGATTTAATTAAAATGGATGTTAGCTAGACTGGGGTCAAATAGCTGATACCTGGATACGGTCCTTGATGTGAACGTCTCAGTGCTCTCTTTTGTTCTCTTCGAAGTCCCTATACCCTTGGCCCACTTTTGGAAAGAGGAGACTTGTGTGGATGGGTAAAGATGATGCTTGCCAAGGAGACTTCTCTGCTAATGGGCATGCAGCCTGGGTGTTTCAGTGATCCTCTCTCAGAGGTGTCTCTGCTTCCCCACTGTGGGCGATGCGCCTCTTACTGCTGGGCCTGCCTGCTGCCTTGCAGCGCTGGTCTCAGCAGTTCTGCCCTCTAATGCTGCACCATGATCTGTGGAAATATGCTAGGGAGGGGTCTCTGTGGATTGCTGCACGTTGCTTAATTCCATTTTCCTCTCTTATATTTGATGCAAGAGAGTGGATCTAATAATACATGACTTGCATTCTTTTACTATGTTCAAACCCCAGGGCTTGTCCACGCATATCAATGTGATTAGTGGAGATTGGAATTCTTTATTCTACAGACATGTTCATGAAAATAAGATATGTTGTATTGGAATTTGTGATGTAGTTGATTGTTCAGAGCCAAATGCGTATACCAATAAAGACAAGAATATCAGATCTGTGGTCTCCGTTGCCTACTTTTGTCACTTACTAATAATTATTCTTACATAGACTTGAGAATATAATTCAGTGTTAGGCTTTCTAAAAGTACTACAAATAGCCCCCTAGAAGTTGCTCCCGTTTAGCTCCCAAGTGGCCCCTCTGGGCTTTCATGCAGCCTCCTCTGCACCCAGGCAGGGCCCGGAATAGGATAAAGTGAGCGAGGACCTCCCTTAGGGTACAGAATTTAAAGGGGTACCAACAATCTCAGTAATCAAGGTAAGTAATATTTTAATGCGGTATTTTAAAAGACAAAAATTAATGGAAAAAAATCTATGAAAAAAATGGCAGAATCTTAAATAAAGACAGGATCCCAGAGGGCTTGGATTGGTGAGGTGAGTACGGACCCTTGACAGGGTCAGATCCTATCAGATCTGTGGTCTCCATTGCCTACTTTTGTAAGCAATTTAACATTTTAATATTTTTCAGCATAGATGTTTGCATTAATTTTGATTTTTGAAAATATTGCTTTAAAATATCATTCATCTCCATCACTGAATTTTGGGCGTTCCCTTAAACTGATTTCACCCTAGCCTGGCCTTGGACACAGACTCTTTCTGGCCTGGATCTTGTGTAAACCTCTGGGTGTTGCAAAGCTCAGTTTTGTATACATTAGCTGCTGGGCTGATTAGCTTTCAGTCTCCTCTCCCTTCCTGCATTCTTGGCCTAATTGTGCTTCTTCACCCCCACCCCATCTGCCCCTGGAGATACATTTCACTGGCCCCCTTTTGCTCAGCCAGCCTCAGCACCTCCAGCACTAAGCATCCCGTGCTATCTACTGAAATATCTGCAGAGACATGCACTCTCATCTTCTCACTGCATTTGTTTTTTGTAGGCGACTCTCCAGAGTGAGGAAATGAACAAGGCTGCCTGCCCCTTTTCTCCCCCAAAAAAATCTTTTAAAAAGGTAAAAAGGGTAGGTTAGTCAGAGGACCCTCTCAGTAAATTTGAGAAATAATCTAGGAAAAAGTGGATAAACATTTAAGATATAAGTGAAATAAAAAAAAATATTGGATAATGCTTTCTTTTCCCACATTTGTAGTTTTAGTATTACACTTGCTAAATTAAAGAAACAATATTTGAGATTCTAAATACTCCATTTTCACTCAGTCTATTCCTTGATGTCATGAACCACATTGTAATGTCTGTATTCTTTATGATTTTTAAACAACCAGTATCTAATGCGCCAGGCCCTATGAGTTCCATTTTCACATAAACAAAAAAAAAATTATTCTAAGTGCTGGAATATGAATATTATTAGTCTGTGTTTTTTTTGTTTTGTTTTGTTTTTTTAGCTGGGAAAACTGAGGTTCAGAGAGGTTAGGAGGAAAAATAACAAACCCAGATTATACCCCAATATGTGAGAGAGTTTCTGTTCAGGCCCAGATCAGCCTCCTGGAAATCTGGGGAAAGCAGTAGCCTAGGGCTACTGTTCACCTTTTCAAAAAATAATATCCAGCAATTTTCTAACTCTTTAAGAGGAATTGCAGTGTTGGTATGGCACCTTTCATGTGAGTTTTTCAATGCATGCTGAGTGTATTAACCTTCAAACATAAAGACTCAGGAATGCCAGATAGCAAGTAGTGAACTTACAGTTGAAGGAGAAAGCAACCAGTGGTTAGTTGACCCCAGGCTCAGTCTCTAACGGAACGGTTGACACAGGGCCTGCTGGGATGGTCGTGAGGTTTTCTCAATGGAGTTCTTACCAGAAATACTAAATAATCATGAGTAATCAAACCTTATTTTTATTTATTTTTTAAACATTTTTTTAAAATTTATTTTTAATTATAGTTGACATACAATATTATATCAGTTTCAGGTATACAACATAGTGATTAGACATTTATATTTTGCTAATTAAAATCATGTAAAAATCCCACTCCCCCATCCCAGCCCATTCTGAAATGTTTACCTTTTTTGTTTATTTCAGAAAATCCTAGGAAAAGCATTTAATACTATAGGTCTCTAACCCCTTCTTGAATACATTCACTCCTCTGAGATTGGCACATCTCATTTTCTAGGTGAACTTGAAGCCCATCTTCTCAAAGCCAGAGTTCAAAGAGAGCCAAGTATTTTAGGAGCAATTTGAGGTGCACCCATTTACTGGTTTCTGTAGGCTATGATTTGAAGGTTGAGGCTCCCAAGCCCCTGCCTGGGTCACCCTGTTCCAGAGAGGCCAAGAAAACACAGAGGCCAATACTGCCTTCTCGCTGACCATTCCACTGGCGACCGATTTTGTGCCAGTCATGTGTGAATATCGTATAGAACAGACAAGTCACTTTTCTGGCTCACCTTCTGTGACTCATTCTTTCGTTTTCCATGCAAAGGTCCATGTTTTCAAACTGGTTAATTAAAAGGGGTCAGAATCCTTGTAGATCTTTAGCCTTTAGGACGTTTTTTGAAAAACACAACTTGGCATTGATAACTAGCATTTCTTCCACAAGAAGAACACGCATCAGGAACTTCATAAGGTCAGCGGATGTCAAGGAGCTGATATTTTAAGCACCTACTTTATCACAGGCGTGTACGCTCACACAGATTTGTATATATGACAAGTACCTCATATTAATCTTTTAATAAGTGGAGTAACATGTGTTTCCCCAAAACGCCGCATAACAAGTCTTAACTGGGCTTGATGCGTGCAGATGAATTAGAATGGTGAGGTTAGCCAAAAGGAACAAATTCTTTTCTGACCCACTGTTGACTCTCTTAATTATCTTGATAACTTAGAAAAGACCAGAGTATGAATTATTCAATTGCAGTCCAAAGTCCATCATGATAAGTCATGAAACAATCAACATCTTGTTTGTTAAAGTTTTCCCGATCCCCTGAACCCCCGCATGTATTAGCACAAAGCTTCGGAACTTGGGCAGCTCTGAAACCCCTTTGAGGAAGCACAGCCCAAGATCACCTTGGAGATACTAACTACAATGAGACGTCAGAGAAAAGGAATAGAAATATTTCCAAAGAGGGAATTTGATGAGTCCTTTGCTTCCTTGGGAATAGGAGTTGTGTGTTTCCGCATGTACCTAAGTACATTTGCCAATATGGAAAATTTTCCCAATGAAATGAAGTAAAACAAATCTCTGACTAATGAGACTGTCTGGAACTTTTAACAATGAAACTCCAGGATGAGGCCAGGTAGAGGGGATAGGGATGAAAGTTCAGATTAGGCTCTGCATGTAATCAGTCATGTCTCTGTGGGATGATATGTGTAATCCGGAAGTCAGGTCTTACCTGGGAATTCAGTGGCAGTAGTCATTGAATAACATTGAAAGTCACAGATGGAAATGTTTATTGACAGTTATCTAAGTTCCTAATCAGTGGACAAACAAGTGTTTTAGCATCTCTGGCTCGTATAACAGTGCACAGGATGTTGTAGGTGTCTAAGAAACATGTGGTGAATAACTGAATGAACAAATGAATGGATAAATATATCTACTGTATTTGTAATATTACTGTAGCTTTGGGGGAAAAATACATCTCTACTTCTCTGAGTATCAGGCATGGCTAGAAAAATTCTTCTCTGATTCTGTTAGGGACAGAAATTAGGCAACCTTTCCATTTGAATTGTATGTTATCTACTCCGATGGCCACATCTGTTCACAGTTGGCTTTAAAGCTTTATTTCCTTTTCGTTTTTCTTTTCCAACTGCCGAGTTGTTTATGTTTTGAGAATTCTCCTGTCTGGTTTTCTAAACTGGGTTTCAGGTACGCTAATTAGTGCCTTACATTTTATGTTATGAGAGAATAATTTCTCAGGAGGCCTAACGTTGAAGTTCCAAGGGTGACTTTTTGGGGAAGAATTGGCAACAAGATAGGCACACAGAGGCTTCTAAAGGGAGACCACAAAGAGTAGGGATGGGAAAACTAAGCGAAGAACAATTCTGGAAAAATTGACAACAGAAAATAACGTCACGGCCTGAAAGCAGTGGTCATCAGGAAGAGTTGAGGCTCAGGGACCAAGAAAGGGCTGCTTGGAAGATGACTGGGGAGTCTTGTTGTCAAAGACTCAGAAGGTTCTTGGTAAGAGGCAGGGGGGTTTCAGGACCAAACCCTTTAGATGTGTCAGATGGTTCCTTCCTTGGACTAATAAGAAACTTTTATGTGAATCAAGGCCTAGACCCCCCCAAATTTGTGCTGGCTAATCTTGTAGTTAAAAACTGGCTCAGAAACTAAGAATTTGATTAATGATTGTTATCAACTAAGATTTAATTCTATCTCTAACATAATAATCACTCATACGTATTATACAGTTAATGCATGGCAGCCACTGTACAGTGTGTTTACATATATTTATCTAATTTAATTTATGCAATAGCCCTATGTAATGGGCATTACTGTTACTTAAATCTCAAAGTTGAAGAAAATAAGGCACAGAAAAATTAAGCAACTTGCTCAAGGACAGGTAGCTAATAGGCAGAAGAGCTAGGATTTGAACTTAGGCAGTATGACTCCAGAGCCTGTTTTCTTAAGCACATATGCTAGTGCCCATCTCTTTGCCTCTGCCTATCCATTCAGCCAGTCTTATTTCATGCTTTCTCCAAACATACACACATTGGTTCACAAAACATTCGAAGCAGTTTACATTGGAAATTTAGCTAATGTAACTGGTGGGATGATATATCTGCAACGTCCTCATTTTGCCCATAGTTTAAGTCCTGAAATTCCTTCCTATACTATAAAAAAGTACTTTTTGCATTCTAAACAACCTATGATAGCACAGGTGGAGAATGATTTCAAATGGTGAAAACCAGGGTCGTAAGGCCTCATCTTTGATGGAGAGCTACCTAATGGCAGCTGCATGGCTTTGGGAGGTCATGGTAGAGTCACATGGTGACCTTTTATTTGAAGCTTTGTTCAACCTTTTTCTTCTCAAATACCCAGAAAAGCTGGAGGAGACCAGTGTTGGAGGAGACCTGTACCTATATGCCCTTAACCCTGCACTTTCCAGCTAGCCAGTTAGCTATTGGCAGTCATCAGCAAGCAAAAGCTTTTGGGCCTGGAATCTTCATTGTGTGGTCCCTGTTGTTGTTGTTGTTGTTGTTGTGTGTGTGTGCATGCGTGCGCATGATATTAACTGGAGATGCTTTGCAAAAATCAAATTCCTGCATCTCAACCAATATCCATCAAATTCAAATTGCTAGAGGTAAGGGCAGAGAATCTACATTGTCAAGAAAACCCCTAGATGATTCTGAGGCATGTTAGAGTTTGGGGATCATTGTTATAGGCCAGACCTACTGTGGAAGGTTCTCTTCTGGAAGGACCATGAAGCTGGGTGAAATGAGGAGGCAAGTACCCTAAGGACAGGCTTGTACCTTTGTTGCTGGTAAGTTTTACCTGGCTCTTCCTCCTTTGCTGACATTTGGCTACCCTCTCTTGCCAGCGTAGAGCTCTTACAGGTCTCTAAACATGGAAATCTTTCACTCTGTATAGGTTAGGGCATAGGAATTGTGATTTGAAGGGTATAGTATATATAACACAGAGGTTTAAAAGGCATTTAAGAAGTAGTCTTGTCATTCTAGGCACAAGTGCAATGTCTTCATGAGACAATGGCTACTATCTAAACAGTCAACATGGAACTGGAGTTTGGTAACCAAATCCATTTAGGAAGTAAGGATTCCCTACGTACTAACAATATATTTAACACAACAAAACAGGTAAACAAGTAGCAAATGAGGAATCTCCATTTATTTTTTTCAAAAACATTTCATAAACTTACTAAAATGAAAAAACTCTGAAGCTCTACTGTTTGAAGAGGAAAAGATCCAGTAGATTGCAAACTTTGTAATCTAAATTCTGTAATCCACATAAAATCAGCAAAATGCAGAAATGCCCAAACCTGGTCAGCTTAAGCTCAACACTGCTGATCATTCTATATCAAAATGATTAGGAGCTATACAATTGCCTCAAAAGTTTACTTAAAAAGTCAAGTTCACTAACTCAGTTAATTTCCTTCAGAGAAAATATGCTATCATATTGCAAAATGGTAAGAATGCTAATTGTTGTATAATTTAGTATTCAAAGCATAAGGAATTATTGGGATATTATTTTATCTCTCCCCACAAATTCTTAAATTTCTTTTGGAATTTCATCCTAGGTGATTTGATCGGTACAATATAATGTAAGAGGTAATGGGATTTAAGGAGAGAGATGATTGAATCACCATGTCCCAATAAAAAGTGTTCAAATTGAATTTCACTACATAATGAAGTCTGCTTCAACTTACCTTGACATAAATAAGATTGGGAAGAGAAACCAGAAGTAAATCAAATAAATTAATAAAACTATCAGAGCTGCTTCAATTTTGTCCCCTAGACAGTGTCTGCTTATTTGTATAATAAAATCTGCTCTTATAAATTAAAACCCCGGCATGCCACTGAGTTGAAAGGAAAAATTTAAGGAAGAGTAAGTAAATTTTTGGGCCTGATTAGGGTGCCTTCTAGTTTCACTAATATCAATAGTCCCCTTGAAAAATGAAACTAGAAACCGAGAAGAATGAAGTTCAACTTTCGACTAGACTTTTTTAAACAAAGTAAGATTGGAGATACAGACATGCATGCAATATTTATGATTAGCTGTTCTTCATATTTTCCTAATTATACACATTTACTGAACACGAGGGCATTTTTTCCTTTTGTCTAGACGGAGGCTATGTCTCCATCACATAATATATCACGGTATTTGTGAGTCTTGTGCAAAATTGAATTTGCATCTCTGCCACCACTCATAGGGAGTTCATTATCTTGCAGTATAACCACTGGGAAAAATACAATTTTCAGTGTTTAATAAAACTGTGGTCTCTCCATAATGCTTACAATGCTTGAGCAATTTGCTAGGCACAGTTTATCACAGACACTTAACACTAAATATACTGCATATAGTGCTAGTAAGAGTGATTTTAAATATTTCCTTTATTTAATATATTTCAGTGCATACATGGTATTTTGCAACTGCACTATTGTTTGTATTTCTCCGAATTGAGGTGTGTTCTCAAAATGTTAAACATAAAAGATAAAGCCTAAGCAAAATATACAATGAGTAAAACATATACTGAATGTGGTCGAGAGGCCAGGAAACGGATGGGAAAATCCTGTCTTCTTGCTTAGACTAAGGCAATAGAAAGAAGTAGTACATTGGACTGAAATGTGTCTACTGCACTAACCAGTAATTTCTAACTCTCTGGGGTAGAGATGATCACTGAGGCCCCTTCAAGCTACTCAATTCCAAAATCTGTGATCTAATTAAGCCCTGTTTATCAAATATTTAGTAATTTCTATATGGCTTTACTAATTAGAAACCTAAAAAACCAGAAACCTAATTTCTGATGGTCCCTTAAAAATAAGGTTCAACTGACAAATCATTGAAAGAGATTCGAGTTCTAAATAGTGAGGTCCAGACCCCAAAATATGATATCCAGCTACTGTATGAAACAGCTTCCTGAAGAGCAGCTATTGCACATTCACAATTTTAGCAGCCCTAGATCTTTATATTAAAGACACGATTTAATATGAACCACATTTAGTGTTCTTTGTGCTGTAATAAATCGAGTACGTAAAATGAACTTGTAGTGGAAAGAAGTTATCTTTGTGTGTGTGTGTGTGTGTGTGTGTGTGTGTGTGTGTGTGTGTGTGTTTAATAATCCTGAGAAGCATTATATTAATCACATGTAAAAGCTCTAAGCTAAACAAAAAAAATAAATAAACAGAGTTAGCTTGGGCAACTTCAGAAGGAAAATGTTACATGAGGACCTGTTTCCTTTGAGGTTTTTTTAAACCCAGCATTCAAAATGGTTTCTCAACAGCAATCTAAGATGCTGTGCTTTTTTACATTAAGTGTCTACCAACAAATGAGTTAGCCAGAAAGATGAGATCTGCAAAGAACTCAGAAGACACTATAGATGAGAAATGGGATTTTAGCTCTTTAGGTCAACATTGTATGCTTTTGTAGATATATGTGACCACTACAACGAATTAGCTGTAGACTCAGCTAAAGCAGTTCAATGCAAAAAAAAAAAAAAAAAAAAAAAAAAAAAAAAAAAAAAAAAATTCCAGAGAGAAAGTCAAGGTTATCACACTTTATGAGGTTGAACTTGTGTTCCCCATATTTTCCATTAAAGGTTAAATTTCAGTTTGGCCTGTGGATCCATGGGAAGTTGCTTCTCAAACTTGTCTAGCTATTGGTCCCATAATCGCCTAAATATCCAACATTTGATGGCTTGGAGAAATGTAATTGCTACCAGAGCTGTGCTTAGGCTGTGTTCAACTCCAGCCTTAGTGGTTATCACACAAACCTAGTGCCACTGCCGTTCCTGGAACCCCTACTCCAACTTGGTGCCTCAAACTCTTTCGGATCAGCTTTACCTTAGTAACAGGTGCATATTCTACTTTTTCGTTCTGTTGCTGCACAGAGTCATCTGAGGTTTGTCACTGGATTCTGTAGGCCGAATGCCTTTCCCGAATGTGTTGAATTAAAAGTCTTTTCTGTCTTTTTATCCCACTGTCTCCCATTATTTTTATCTCAACACCTTGTCCTTGACCTGACCCATCGCTAGCTAGAAACGAATTCTCACTTCTAGATTTTGCTTAACTGGTATTTTCTGGGCCACCAAGTATTTTTCACTGGGTAAAGCAAAAGGACACAGAGCAAGCCAGGAAGCAGATGTCTCTTGGGTGGTGTGTGTCTTTGAGAGTTGGAATTTAAAATCTCTGTGAAAGGAACAGTGAATGGCTCTAATTAGGCTGATGAAGGAGTAAATCCTGGTAAGCAATTTTTCTTGACTGGCTTAATGGAAGGCATTAAATTCCATCAGTTTCTGCCTAAACTAGCTAAGGGTAAAATGAGTATGGGGTTTAAATAAGAGATAAAGATTCCGTATGGTCTTGGATTCTGTTCCTGAGAAAAGTTTTGCTTGGGAGGAAGGTATGTGGTTCATCAAAAAAGGAAAGAAAGAAAAAAAAATTCTATGACTTGTGGCATTTTTTCATGTATCTGATTTTAGGAGAATTGATCATATTTCAAGAAATGGAAGAGGTTCTTGCAGAGGCCCTAACTGCTGTTTTGTAACTGTGTGTGTTGCTCATTTGCCTCTCACCCTCTTACACCAGGCACTTTTCCTAAGTCAGTTTTCAAGGCAAAGGAGTTTTTAAGGATTGACTTGAGGTTACCTCCTATCACCCTGCATCCTCCTCTGGTGGTGTGAATCTGGCCAACAGCTGCCAAAGGCCTTGAGACCTATTCATCATCAAGTGACTAGCAAGAATTAAGTGCCCCCAGGAGGGGATGTTTTCCTACTGTCAGAGGAATTAAGAAATTATACTCTATAATTATCACTCATGATAGTAGAGGCCTTGAAGCCAAGTGATGTGAGGTTTAAGAAGAAAATGATTTGCTATCTAAAAACAAAAATGGCAGCTTCTCTGGAATTTGACGCTAAGCTGTACTAAGCAGTCTTCACGTGGTAAGACAAAATACAAGTAAGCTTGAGTCCAGAGCGTGGTCCAAGACGCTGTTTCTCTTTCTGGCCATCACTGCCTCTAGGGACGTTAGGTAACCATCTCCAGCAAGATGGCAGCATCCATTCTCAGCTTTGCTTTGTTATATAGATTTCAGCTTTCTGGCTTGGACCCCAGTAGAAAAATCTAAGTTGGGAAACTGCAGAAGGGCTGAGTCCACATTTTTGTCCTTAAGAGAAAGATAATTTGTTAGTGTTGTTTGAGGTCATAAATTATTTTCTTGATGTTATGGGGAATGAGAGGGACCCATGATCTTGTTATATGTCCTATTTGCTTAAGATTCAAATAAATTTTACAAGGAATGACAAAAAACTTTTTTTAAAGATTTAAAAACAAATTTTTTTAAAGGTACATGGCTTTTTGACAAACCACAGAGTAGAACAGAAAACAAAACAAATCCAGCCTCATTACTATCCAAGTAGTTAATAAGGAAAATAAAAGTCAGCCAGGACAAAGAAAGCAGAAGAAAATTTTCTTCTTGGGCTCGAAGGTTAGAGATGAACATTGACAGCGCTTAACTAGTTCTGGAATGGGAAGGGAAAAGGGAATTTTTTTGAGACTTACCATGAGCTAAGTGTTTCCACATATATTATCTCGGCTAAAGTTCACATTCAGGCAATTTCTTATGGATGAAAAAAGTGAAACTTGGAGAGTTTAAATACGACCCATGGTCTAGGTAGAAATTAGCAGAGACAAAAACACAAACCTAGACTCCTGAAGCCTTCTGCCTCCACAACTCGTCACCAAACACCTTTAAATGTGGACCCAGCCCTTCTGCAGTTTCCCAACTTAGATTTTCTACTGGGGTCCAAGCCAGACAGCTGAAGTCTATATAACAAAGCAAGATGCTGCCATCTTGCTGGAGATGGTTACCTAACATCCCTAGAGGCAGTGATGGCCAGAAAGAGGAGCAGTGTCTTGGACCACGCTCTGGACTCAAGCTTACTTGTATTTTGTCTTACCACGTGAAGAATGCTTAGTACAGCTTAGAGTCAAGTTCCAGAGGGGCTGGCCACCAACCCTATGGAACCCGAAGGGATGGCCTCAATTCTTAGAGTGCTCCACACACTGTGAAGTTGACCTGACTCCAGATACCCACTTCAACCCATAACCATAGGAGGTTGAGTCCATTTGCAGGACAAGTCACAGGTTACAAAATCTGCTTTGGTTTAAATCCTTGAGAAGCTCAGCCTTTATCTGTTGGCTAATTGCCTCATTGGATGAACTTTCTCCATTTGTTATTACTGAAAGCACTGACTTTTTAAACGACTCTTTAAAAATATTTCCCCCCTCTTGTAATTCTAAAATGCCCTTGATGTTTTAAACAAGACCCCAAAATATTTTTGTATTTTAAATTTGATGTGACTTTGAACATATCATTGGTGACATATTCTAAGGGTATAACTTTTCCAGCCATCACAGGAGGAAACAATTGTCCTTATGACACTAACATTATTACTAGTACAGGGACAGTGGCATCAGACAGACCTGGACTTTAACCCTGGCCCCATACTGTTGCTCCTGTGTGACTTTCGGCAAGTCACATTACCTCAATGAGCCTCAGTTTCCACTCTGTAAAGTGAAATTAATAACACGATTTTTTAAAAAGCCACCAAAAAACTAATGGCTACTATTGTGGGGCGCATATTAAGAGCTAGCTGCTGAGCTAAGCACTTTGCCCACATGCTCAGAGTGTGCCTAAAATGAGGATGATAATAGCCACTTGGTCTGGTTCTTCTTCATCCTCAGTGAGTTTGAACGCCTATAACGTCTAGCATCATGCCTGGCTCTTTGTATTCCATGGGTGTGTGTCCTGTCCTCCTGTGTCTCCCTTTCCTTCTCTCTCTCACTGTGGATCACATTAGATTCCCAGTCACTCAGGTTCTGGGGCTGGGCAATAGTGGGTCCATGAATGGAACTGATCAATGCTAATGACAGTGACCCTTATTATCCTTGTGTGACAGGGACTGAGCCAGGCCAGGACTTAGTCATTATGTTAATTCAGAGATTTAATCTGGCAGGGAGACTGAGGGTCTTGCTATGAAGGGGCCATTTGATGAACTGCTAGAGTGAGGGCTTATTTCTTAGTCTTAGTCTTAGCTGGGTAGAGCCGACATGGACTTTACTGATATTTTCTCACGCTGTATGATCAGTTACAGCTGGCCATATGGATGGAGTCTCTTAGTTACAAAAGTGGGAATTTGGGAGAAAAATAATTAAGAGATTTAGAGGAGAGTGCCAGATATAAATAATGTTCCTACTTCCATAATGTCTTAAAATAATCCGGTTAGCAATCACCTTGGTATAAGCAGACAGGGTTAAAAAATGTTTATCCCTGATCACCCAACAAAAGCTTAGGGCACAAGCTCCTCTTAATCACATATCAACTAGAAAATAGGCCTGAATCTGGGGGATTATCTTCTCATAAATTGTATTCTAAGGAACTGCTTCTCTATCCTCTTCACTGAAGTACCCAGTTGGGTGGATAGAGGTCTCAAGGGGTAAGTCTAAGAAGCCGTGTTCAATTGTAAAATTTCTTTGAAATCAAATTTTATTTTAAATATATGCTTTGGTTATCTAATTCTGTGTAAAAGGCTACCCCAAAATTTAGTGGCTTAAAACAAGAACATTTTACTATTTTTCACAATCTGTGGGTTGACCAGGGGGTTTTCTACAGTGTCAGTTTGGACATTAGGAAGGCCCAAATAGTCTCTTACTCCTGGCAAGTTGTTGGTGGCTGGAAGTTCAGCCGGGATCATAAGCCAAGAGCTTCAATTCTCCTCCATGTGGACTTCTCCACATGGACGTTTGTGCTTCCTCACGTCACAGAGGACTCAAGATAGTCAAACACTTCAAAAAGCACAACAGTAAAAGTTGCCAGGCCTTCTTAAGGCTCAAGATCTAGAATAGGCACAATCTCTCTTTCACTGCATTCTACTGGTTAAAGCAGGGAGCCAGCCTGGATTGAGAGTGAGGAGCTTACATAGGGGCATGGAAATAGGGACATGTGGTTTATTGGAGGCCACCAAAGTAATAGTCCACTATGACGTGAGAATTTTATACACCATTCCAGACTATATCTGTTATATTTTAGTATAAAAATACATGACCCCAAGTAGTCAAGTAAAATGAACTGTTCTGGAAATCATGTCAGTATTCATTCCTTGGTTTTGCTTAACCTTGACCTGCTACCATGGACTTGCCACTTGAGAGGCAATTCCCAGTTTTGCTTCTTTTCTCAACTGTCTAGTTGGGTCTTGGGACCCTGGAACATTGATCTGGGAGGAGACTGAGATATAGCCTAGCTGGTTAGTTCATATATTTATCTCATTTAGTACACGTCTAGGACTGAGTCCCAAAGCCCAATACTAGTGATTTTTATTGATGTGCACATCTGTGTTTTAATCCTTTACCCTATGGAATTGAGAGTTATAAATTAGAACCTACAGAAATATAGAAGGGACCCTGTTTTGTTAAGATGTCCAGGGAAGTAACTTGTTTGATTCAGCCAGTATAGTCTGCTTAGAAAAGGGGAAAAAAAAGAAGAAGAAGAAGAAGAAGAAGAAGAAGAAGAAGAAGAAGAAGAAGAAGAAGAAGAAGAAGAAGAAGAAGAAGAAGAAGAAGAAGAATGGAAGAATGCTTTCCCTGTATGTGGGTCACACTAAAAGTATTTTTTTAAAGAGATGAACTTAGGCCAATATGATAACAAGATGGATGTAGGCTAGGAGAGCTATAGGGTATGATTTTAGTAAGCCTGTCTGATTCATTTCTCTGATGGTGGGGGAGTTATTATTATATATATTTTTTATCACAAGCAGTAACAAGGATACTTTGAAATAGCACAGCAGCCAGAAAACAAATCATATATCTAAATGTATCTGCCCTTGTTTCAGGTCAAAGTCTGCAAATTGTCCAAAGAACATTTTTCTTGCTTAAATTATCTGAGCTTTGCTGCCGAGAAGGATTGTATATTATAGTCTGGTAGAGCCCAGCAAGAGAGAAGGCCCCAGCAGTAGGACGCACACAAAGCTCAGGGAGTCCTGTGCACTGCCGTCTTGGGCGCTAGGTCTGCCTCTCACATCTTAAAACTTTCTGTGTGAGAGATTCCATCTGGCACGTCCCAAAAGCTAACATTGCCAACTCTGAAACCTGACTTCTAAAAAGCAGAATTGAATTTCTTCCTTCCATTCCCTATATTTTATTAACAAAAAGTTTCAAACATGCAGGAAAGTTGAAAGAATTCTTTAGTGAACACCCATACCCCCATCTGGATTCTGTAATGAAGGATCTCTTTATCATCATTAGTCTATCTGTTTTTAGAAGCTGTTCAAAGGAAGCTGTAATCAACAGGACACTTCAACTTTAAATACTTCAGTAAGCATAAGCTAGAGTTCAATATTTATTTATGGTCTCTCTCTCTCTCTCTCTCTCTCTCTCTCTCCATCCCTCCCTCTCTCCCTTCCTCCCTCCCTCCCTCCCTCTCTCCCTCCCTCCCTCCCTCCCTCCCTCCCGCTCTCCCTCCCTCCCTCTCTCTTTCCCTCTCTCTCTCCCTCTCTCCCTCCCTCCCTCCCTTCCTTCTTCTCTCTTGTCCTTCTCTTTCTCTTTCTGCTTCTTTCTCTTTCTTTTATTTTTCAGATGAAAGTTACATGTAATGAAATACACTGGTCTTAAACATACTATTCCATGAGTTTTGACAAATGCATACTTCTGTGTAACCCAAACCCCATTAAGATCCAGAACATTACTATTCACCCCATAAAGTTTCCTCCTGTGCCTTTCCAGTCAATTGCTTCTGCCCACCCTCCATCAGACAACAAATCAGATATCCTACATGCATGTGCCCTTGTTTCTAATAATTACTGTTCTCATCATCTTTAAACATAGATTTTTTTTGCCTGTTCTAGAGCTTCATATGAATGGAAACAAGCAGTATGTATGTATTCTGTGTGAGAACTGGGCTGCTTTCTCTAATCCTGTTTTAAAATCATAAACCTGGGAAGCATGCTTCTTTGTGCTCAATTCAGAGGCGGCTGCGCCTGGAGGCACAGCTCCTCTTGCTGCCTCCTAGGAGCAAGAATTGTTCTAGGAGTCGTCCTTGACTGCTCAGCAGTTTGGGAGCAGTCGACCCTGTGTCCTGGTTGCAGTCCCTAAAAGCCTGCAGCAGCAGCAGCTTCTCATCGACAAGGCGGGGGGTCAGGACCTGGCAGAGAGCAGAAGGCATCGCAGGCCCCTGCGCACACCCCAGGAGTGAGGAGCGGGCGTGCCTGCGTTCATTAGTGTGTCTGCCTTTGTGTCTGTGAATCTGTGTTACTGACTCTGTATTACTGACTTTATTCTGATCGTTCCATGAAACAAAGGAGGGACTACGTTGCCTCAAAGCGTGCAGCATGATCCGGGGAAGAATGGTGTGTATCTCTAGAACAGAGTGAGGATTCTTGGTCCACCAGGCAGAAGCGGCCCGCTCTGCCTCCAGTCTAGAAGAAGCCGCATGCAGGAGCTGACGTTATCTTTGAGACTTTTCCAAACCCACAGAGTTCTTTTAACAGCAAGAAACAGGTCACCCTACTTTCCAAGATAGATGTGGTACATTCAGTAACACAGAGAGGGCAGCACAGATGAAATGTGCCCCAGGAGGCCTCTCCAACCAAGCGGTGCAAGGAGATATCATTAGGCTATTAAATCCAGAGGGCCAGACCATGCGGCTAGTGTGTTCTCAAGGCTGAGCCACGCAGTGTTATTTAAATAAATGAAAACTCTAACAGGTGCCTGGCAATTGCATGCACTGGTCAGACCCCACGCTTGCAGGGGTTTTAATAGTCTACCCACATTTACCTAAGAAAGATGCTGCTCCAAGGCCTTGAATGCATTCCAACCGTAAGCTGGTTCCCTTTGTTTTGCATCTCACATACCTAATTTAATGGGACACAGTTTGTATAAACATACCAGCAGCAGTCACGCTTATCTCCACTAACAGATTATTTTATTTAGCTTTGTACATTAATGAGTCGTTGGCTGCTGAGCTAAGGCAGAGTTGAGTAATTTTTTTTTTTTTTTTTTGGCTTATTGCAGCTTAGACATCCTAACTTTCTATTCTATCTCTATCTTACATTTCTATTTCTATTCTGTCTTACATGGACCCGTCATAGTCTACTCAGCAAGAAACAGGAAGACTCCCCCGCCATCCCCAGCACCTCCACCTAAATAACCTACCTGAACTTCAGCCTGCCTTGCTTAAGGCTGGCCAAGAACAGAAAGCTTCTTTGAGTTGTACAGTCTGGAAATATTGTGTTCATGTAAAATTATCACCTGAGCAATAGTTCATCTACCAAAATCTTATCATGAAGACTAACTTACAAATATATTGAAACATGAGTGATGACAGACATCACATTAATAAAAAAAAAATGATATAATCAATCATCTCTAATATTATCTATGATGACTTCAAAATAACCATACAGGATTGGAGACACAATTCATAAGATTTTTCCTCTAATTAGGTACAGACAAAGCTTAATAGATAGAGGGAAATTAGAGAGGCATCAGAGAAGGCAAGACATTTGCAACTTGGCTCAGCTGGATTAAAATTGCAGGAAAATATATAAACTCTGAATCAAGCTTATCCAAGCAATAATGGGAAAATGTTATAGCCCTTAGGTAAAAGGGCAACGTGAGACGATAACCTGCAGAACTTATCAAACTCAGGAAAAAGAGAAGGAAGTGAAGGGTGGGGAGACGGCAGGATATTGACAACAAGACAGACGAGGACAGGAGGCTCGGTGAATTTTATACTCTCGTTTTTAAAAGTCTTTTGAATCTTAAAGACATACTTTGCAACTTTCCAGCCTTAACTTTTAAGCAATTATTTTGATACAGACAGTTCCACTTTCTCTGAATGTAAGGTGCTGCCTAGATACAATTTTGGAGGTGGATAGGTTTGAAATTTCCTGGCACTTTTGCACCATTACCTGTTCTGCTCACAGTAGCCGTCTTTGATGAAAGGCTTTTTAATTGTTTTTCCCTGGAGATGAGTCTCCCCTAGAAGCTCTTATTCTCTTCTTCTGCTTGTTGTCCCGTCCAAGCATCCAGATAGTGGAATCCTGGGGAGGGACGGGAATTTTCTCCCGGTACGTCTGGAGCTGGTGGCCAGGCACTCAGAGCCACAATCAAGTGGCGGTCAGAAAGACAGGTCCATCTGCAAGGCTGCCTTAGCTTCTTGGTAAAGTTTTATGACTTTTAAACTGATGCTATTGTCTCTTTACGTGTAAAGAGGGAAGTCCCCCTTGAACCCCTGATGGCATTCAATTATGGTCATGATTATAAAATGTCTCAGATCTTTGGGGAGTATGAGCAAATCAATACAGTGTTGAAGAAAAGGGAACACAAAGCTCTTAAGGATTGCCTTTGCCAAGTTTCACTCCCTTCTCCTGTTTCACCATTGCAGTTGAAGCTTGCAGTGTAGGGAGCTTGCTTGCTGAGGGGAGAAGTTTTGAAGAATTATTACCTGATAATGAAAGACAAATGGTGCCCTGAGGTCTTTTGTTCAATGAGATTTTTAGAGGATGCGATAGGGCACTTGTCTATGTTGTTCTCTTGGAGAAACCTATATTAATTTCTAAGTAACATTTTCCTAGGATTCTTAGGCTGCCCCATTTGAGTAAACCAGTCTCTCTCTCTCTCTCTCTCTCTCTCTCTCTCTCTCTCTCTCTCTCTCTCTCTCTCTCTCTCTTGTTTTTGTTGTTATTGTTTAGCAAATGAATCATAGTTGGTTGGCTGGTTTTTAACTTTTTTTCAAGGTAACATTGCTTATGCACATGGCTACACTTTTCGAAGAAATTACGTAGCTACTATAGATTTAGCAGGATGATTTGGTCATTAGGATGAAAGTGCATGCATGCATTCATTCAACAACTTTTGCTGAGCACTGTTCAGTACCCCACAATGTACAAGAATATAAGCCCCATGAGGGCAGGGGCTTTGGTCTCCTTTACACACTGCTATACCCTCAGTGCCTAAAACACTGCCTGGCACAGAGGAGGTACCCAGTAACATGCTGGATGGGTGGAACAGGCAGTGATAGGAATTTGAAGCACATATGTTTCTCCCAAAGACTAACACACTTCTAACAACTTGTGATATCCCCAAAATTGGTAGTAAGGAAGTACTGCAGTGTGTCTCTAAAGCAATTTGGTGTACTGCAGTATTCTGAGTTATCTAGCTCTTTTACGCATCTCTGAGATGAAACTGGTAGAGTATACATGAATTTGAAAGGCCTGCTTGTTTAAGAGAAATAGACATTTCAACAAAATGTCTTTTCCCCCTGTGACTTTTGATGGTACTTACACATAAATGACCACCTACCATACATTTTAAGAGAATGGATTAAAATTTAGTATTGAGCTATTCCAAAACCCCAATAGCAGGGCATCTCAGGTTGCTAATTTCTTGGTCTGCCACTCTCTAGGAGTGACTCCTGGTGCGAATGATGGTGAGGCTATGACTACAATAGGTGAGAGTAAATGAGTCAGCAAAGAGTCAGGGTAGCCCTTGGTAATTCCATGACAGTAGCTGAAAATTGGGAGCAGGAGGAGTGGCCATAATCTGGGGGGCACTTCACTTCCCTGGAACTGCTTTCCTGACTTTTCCTGGAGTCATAGTCACAGCTCCAAGCGACACGTTATTAGTAATGTCATTATCCCTTCTTGACACATGAGGCAACCTAGGCCCAAGGCGGTATTGTGACTTCTCACGGCCAGATAGCTGCTCATTGGAAGAGTTAGAAAGGAACTCTGGAGATTACCCTCTGAGCTCAAGATTTTAACCATCACGCCCTATTGTGTCCTCCAGGACGCAATACTTTGGGTATTACTGTGACATTGTTTGTATCCTGGTTCTGACTTCTGCTCTGCGTCCTATAACATCTTTCATCGTGGCCACTTGCCTGTTCTGGCACAGGATTCCCTTGGGTATTAGAAGCTCTTATCCTGTTTATGGGCAAAAATGGTGTGAGACTGTGAATGATGCCTGAATCCATATGTGATCAGTGCCTTAGGACCCAGAAGGATGGGGCACAGAAGCAAGCTCTTCCTTCATACCCTCACAAAACTCTTCTTCAGGAATCTTCTGTTTGATCACTTGTGTGGTGGTGGTCAGTCATGAGGGGACAGTGGTGAATTCCGTCTCACTCCTGCCACACAGAGATCTGAAGAAGATGAAAGAAATGCCAACTGAAAAGGCCTGTGAGGGGAAGACCAAGGGATCCTCACATCTTTGTAGCCATGGCAACCGCAGCATAGCCCTGGGGTGGGTAGAAGGCCAGACCCACTGTCTTATGTGCAATGCTGCCTTTGACTTGCAAGAAAACCCAGAGACAGAAAAGCCTATGAGATAAGACAAAGAGGAAAGTCCTATCTGCTGCTCTTTATTCTTTCTATGATATCTATATTTGGCTTTGAAAACCACCTTTGTAAGACAGATTCATCTCTAATGAAAATGCTATTACCTCAGTGGCCTTAATGGGAAATGACTGTAGCTGATGAGATTCTCTAAAGCCACATTAGAGGGACTGGGACATGTCTGACTTCTGGACTTGACGTCTCTCAGAGCTGTATTCTATGGTGTTAATGCTTTCTCAGAAGAATATCTTCATTTTACTTGTTGTTTGTGGTTTTCCAAGTGATGCTGTGATATATCAACTTGTGACTGCCTGTGGCCAGGTACAATGCACTTAGGTGAAGGAGATCTTTCTGTTTGGACAAATGGACATTGTTCCTACTACGTACACACTCAGACTTGAGTGGCTTGAAAGTCGTTGAGGAAAAAGATTTTTCAGTGTGTTCAGTTTATTTCTGAATGAAGTCTTACTTTTCTGAGATACTTGTCTTCAGTGACAACAAAGTCTGGTGCAGTACTTTGTATGGCCTGATCTGAGCTCCGAGATTTGTTGGATAGGAAGATGACAGTTCTCAAAACCGATGTATTAGTAGTTCCTTTGGAAAGATATCGACATGGACGTTTGCCTCACCATATTGAGAGCCATTGAATATGTTTTTAATTCTAATGACCTAGAGATTATATTCTTTCCTTTACCTAATTCTGAAGTAACTCCCCATCAGAAGCTGAATGTGTATTTCAGGATATCATGTAGGTGAGTGTGCCTAAACTATCTCAGGAGATGCACAGAGGACTTTCGGCATGATAGCCGTGGGTTTTAAATGTGTACCTTCAATCCAAATAGAAGTTTTAACAATTCAGTCATGGGACCAATCATTATTTTATTACTTTTTGTCGCTCTAGGAAGTTGAGAGGGCACCCGCCTTCCCACCAGCCAAGACTCACTCACTGTTCTGGTGTTCCCATTCCTGCAACTGTGTCATCGGAGACCAAAAAGGCATAGTCTGAGTAACATATTTGAAGATGGGTCAGAAATTTGAACCAACTAATTTTTGAAAATAACTGCTCTATATCTTTTACATAGGGATTACGTTTCTCATTCCTATTGTGAAGATTTTGGTCATAGAGGAAAGAAGAGAGAAAGGAAGACAGAAACTTAGAATCAGGGGCAGAGACAAGTATGAAGAATGAGAATGTGTCTTGCAAAGAATAGAAAATCACATATAGTGGACACCCTAGGAACACAGAGACCAGGATTCTACTCCCCTGTTGGGTGGACACTCAGCTCCTCATATTCTTAGTTCCTTGGTCTGTGGGGTAAACAATTCCTGTCCTGCCTATGTCTTAGGGCCATTTAGAAAATTCAAGGAGAGATGAAATTGAACAATACCTGTCAGTGTAGTATAAGGAAAGAGGTTGTGTGAAGGGAACAACTTACTTTGGGGGCATCTCAAGCAAAACAAACATCTCACAGCTGCATCCTTCCCATGAGACACAGCGCCAAGTGCTTCACATGTTGGAAATCATACCAATGCTGCTAGTATCAGGGAAACGAAGTGATGACCTCTCTAACATTCATGATCACATTTAGAATGTTACTGTTGGTGGGGACCCTTGAGCTCATTTACTTCACCTCTTCATTTAAAACACAAGAAAACTGTTCAAAGGTTAAATGACTGGTCCAGGGCCTCATAGCTAGTAACCAGCAGAGATGAGATGAGAAGGCAATCTACCTGCTTCTGTTGGGGGCTCTGTTACTGCCCTTCTCCTCTCCCTCACCTCCTGAGGTCAGGACAAGTGAAGGATTTTGTGTGTTTCTTGATATGTTCCTAGGGTAGAGGTTAGTGAAGAAAGGATATTCTTGAAGCTTTCATCCTTAAATCTGGATTCCCTGCAAAGAGTCCCAGGGATACTATGGACGCAGGGAGGGGCTGGCTTCCATCGTTTCCTTTTTCCTTTGTACATCATCTATATCTCTCAGCCACAATTCTAAAGTAACCAAAGCAGCTGCATTTCAGAAGCATGCTTTGAGAAAGTTCAATCGTGCTATTTAAAAAGTGCCACTTGTGAGCCTACATGTAAATTGTCAACTTTTTTGGTGATTGGATCATCGAACTGGATAGTCTTCTCCAGTCATCAAAAGAGAAAGGAAGGCTCCTCTGCTCGTCTCAGATGACAGGGCACAGCCTGGATAAAATGAAAAAGCTTCATTTTGTTGATTAATTTAAAATTCCTTTCCCCAAGTCTTCCATTTAAAAGTTTTCAACAGCTAACAACATTTATCAACTTGAGGGCAAAAACTTTTTTTTGGCAAACATCAGGAAGCAGCATATTGATCAAAAGACAAATAGCAGGAGGTAAGGAGCCAGTCGTGCTAATGAACTGCATATAGTCAGTTCACATTTTAACCTAGAAATAAAATCACTAAGTGGAACATTATAAATTGAATGGTATTTTCTAAAAGAAAATGTGCAGTTACAGGTTTTTTGATTAAGGTTATGTTTTTTCCCCAGCAAATAACACAGATAGTACCCCCAAAAATGAAGAGACAAATATAAATTACCAAAAGCTCTGTTATAATTTAAAAATTTTAAACAATACTCAAAGTCCTATAAAATAAGCATAAAGGAACCATAATTAGCAATTATACAAGAATCCCCAAATTATTATGACAAACATATTTATTTTAATCTGTTTATTTATAACCCTGCTTTTTCCAAAATATTATGGATGTGTCTAAAGTGCAATAATTTTGGTGGCACCCCCTGGATCTTGACTCCCCTTTCCTTCCACTGTCTTCTCAAAAGCCCCAGCTCGACCCATGTTTAAGCCATAATAATTCTCACTGCTCCAAGTGCCCAGAAACTTGCCTCTCCTTTGAAGTTGTGATGCACGTTACTTTAATAACTAGTAGTATCTAAAGACAAGCATCAGCACCATCATTATTTTTTTTACTTCACGGATCTTTTTACTACTAGTGAGAAAGCAAAAAGAAAAAAAAAAACTTTTAAAATCTTGTGTGCTCTTCTTTGAACGGCTTGAGTCTCCATATGCTTGGTTTATGGACACAGAAATTAGGGAGAATCTGTGAGCCTGTATTCTATTAATATTTCACAGCAGTTCATGAGAAAGAGAGGTGAGATGCAAAGTTTTAGGACTGGGCATGGATGGGATGTGGGGGTGCTATTTACTGTCTGTTTTTGGTACTTTTAGGAGGAATCTGAATTTTTGTGAACAATGAGTATACATTTTTTTAATTTAAGAAAAATTCAGATTATCATAGAAAGAAGGGAGTAGGCAAACAAATCTACAGGATGAGTAATAGCAAGGTAGGGATGATAGAAGGACACTCCAGTTAGAAAATATCCACTAACTCTCCCGCCCAAACCTTTGGGTGCCTTATCTAGGAATCCTGGTGCCTCCTTCCTGAGTCTCTGCAGCTTTCTCCCTGATGGTGGAGACAGCATGGGCTCTGCTGTCAGAGAACCCCAGGCTCAAAATTCACATCTGCAACTATTAACTCCATGGTTTTAGCCTAGTCACTCAACAGAGCCTTAGTTATTTTATTTGTAAAATGGGTACAATAAAGCTTGCTGTGACTTCTGTGAGGTCTAAATGCAACATTAATCACCAAGTCATTATCATGGTTTCACATGTTTACAAACAAACCATTTAAATGATTCTTCATCTCTTTCCCCACTGCAGCCCACCTAATTATGGTTTCCGTGTAACTTAGAGATGAGGGAATTTTTTAATTCAATTGGACTTCCCAGCTGAAAATCTATACCTGTGGCTATTTACATATACATTAATTAAAATTAAGGAAAATTACAATTTCAGTTTCTTATTCCAAATGGTTGTGAAGTAGGAAAGCACAGATCAAGCATTTCCGTCATTGCAGAAAAATCCATGGGCCAACTCTTGATTCTCTAGCAGCTATAGGTGTGACATAGTTCTGGCCAATGTGGTTCTAGCAACACATAAGCTTTCCCGGAAAACATCTGGAGCTTTCGGGTCAATGATGTGACTATGGAGTGACTTTGAGGATGGAAACCATGAGAACGGAGTAGAGCTGATCATCTGGAGATCTTCGACAGCTAATCATATTCTCATAATTTCATCATCTTTCCCACTTCCCATGTTATGATCATCCGAGCACTGACATACTTACTAATTCTAGCTTAAATTGGACAAATTCTTTGATCTCAATGTGTCATATCTTTTGATGGGAAAGAGGTCAGCTAGAAGAAGCAGTGTATTCTTGGTAGGCAGGAAAATCTGCTCTCTCCTGGCCCCCATTTATTCTTTCTTTTATTCCTTCCTCCCTTCCTTCCTCCCTCCCTCCCTCCCTCCTTCCCTCCCTCCCTCCCTCCTTCCTTCCTTCCTTCCTTCCAGAATATGCTAAAGACATTTACCTGGCCTGGGAGCAGTGGTCTTTTTACTGAATCAGGGGGGTGCTTCATCAATGAATCTGTTGAACTCCCTACCTGGAGTATTACTATGCAGATGCTTCAACTATTACTGAGCAGCTGCTTCAGGTTGTTCAAAATTGGTGAATCTAAATGAATGGTACCTTCAATATCAAAAAGAAAAATTGAGAAAAAAAATCTACAAGGTGCTACAAAACAGTTTAATTATGGAAATGCCCTTACTTCTAAACATCTTCTTGTCTGGCCTCACTTTCTTAAGCAGAAGTTATTATAGATTATTGTTTCCTACTCTGTATGCTAGGCACATGCTGTTCTGAACTGAGAATTCATGAATTCTAATCCTTATCATTGAATTGGTTTCTTGCCTAACCTTGGCCAGAGGACACCTCGTGTCTTTAATACCTTCCTCTAGAAGTCACATCGAATGCTGTAAAGGTTTAATTATTAATGGAATTTGCAGGGACCGTGCCTAGCTGTGTAACTCCAGCCAACCTTATTTTTTAATCTTTATATATACCTTTGAGTTTTAATAAGTTCTCAGCCAAGCAACCATATATATTCTTCAAGCATGGCTTTTACTTTATGGCTTCTTCACATACTTTGCTTTCTTTCCCTTCCACCACCACTTAGATGACATTTTCTACCATCATCCACCACCATAATATTTTATCTTCTTATAACAACTGTCACTTAAGGAAATGTAATTAAGAAAGTGGAAGCAAATTACGAAAAAGGACATCTGAAGTGTCTGTGCATATTTTCATTCACACTGTTTCTCCTCTAATATCAGAGATAAAAATTTAGTGATACAACTTCAAATGACAAAGTATTATATGAAGAGAGAGGAGCTATTTCTCTTACATTACAGATGTTTGCTGACTGTAAAGCCAGTTTTGTAAAACTTGGAATGCATTGCTCTTATAGGAACAATTTTATAAATGGTGGTTAGACTATGATGCTAGCTATCAAAAGTCTATTTCACTTCGTTCAAAGTTGAATCTCTAGTTTTGCAATAAAATGTAGTGGATAGTAACACTGTTATAATCCAAGTACTAAAATAAAATAGACAACAGTTCCGTTTTAGTTAATAAATATCTAGCTCTTCTCCTCCTTTACACCAATATTTTCCTAGTCATACTCATGTTTGTCAACCTTAAGGAGTATTAAACATTTATGTTTTCTTTTAATAAAACAGAAAAAAGAAATGTAGACAGTGAGATGATGCTGATGCAATGTATAAATACAATTTGAGAGGAGAAGACACACAGGGGCTTGAGAGGATGTACACGTTCATGAGAAACTATTTGCTAATGTCGGGGAAAGAGAAGTTTCGTTAAGCGCAGTACCAGGTGACACTATTATCCGCATACCTACTCCATGGAGGGGTCGTAGAAGTTGTGTGTGTGTGTGTGTGTGTGTGTGTGTGTGTGTGTGTGTGTACACATGCATGCTAGAAACTAGGAATGTGCAAGGAAATGATGTGGACACAGAAGCAGGGCTTTGAAGGGAAGGGCCAAGTGTCTATCAGTGGATGAATGGATAAGCAAAATGTTGCATAAACAGACAATAGATTATCAGCCAGCTTTAAAAAGGAGTACATCCTGTTATATCCTACAACATGGATGATTTCTAAGGCTTTGCATTCCAGGAGCAGAAAAGACATCCAAAGCAAAACGTCCTCAAGAAACGTAGAAATGGGAAACCAGATCAGAAGAGCTATGGGGCTAGAGATATTGAAGAGAGATCTGTGTGAAAGGAAGATTTGAGGCTTGAAAATAATGTGTAGTTATAGTTTGAGAGAATGTGTAAAGAGAAGGAAAAGAGGACACCGATTCCAGTGTTCCGGGCTTCTGGCTGCTTGGAGTTCAGGAGCAGCAAGAAAAAGAGGAAAAAGATGAGGAAATGAGACAACTAGTGTCATGGGACTGATAAGAGAAATTCTAATGAGCAGGTGTCAAATGATGCACTGAGGACAAAAGATGAAGGCTAAGGGGAAAACTGGGTTTGTGAGGTGAAGCCAGTTAGTGACTTTGGAGGGGTTTCACTAGACCACCAGTGGGCAGACAGACTGCCAGTGGTGAGATAATGAGTGTGGAAGGGACAGAAGGGAAAGTGACTGAGAAGATTTAATTGGCTCTTCCCGTTGACTGGTTCTTCCCATTTCTGCCCAACCCCTACATCAGTGACTCTTGCTGCATTTAGTGTATTTTCTGTCAAAATGGACCCATTCCCTATCCCTCTCTGTCAGAGCCCTAGCAGTCAGTGAATGGTAATGAGTCCTGTCCAGTCACATAATAACCAGGTCCGTGAAGCCTGAGGTAATTCTGGCATTGGCATAGGGGCTGAAGGCAAGCGAGAGAAGATTTTAGTCACAAGTGGCCTCTGGTGCTCTTGAGATCACATGTGGGCAGCTGCCTGCTCTGCCTCTGGACAGACTGCTTGGCTTTCAATGTTTCGGTGCAGTGCTTTGTAAATTGTACGTAATACATGTAACCTCCCCTCCCATGCCCCTGGACTTATTCTTTATCTTTTTCCTTTTTCAAAAGTAACTTTTAAATAGAAGGAAATTTATAACCAATTTTGTGGCTCAAAAAATTCAGTATGCTTTTTGGGAAAGTCAAAGCATTTCTATAGAGTACAGGGAGGACTAGGGCGTTTGTGGCAGTTCTCAAGCGAATGTAGAATGGATATTTGTGGAAACATGCGAATCTCCTTCAAGCCACAAAAAAATGTATTTAGCATCACCTATCACTGATAACAAGTGGTGATAAATGTGAACTTGACACCTGTGACTCTTTTCGTTAGCTGGAAGGACTGCGTCTAATACACATTTCAACTAGATCATTGTATAAAAGGCAAGGAAGTATGATGAGTCCGTTAGAAAGTCCTCACCTGTAAATAATGAGTTTCATTTGGATAAATCACACAGCCATTTTCATAGCAACAGGACATTTTCAGAAAATGAGCTGAAAAACATGTGCATTTGGAATCCTATTTGGCATTTTGGTAAAAGTCTAGATCAGTTCCCCTTTATTATCAATAGGAACAATGAACAGAAACACTCTCTGAGTTAGTTAACTTCTCTTTCAAAATGTGGAACAAAATATAGCACACGTGTTTTTGTACCTGCCCAACAAAAATCCCAAAAGTTTTGCTTATTTTTTTTGCTCAGACTGGTGGATAAAAATTTACACCAGGTACACCTATCAGAGAATGAAATGCATGAATTTCTCTTGGTAAAGTAGGTTTTGCCTGGTAGTCTTCAGAGGGACTACTGTTTTTTTCTTTTTAAAGAATACAGTTATTTCCAAGAATATAGATTTTATGTAAATATACGAAGCTGGTTATGGACCCAGCATCTTGCTCTATGTTACTTTTTACTTTGTTCTGTGTCTGAATGCCTTTGAATACATACAACCAAAATATTGCCCAATTTCACAGTTTCTGAACTCCCAACGTTGTATGTAAAGGTCAGTCGCTATCCTTTGCCTATTTCTTGCCTTCTCCACTGGTTATAGTACCAGGCCAATAGGTGTCCCCTGGAGTTGTCCCTTTTACTGCTAAGGAAATGCTCAGCTGTGTTTATCATTAACCAGGGAATACAGTCCTTTTAAGATGTCAAAGTACAGGATTCTGAGGTTATTCTGATACTGGCCAGCAGAAAGGAGAAATAAAGCTCCCTCTGGCTAGACCCTTCAAATAAGTGAGTCCATTTCATTCGTAGGAGAATGTAGGGGGCCACATTTCTCTCTGGATCCACATGACTGCCTTTGGCAGCTCCTTAACATACATCTGATGAATGGATGACTCATTGAACAAGAAAATTGGAATCAAACACTCTGGAAGCATACCACGTCAGATTAGAAGTAACTTGTCTAGTCATGGAAATAGGTGCAGTGAAATGCCTTTACGCCTTTCTAGACTACAAAACTTTTCTATAACGAACATCGATTATTTTTGTAATCAGACAAAAACAAAGAAACAAACAGAACATGATAAAAAAAAAAAAAAACGAAGAGATCTAATTGCTTTTTTAAGGATGGCGTTAATTTACTTCATGACACATTTCTTTAATATTTTTCTCATTTGCAGCAAGCAATGTTTTATGTTTATGTTTAATAGTGCACAATACACATACTAACATACCCAATGCATTACTGATGAAAACTTGAAGTTAACAAACATTTATTGTGCACTTATTACATAGCAGGGTGCTTGCTGGCTGCTGGGGGAGATTTATGGATAAATAATACATGAGTCGGGCCATCAAGGTGCTCACTTACAATGCAGGTGAGATCAAAGCCATAATTGTTAATAATGAATGGTAGCTTTTAATGGCACACTGTTTCTTACAAGCCAGCAATGTGCTTTGTCCATATGAAAAACTTATCCAATGGCACAAAGCACATCTCTGACATTTGTTAGTTAAAAATTTTACTTTGAGATAGTTGTGGATTCTCATGTAGTTGTAAGAGATAATACAAAGTGATCCCAAGTACCTTTGACTCAGTTTCCCCCAATGGTAATATCATTTGCACTTTGCACTGTAAAACTACAGTACAATATCACAACAAGGTACTGACATTGGTACAATCAAGATATGAGCATTTCCATCACCGCTTAGATTCTTCATATTGCCTTATTATAGCTACTCCCACTTCCCTCCCCAGGCTGCTCTCTCTCTTGTTCATAACCCTTGACAACCACTAATCTGTTCTCTATTTCTATACATTTGTCATTTCAAGAATGCTGTATATATGTGTATATATGTATGTGTGTGTGTATTTATATATATGTATATATTCTTCTATCCATCCTTTCATTTTCAACTTACTTATATTGTTACATTTGGAGTGACTTTTTTGCAGATAACCATATAGAGTTGATTCATGTTTCTTAAACCATACATCAATTTCTATCTTTTAATTGGTGTATTTAGATCCTCCCATTTAATGTAACTGTTGATATGTTTGGTCTTAAGTCACCTATTTTATTTTTTGTTTTCTGTTTGCTCTCTTTTGTCATTGTTGTTTTTATAGCTCTTTCTTCTTCCTGCCTTCTTCTGAGTTACTTGAACAAGTTTTAGAATTTCATTTTGGTGTATCTATAGTATTTTTGAGTGTGCTTTTTTTGCAAACCATTTTTACTGGTTGCTCTTAGTATTATATTATATATACATAACTTATTACTGTCTGCTGGTTCAAATGAAATGCAGAAGGCTTACACCCCTTTACTTCCCCCTTTTCATTTATAATATAATTGCCTTCAATATTTCCTCTCTATATATTTAAAATCACAATAGACAATATTATAATTTTTGCTTCAGCCACCAAACATAAATTAGAAAACTCCAAGGAAGAAGAGAAAGGTATTATATTTGTCTAGTTTTTCCTTTCCTTGTTCGTGAAGGAAATTTTCACTGGATATAGGATTCTGGGTTGACAGTATTTTTCTTTTATCACTTGAATAAGGTTGCACTGCTTTCTTCTGGCCTCCACAGTTTCATATGAGAAATCCAGTTATTGAAATAATTTTCCCCTTATAAGTAAGGTATCATTTCTTCATCAGTGCTTTGAAGAGTTTTTTCTTTATCTTCAATTTTCTGAACTTTGACTATAAACTTCATGGTATGGATTTCTTTGGGTTTATTCTATTTGGGGTTCACTTCTTGAATCTTCAGGTTTATGTCTTTTGCCAGAGTTGGGAAGTTTCAGTCTTTATTTCTTTGACAACATTTAGACCATGCCCTCTTTTTCCTCTTCTAGGACATGAATGTTAGATATTTTGTTATAGTCCCACAGTTCCATGTATTTATGCTCCATTTATTTTTTTTCAGTCTATTTTCTTTCTGCTGTTCAGATTGGAAAATTTTTGTCCTTCTGTCTTAAGTTTACTAAATCTTTTCCTCTTTTCCCTCCATTTTGTAGTTCAGACTATTGAGTTTTTAATTTTGGGTATTGTAGTTTTCAGTTATAAAGTTCCCATTTGGTATACCTTTATGTCCTCTATTTCTGTGCTGAGACTTACTTTTTTTTTCTCCCATTTGTTTCACTGTGTTTGTAGTTATTCATTGAAGCATTTTTTATGATGATTGCTTTAAAATATTTGCCATATAATTCTGACGTTGCTGTTACCCTGGTGTTAGCATCTATTGATTGTTTTTAAATTCAGTTTGAGATCTTCATAGTCTTTGGTTTAATAAGTGATTTTTTTGATGGAAATGTGGACATTTGGGGTATTCCGTTATGAGACTCAGATCTTATTTAAATCTTCTATTTTAGCTACCTTCCTCTGATACAACCCTAGTAGGAGAAGAGGGACTCTGCCCTGTTGCTGCCAGGTGAAGGTAGACATCCAGGTTTTCTGCTCAACCTCTGTTAACACTCTAGGAGGTAGTCTCCTCACTGCTGTTGGGTGAGGGTAGGAGTACCAGCTCCCTATGAGGCCTTCTCTAATACCTCCTTGGTTGGGAGGGGTGGGAATGCCTTGTTACTTCTCCCCACTTGGCTTCCACTCATACCACAGTGTATGGAAAGGGTGGCCTCATCATTGCTCGGTGATGGTAAAAGCCCTGACGCTCCTCCTGGCTTCCTCTGACACCACCCTTTCAGGGAAGAATGTGGGCGTCTGGTTACTGCACAGTGGGGATGGAAGTACAGGCTCCCTGCATGGACTCCAAGAATATTTTTGTGGGGGTGGAGCGGTACTTGTTGCCTGGTTGGGATAAAAGTCTCAGCTCTCTACTTGGCCTTTTCTGACACCACCTGGGCCGATGGGTGGGTGCCTTGTTATGGCCTCATGAGGGTAGAAGTCCAGGCTCCCCATTTAGTCTTTGCTGGCATAGGAATGGATGGAGCCACAGTTATCCTATGGGGTTCAGTAGCAGTAGAATGGTTATTGTTTACGAGTTTTTGTCTTCCTATGTTGCTGCTTTCCTGGCCTTTTGGAAAGCGAGAGCAGTTTTGGGTTTTTCATTTTTCTGGAGATTTTTCTGCCTGTGCTCATTAACATTTTCAGGTTACTGGTATCTACAGATCCAATTTGAGGATAAATGAGGCAAAAGTAAAATCCAGGGAACTCACTACCATGTGATTCCAAGGTCTTTAGTCAACCTGCCTTCTTTTCTCTACCTTTCAGAGTCCTCTTGTATCTATTTTCTATATATTGTTTATGGTACTTAGTGGGAACAATTGAGACAAGTATATCCACTCCATCTTTCTGGAAGCAGAAGTCCCATCTCTTACATTCTAATTTACTATTATAAATAACAAAATGTTGAGCTGTCTGTAAGATTAATAAAAGTATACAAATGTAGATTCAGGACTAGGGGAACTCAATTGGCTGAAGTCTGGCATCTGAAATCATTTGGCCCCAAGTAAGCAACGTAGAGTGTTCCACAGGATGGGCCGCGTCCACCTCTGTTCTGAGGAAGCCCAACCTGGTTGGTGGCTCACGGCAGCAAGAACTGGTTAACAAGCAACAGAGTCCTAGTTACCCTTCATCTGCCCTCTCAGAGCACAGTCCCACTAGAGCCTGGGAGGATGAGAAATAAAGCACAACCATTTGAAGAAGAGGCCTAGAGGACCTTGGCTGGGCTTCATCGTGGCTTCTCAGCTCAGAGAACACTGAGATGCTGTTTAGGAAACTGAGGGAGAACACTGGTCCATAGGTTGGGCTAGTCGGGGTGATCCAAAAAAAAAAAAAAATGCTGATGCCTCTTACAACACAATGAAACTTGAACACATTAGGTTAAGTGAAAGGATGCCAGACACAAAAGAACACATAATGTATGATTTCTTCTATATAAATTACCCAGGATAGGTAAATCCACAGAGCTAGATATAGAAAACCTACTATTAGTAATTCCCAGAGGCCTACGGGAAAGGGAAATGGGAAGTGACTGCTTAGTAGGTACAGGGTTTCCATTGCGGGTGATGAAAAAGTTCTGGGCCTAAGTAGTGATGATGGTTGCACAAAATCGTGAATGTACTTAATGCCACTGAATTGAACACCTTAAATTGATAAATTTTATGTTACGTGCATTTTATCACAATTTAAAAAAAATGCTGGTAAATGAAAACAAAACAAACAAAGAGAAACAGCAGCCGGGCTCCTAGTTCCAGTGCCCAGCAGACATTACTAGTAAATCATGACTCTCTTTCCCACTAAGCCCCTGATCTCCCCAATATAACATTCCATGCAGGCCTTCCAAATGATAGGAGGAGGTATATAAGAAAAAATTTGTTTTGTGTCTCAAGCCAGCAGCTCATTCTGGGCACATGGCTGTCCGATCTAGAGTGGGACACTGGGTCCCAGATCCTGCCAGGAGCAGGATGGGTGCTGCTCATTTTTTGCCTTCCTTCATTAGAATTGGTTCAGGGCATGGGTGAGGCTGAGCCTGCTAATGCCAGCCTCGGTTACAGCAGCTGAGATTAGTCGAGGGCTAAGTGGCAGAGAAAAAACCATCTTGCTTTTTATATTAAGATCCAAGACATAGCAAGCAACTCTGTACCGTTCCTAAAGATTTCAAGGCAGCCTGCTTGCAAGCTGAATTTCAGGAGAGAGATGGGAATGATTAATGGTGACATCTATTAAGCTTTTTTAGAACATAATACATGTGTTCTTGCTCCTACCGTAAAATTAATTGTTGCTAATTAGTTAGGGCTGCCAGCTCACTTGTGTGTGAGAGTCTGTCACACTCCCTTGTCCTGGTCCTGTTAATTAGCTTTCTGGCGTCTCATCCTACCCTGGTGTCCTGTAGCTTTCCTTTCACTGTACATTTCTTATTTAAACAGTCAAGTCTGCGTATTGGCTTTGGTTTGTCTTGCATAGAGGTTCAACTTTGGGGGCATAGAAATCCTTGTGGGTTGTATAATGATGTCAGATGAGACAAACAATTTTTTTCTGGCATTGCATACGTGCATCTGACCCCAAATAAACATCTGTCTTTCAAAAGTTCTTTTCTTGAAGTACAAAATTCCTTCAAAATAATACAGGGGAGCTCTCAGGTACTTGGTGTAGGTCATCAGTTTCTGGGTTGCCAGACTCTGGGATGGAGGTCGTTATGCTGGAATGATAGCCCATAAGCGCATGCCGTTGGTAGGAGTGCCTGGGCTGGGCAGCTCCTGGGCCCCAGTGACAGGTGCCTGGCCTGGAGCATCTTAGGTACCAGCTCTAAGGGAGATGCTTTGAGGTACTGGAGATATCACGACAGCGATTGAGCTGTCCGCAGCCTTGCAGCCCTCCAAGGGGCTCTGGTATATTTCCTAGAAGAGTGCTGGTTGTGTAATAGCTGTTGACATTTCCATGGGAAAAGGAGGTCAATTCTGTTGGTTTTTTTCCCAGAACCAGGAGCTTGCTTCATCTATTCAGCATGAATCTCAAGGTGACAGTCTCATGAAGTTATTATCACATCTAATGACAATAAAAAGACTAGGTTTTTTTCAAAATACAGTTCTGCGCCCAATGAAGCTTGTTTACTCCTCTGCTCAATAAACCAACAAAACAGGCAGGCGCAGGGAGAGAGAAAATTCCCGTTTACATTGATTGCATTGTGCATGCCTCTGCCCACCTCCTGTGAGGCGGCTGATTGCACACATTCCCATGACAGAGTAATGTGACTTCATTGACTGGCAAGCAGCTGTCAGTGCAGCGTGTGAGGTGTCTGGGTGTGTGTGTGGGTAATGCCCACACACTGAAATGAAAAGGGAATGGAAAGCACCACAGAGCTATGGAAATTTAAAGGGAAACTGTGTCTTTATTAAAATTTACTTATGAAAGTGGAGGCTGTAAATCTGGTCATGTTTATGAACCCACCAGCTGAGCAAAGGAAGGGGACTGATTTCAACCCTTAATGTTTATTGCTTTGGGGGAGGCCTTCAGACAATAGGTGCTGGAAAGGCAGAATCAAGCACCAAGACTCTAAGTGGCCCAAGCAATCCAGTTATTCGGATCCACATTCTCCATGCACCGGTGCCACACTCATCCTCGTCCTTCTGTTCCTTCTCCTCCTCCGTCTCCACTCCACACTGAGGGTCCTTTGCATCTGCTTCTCCCCGTATTTACCTCCATTGCCTCAGAGCTGATATGGGCCCAATGAGAGATGACATGTGACAATATCTTCTGACATTAGATGCAGGGATTCATTTGCCATGAGCCCATATTTACCTGCATTGGGATGGTCTGCGGTCACCCCAGTGATGTTTGTGCTTGGGTACAATCATGCTATTTCTGAGAGGTCTTCTTGGATAGAAGACAAAGGGATGAAATAAGGAACTTTTTCAACAAATTCATGTGATTTTTTTAATGAACTCTTTGCTTTGGCAACTGAATCACTTAATTTGGCAGCATGGTTAAGGGTAAATGTGATTGAGACAACCGTTCATGTTTCTGAGGGTCACGTGGGGTATGGCAGCTGAGTGAATAATGTTTTTGCTCCAATTATTAAATAACTTGGCTATTAGGATTTATAGCTTTCCTTTTATTTTCATTGCCACCACTGTAACCCAGGACTTCATGACTATGCTTTTATTAATGCAGCAATCTCCTAGCTACTCTCTTTGCTTCAGTGCACATTTATTACACTATGCACATCCCTACCAGACAATCTACTAATTATTTAATGCCCCACCCTCATTTGGGACTCTACAGTAGCTCCCATCTGCTTATAGGATCAAATCCAGCCCCTTCATGTAACCTTCAGTCTCTCTGTGATCTGATCTCATTTAACCTATTTAAACGTCTATTGAATTTTTTTTTAATTAAATTTATTGGGGTGACAATGGTTAGTAAAATTATATAGGTTTCAAATGTACAATTCTATAGTACATCATCTATATAGTACACGGTGTGCTTGTGGGGACAGAGCCAGGAGTACAGTTTCCAGGCTCTCGGCCTCACACGGAAAGGTGCTTCCTGGGTAGTAAATGGCCATCAGCTGTGGCTAGTTGGCTGTCAGCTGTAACCAGTGAGCCATTGGCCTCTAATATAACTGCCATGGCTATGCTACCAGATGATGGTGGCTGAGCTAGCAAGCGTGGGTTGCAGATAGTAGGGTGGATTGCAGCTAGCAAGTGGGGTTGGTTGGTTGGCGGAGACAAGTGGACGGCAGGTTGTGGATAGTGTGGCTCCTGCTTCCTGTGTCTCCAACCCAGCCCCCAGTGAGACTATAGTGGTACGACTCCCCTATTGTGTCTTCGTGGGTGTTCCTTTTTGGCCTCATCATGTCCTGCGTTCTTATGTGGGGAGAGGGACCAGAGACCCTGCATGACACCCAGCATGACAGTGTTCACCACCCAGAGTCAGTTCTTCTTCCATCACCACCATATACTTGACCTTTACCCTCTTTATCATCTCCCCTTCCCCATCTATCCTCCGGTAACCCCTAAACTGTTGTCTGTGTCTATTGAAGTTTGTTCCCTACTACTCATCTCACACACCTGTGTGTGATGAGAGCAATCTTATTCCCACTGCCCTGTCTTCATGCCTTTGCTTCTCCTTCTTTCTTAAGAGTCCACCTTTATCTCCAATTATTTAAATAAATCCACTTTTCACTTTTTAACCCACACTTTTTTAATCTGTGAAGCCTTTCCTCTAACTGCCATCCACATTAACTTTTCCTTTCTTGAGTTCCTATCCCTCAAGCAGGCAAATACTTGGCACTATTGTGCATTAGCACCTTTCATGGATCTTAGTGTCTTATCTACAAGTTTCGTCTCCAGAATAAACTTTTAATTTCTTAATTCTTAGTCTCCAGAATGCCTACTATGCTACTTGGGTCTAAAGAACATTGAACTTGGGATCAAAAGACCAAGCTTGGGGTCGGCTCTATAACTGACCCGCTGTGTAACTGTGGATGAGCCCCTTGGCAACTCTGAGCCTCTGCTTCTTCAGCTGTAGGATGAAACTCAGGACATTTTCACAGCCTACTTCATAGAGTTGTATTAATGCTCAACTAAAATTACGTGTGGAAGTACTTTATGAGCCTTAAAGTGCTCTGGGATCAGAAGGCCCGTTATTGTACTTGTTTGTAATATTTAACATTAAATTAAACAGAAAAAAAATGTGTCTGTAAGGCACTGTGTAATCTTGAGAGCCAAATTACTAAATAGAAGTGGTCATGCCATATAACATTTATAATGCATTTTATTTGTCAGGGTGCTTTTTATTTAGAATACCATTTTGTTCTTGCTGGGGTGCAGGGGTCAGGTAGTTTTATTCCTATTTTACAGCTAGAAGAAAGGAATCAAAGTTGGGCAGATACATTAAGCGAGTTGCTTTAAGTCGTGTCGTTACTTATTAGCAACAATTGAACTGAGGCTTCTCTTTCTTCCTCTTAACCCCTGCCTGCATTTTCACTTGTTGCTACCCTATCACCGCCCTGGGTCCTGCCCACAGGACACTCCCCTCCTTGTTTCTCAGTTTCCTTCCTCAGTGGGCCTTTCTCTTCTTGGTTTTCATTGGTTCTTCTATAGTTAGGTGGTTTCATCTGAGATGGTAAAGATCTCACTCCTGTTCAATTTGTTATAATCATGTGCACATCCATAAGGTTGAGGGACAAAATGTAAGAGTGTTTTACTGTTCCTTACAAATACTGTGGATTCACTCAAGCATTTTTAGATGGAGGAGCCTGGATCAGGGAAGTGACCTGAGTCCAATGCTGTGCCCTCACTCACAGTTCTGGCCCAAGTGCAGACTTCAAGCCTCCTGAGAAATCAGGTTCTCCTTGGATGCCTGTGCACCAGGCCCCAGGAAGGACTATGAAACAGGTCTGGACATGTTTTAGCCATACTCACAGGGACAAACTGTTGCCACTGATTACTTCCTCAATTCAGCGTACCATACAATTTAACATTGGCTTGTTCTTGGATACTCTGAATATCTGATGCCGCTTTAATACTTTAGACCATGCCAATCCCAGATGTGAATGGTTCATACTAACATATAAGAACAGACTTTTTAATAACCCAGCATAAGTTCCCCTTGCCACAGTAATATTGAAACTTTCTCAAGAGAAGGCAATTTTTATAAAGGACTTGTTGCAAAACCTGGAGAATCATACGATAATTCAGATTTGTCTGACCCTCTGCAGTATCCCCAACAGTACCCCAAAGCCTAGTGGGTGGGAACAGTTCTCTCTTTAAAAATTTTTTTTTTCAATTGAAGTATAGTTGGTATTCAATCTTATATTGGTTATATTAGTTTCAGTTATACAATATAGTGATTTGACATTTTCATACCTTACAATGTGATCACATTACTAATTCTAGTAATCATCTATCACTGTGCAAACTTGTCACAATATTATTGACTATATTCCCCTCCCTCTTTTCACCCACCCTCATCCCCTTCCTTCTGGTACTATCCCTTTGGTCTCTGTTTCTATGAACCTGTTTTTGTTTCATTTTGTTTGTCTATCTGTTTTGTTTTTTTAGATTCCACATATAAGTGAAACTTTATTTATTTGTCTTTCTCTGCTGACTTATTTCACTTAGCATAATACCCTCTAGATCCATCCATGTTGTCACAAATGGTATTATATTCCACTGTGTGTGTGTGTGTGTGTGTGTGTGTGTGTGTGTGTGTGTGTATCACATCTTTATTCATCTATTGATTGACACCTAGGTTGCTTCCATATCTTGGCTATTGTAAATAATGCTGCAGGGAACACAGGGGAACATATGTTGTTTCAAATTAGTGTTTTCAATTTCTTTGGATAAATATCCAGATGTGGAATTGCTGGGTCATATGGTATATTTATTTTTAGATTTTTGAGGAATCTCCATCTTGTTCTCCACAGGGACTGCACCAGTTGCTGTCCCACCAAGAGTGCACAAGCGTGATTAGGTAAATGTGACTTAGTTGTACGCTTTTTATAACTGTTGTCCAAAAGCTGAGTTTGTATCATTGAGTGCAATGTTTGGAAGTGTTCCAGCTGACAGAAGCACACAGAACAAGCCCTTATCAAAAGACAGAGAGGAAAGGAACCCAAGCACCATGACTCTCACATAATAAATCTGCTCCCAGCTTGTAAACTGCTTTAAACACCATGCTTCTTGACATGAGTTCACACCCAAGGTTTTGCAGCTCATCAAAGATAGAGAGTGTAAATAGACAGAGGACGAGAGGGATAAGTCTGGTAGCTACAGAGCAAGGGTGATTTGACTTCTGGGGACAGGCTGTAGCAATATTCCACTGACTTCATAGAGCCTTTATCTTCCCTGCCTTCCCCTGTTCTTATACTTTCGAGCTATATGTTGTGTTTGGTTGATACATATTTATAGTGAGAATGATCAGGATATAATGAAAATGGCACTGGATTTGAGGGAAAACAAATGGGTTTGGGGTCCTAACTCAGCTCTGGGAAATTGGCACTTTGACAGTGCCCCACTGTCCTTTTTTGTAAAATAAATAGGTTGTTGAAGGTCTTCAGGCACCCTGTTTGAGCTACTGGGGAACATTCCAGGGGCTATGGGGATGCCAAGCAACACTTCCTTAGAATGGTAGTGAAGACATTGTATTCAGATTGTGAGCTGAGCATGTCTGTGTGCCTCCTATCTGTCACAGTGAGGTCATGGAGAGGGGTCCTTAATGGATGAGTTTCAACAGATTTCTGGAAGAGAGATTGGACATGGTTGCCATGTCGACGCATGAAACATAGCGGAGGAAACTTCAGCTTAGAATATGCTGGAGAGAGTCTATAGTGGAGGCAGGATCATCTTGTTTGGTGGAACCTGGAATGGCTCTAGGCTTGGGGTCAAGAGGTATAGTAGGTGCAACAGAGGGCAGCAGCCGGAGACAGCTTAATCATAAGGCAAGGACAACCACACTAGTGACAAGCACTCCGACCTCCAATCTGGCAGAAAATCAGATGGCCCATTCTTTATACTCAGACCAAAAAGATTTAAAAAAAAAAAAAAAAAAGGAGGTCTAAGACACCTCTGTGCCAGATTGTCCTAGAGGATGAGAGCTAGTAGTGTGGATATTGGAGACCCAGAGTAATGTTCTTTCATTTGGCGTGTTTATGCTCTGGCTTAATGGTTCATTCTCTGCCTATATGCCCTAAAGCAAGGCCCGCCTATCGAGGTATGTGTTCTACCAATGACCCAATTCCTAACCATACTTCGTACCTCAAAACAGAATTACTTACATAAGAGCACTAGTTACTCAATCTCTCCTTATTAAATATAAATAGGATTCAGGATTCACCATACATATGAGGACAATAAGCTCCTGAAAGAGAAGATCCAAAGGGAAAAACTGATCTTGGAGGAAACAGGAAGAAGAGAATTTAAAAGAAAAAAAAGTATACAGTGATTTGAGATTTTATATACATAAGTCAAAGTTAAGTAGCTATGAGAAAATAATTATAAAACAACGAAGAAGGAACTCATAAACATTAAATTTATGATGGCTAAAATGAAAGTTTCGATCACAGGTCTGAAAGACAATCAAGAAAATTGTCCAGACGAAAGTATAAAAAGGCAGAGATCGTTCTGGGGAAGTAAAGATAAGAGAAATAGAAAATCAATCCATGAGAGAGAATTCATACAATTCGGTTGTATCATGAGAAGTGATTTATGACAATTTCCAATTAATAATTAAAACAGAAATATGGTAGGGGGAAAAAAATCAAAGAAAAAAAAACCAGAACATGATTTTCCAGTGTTGGAGAAGCACCTAGATCTCAAATTGAAAGGTTCACTATGTGCCAGCAGGATTAACGAAAAAAAATCTATCTACTTGAATTGGTTGCTAGGGGAATCTTAAAGCTAGGAAAGAGAAGTCATTGGATCTTGATGCTGGAAGCATCCTTCTTCAAATGTCTCAGAAGTTCTCTGTGTGACATCAGACACGAGGAAAAGAAAACGCAGTCATGGCACTTACTTAGCCTTACAGTATCAGTATTAAAGTGGTCATATTAACATAAATTCTGTTTATTGCTTTCAACTTTTAGAAGCATAAGGCACTTAACTGCATCATGTGAATGGATTGTACATAACGATGGTCTTGACAGTAAAGACCAAGTTCATAGAATATGGTTGCAGTAAAGGTCAAGTTCATAGAATATGGGAAGTGAGGGGGGGCAGGGGTGCTATTATGCTCATCATATACAGAGGAGTATCCGGATACTCTGGCTGAAATAGAGATGTAATATGATAGATCGATAGAACTAAAAATAAGACAGCTCCCAATTATTGGGAGGAGGTGGGAGATAGTGTGAGCAAAATCCTCCTCCTATATTTGGAAAATCAGTATCTTAAATTATAGGAATAGGAGGCCTAGCATATTAATTAGAGTTATGGAGGTAATCCCTAGAAAACCGAAAGGCAAATTGGACTGAATTGGTTTCCCCGGAAGTAGGACTGAGAACAGGTGGGAGCATGGAAGGGTACAATTTCTTTCTTTCTTAAGCTCTTCAGAACTACTTCATTTGTTGCCATTTGCATTGAAAATTAAAAGAAATCATATGAATTCTTTTCTAATATTCAGATTCTGTTTGCAAAGATATAACCTAGAGATAAATTAGGCTGAACCATATGAGACAGCTGATATTTGTCTTGTTTGGGCCTACACAAATGGAAATTTCATTTGGTTCAACCAGAATACTTTTCAGATTTTGGACTTTAATGCAGACATGCCTTAACATGGAGGTCCAGTATATGATGTGCTGGCATTTTGGAAATGCCATAATTCATTATGTCTCACAAGACCCTCCTTTCCAACCAACATTTCAAGCCCTGCTCAAGTTACAAGGGAAAATTCAAATGGCACGTTCTCCAACTTCAAACCCTATACTCAAAGGATTTACTTTTTATTTTTCCTAAACACCCTTTACTTTGTAGTTTTTACATCTGTCATGGCAGTTTTTATGTTCCGCCTTTAACAACTGTTATTTGTGTAATTGTCTCATCTCCCTTTTAGACTGCTCATCGTTTGGGGAACAGATTTGTGTTCTATTGGGAAAGACTGCATGCATTTTAAAGCCAATGTTAGCTTGCTTTGCTCACTTTCCAGCAGTATGGCTTTGGGCAAATAACCATCTCCAAGACTCAGTTACCACATTCCTAATGGAGACAGTGATATCTCTCCCTTGGTCCGTCAGGATGTCTGAAGGAGAAAATGCATGTGCAATGCTTAACACAATGCCTAACACATAGCAGACGTGTAATTAGTTACCACTGACTTTCTCTCCCCCTTGTTCATCCTTGAACCTTCCACAGCACCAAACACAGTTTTTTTCATATTTATGCTTAAAAGGTGAAATGAGGAGTGGGGAAAGTATGCTGGATTCAAAAATGCTGCAAGTATTACAAAATCTTTTAAAGTAAATCAACGTTGGCATTACCTTTTGAAACATGAGTTCTCAAATAAGCATGTTAAAAAGGAGTTATCAGAGGACTCCGCTTTGCATATTAATTGGATACAAAGCCATCCAGTGATGGCAAACATTTGGGATGCACTCAAAAAGCTTGTCTGTGATTCTCCATCTTACAGACATTGGCCTCATAGCATTGGTTATGAGCTGTACTGATTATCGGCCTTTCTATGGAATTAAGGCAGAGTCTACAGCCAAGGAAAGCAGGCTGGGAAGCTAGTATGGAGTTCCAGACCTCATAAAATGCCCACTGGCTTTTCATCGCTTACAGGCTAAGTGCTTGTCCCTTCTGTTCAGAGCTTTCCTCACTCACATGCTTTTCTAAAGTTCACTCAGGGACTCACAGAGCGTCTCCTGAGTGGCTCACTTGCATGGCACTATGCTTGCTTCTCTCATCACCATTTGTCACATCCTTACAGCATTATTGTTGCACCTGCATTTCTCTTACCAATTCCTGCCACCTCACTAGAGTATGCGTGCAGATATTTATGTTCTATGTATATAACTTATATGTGTATATAACCTGCATATGACATGTACATATGTTATATACATGTTACATAAATACATGTTACATATGTACATTTATGTTAGGATAAACTGTTCAAAAGTAAGAAACAGGTCAGGGAAGCCCATGAATGTGCACTGGTGTGGTTTGTGCATTATCTGCACCAAAAACAAAAAATGTCTTTCACAATGGGAGCATTCATGTAGAGGTACATTGATGAAGGCCGACTAAGTTGAAGAAATCACCTAGGAAAACATAGTAGGCACTGGTTTAAATGATTGAAGGGAGAAAAGTTTCCATGAGGAGAGCACAGGGGTAGAGGATCCCAAATGATAGAAAAAACACCAACACAGAACCTCAAATGGAGGTTTTTTCACAAAGCTTGGGAGTGGGGGGTGGGTGTCGAAGGGATGATTTCCATCCTCAGGAGAAGGAAGAGCTTAGGGCTCAGGGACACAGGGTCGGAGAGGTAGGCCGACAAGACTGGCCCACATGCCAGGATTTTGTACAATCCCTGTGCATAATTATTCGTGAAAATACAAACATTGCAGGGGCTGAGTGACAAGTATTGTTCCAGCAGGGAGGGCTGTCAGGGCAAATCAATCCAACTCTACCACATGCCAGTGTGTAGAACAGATATAATTTTGGCTGTTCGGTGCTGTCAAAGCGAAGGATGTGCCGTCGTGTGTATTTTGAAGTGTGGTGTTCCCTTTAGTCTAACAGCTTGAAAGATTTCTGGGGCTTTCCCCCTCCTTGGCTGTTTTCTATAAGAAGTTTTGGGAATTTAACTTCCAATAACTCGATTGCCTTTATTTACTCTAATGTTCAGGTTAAAGTAAGCACTACTCCTGCCTCCCTCCACAGCCGTTCTTCTCTCATTCAACATAAGAGTATGAAAACTTGGTTTAAGAAGAAAGGCTTATTGGATGTTGTATGGGGCATCCAAATTGGTACCTGGTGCCCTTCCCAGAGTGCAAAATCACCTTGCAAGGGTCTGTCTTGTCCATCACTGGAACCATGGCAAGGCTTAAGCCAATGGCCCATGATGGTGCCCTTGGAGATCCTTGAAAGTCCACTTCTTCCTTCAGGAGCATCAAAGTTAAGGCTTTGAGAAGGTGGCTCACTCAAAATCTTTCCTCTCTGTTTTATCATTTTTCTGCATCCTTCACCCCGCTGTACTCTCACTGGCTTTCCCAAGAATCTGTCCCATGAATTTTTTCCCTCCCTCCTTCCGTCCCTCCCTTCTTTTCTGCCTTTATTTTTGTGCTTATCTAATTTCTTACTCCTTATATTTTTAATGTACAACACCCTCAAATTTCTCCCTCCTCAAAAATCTCCCCCCATCCTCTAGACTCAGCTTACTGTCTCTAGCCCAGCCTATCTTCCTCTGACCTCCCATACGTGTGGTCTCCACTCACCACCTCTATGTCTTCACTTCCCACTCATCCCTCTACTCCTCGCAGTCTGACTTCTGCTCTCCTGAAGCTCATTCATGGCCCATTCTCCTGCCTTTCTGATTTGTTTGGTTTGATCTTGTTCTATGACTCCTTGTTCTCTGTCTTTCCCTGAAAACATCAGAGGATTAGTTCTTAGCAATATCCTCTGTTCCCTTAGGGGTCACAGACATGACCTCAGCTTCCCTGGGATCAGTCACTCTGAGCTGTGCGCATTCAATGAACTAGGAGCTAAAGAGGAAAGATAGAGGATGGAGTCCACCCTCCACTTAGCATAGGCCTCTGTGAGATCAAGCTGCAGAGCTATACCCTCACCTGCTTCTCTGCCTCCAGTGTACCACTGCCAGAAGAATCTGATGATTTGTCCTTATCACTTTTCTCCCATGCTCAAAAGTCTTCACTAGGTCTACACAGGACTCACATACAAAATAGTCATGGGCTCACAGATTGTGGAATATGCCCGCTGGAGCTGATCTAAGAGGCCATGTAACTCAAATTTCCACATTTAAAGATGACGAAATGAAGGCAAAGGGCAGTGACATCATTGTTCAAGAGCCCATACTTATTAGTGCCCACACATGTTTAAACGACCTGGTGAGAAATTCAAGGGCCTCTGTGAGCCAGTCTCATTCTGCTCTTACAGCATGTTGCCTAGTCTCCAGCAGTAAACCCAGATCAATCACAGTTTCTTAAGTACACTCTGGCCTTCTCCTCATCATCATCCTTACTCTTTCTCTTCCCCCACCTCAAATACCCTTTCCTCCCATTCCTATCTCTTGTTCAATCACTCATCTATTTTTATATGTTCATGTTATTATTTATTCATAAAATAGTTTTGATTGCTTAATATGTTTTAGGCCCAGCAGTGGGTACAGGGAAATTACATCTATTCTTCAACCCCATCCCCAAAGCATTCTTGAGTATGCCCACAGACATTGATTTTTATGCCATTATAATGATAAGAACTGTGGGCTGTCTGTGCAGTGCTTTGGCTGAGGGTGGCTTTTGTGTCATATGTTTATCTCTTATTGAGTTCTGCCTTGAGAAGTAGTCTTAGGAAGCTCACTATTTACTCTAGGGCCATCGTGAAGGACATTGATCTCTTGTGTAAAATCCATTCGAAATATTCCTTTGAACATGAAATGCCATGAAGAATCTTACCGTAAGGACTGTCTATATTTTTACATACGGGTAGTTAAAAAGGTTGTAAATTTTTGTGTTTTCCTTTTTGCTTCTGCTGCCAGGAAGCTCAGGGTCAAATTATGACTTAATTTGAATGATCCTGTGGGACCCTAGAATTCACATGTTTGCGTTTCTACTTAATGCTTTGTCTTTGCCTTCTGTTCCATTTTCCCCGACTTGAGTTCTTACTTAAATTTTGTTTTTCCTTGTATGGTCATATAAAGGACCTAAAATCTTTTGTGAAGGAAGCAAACATGTAAGAAAGGTATGATAGATATATGCACATGTGTTTTTTGTAACTTTAGCTGTGAGTGCCTTGAAGAATAGGGTTATTTTACTCATCCTTTCTTCTAGGCTCTAGAAAAATGCCCAAGCTATAGGGGTAGGTACTGAATAAACACTTATTGAACTAAACTGATACAAGTAGACACGCAACTCCTTAGGCTGGCAAAGTCAGGCTCAGGCACTTTCACTTTCTTTTTTATAAGAAGACCAAGGAAAGGTAGAGTGGTATGGTGGAAAGAATTCAAACTCTGCCTGTTACCAATTGTACAACCTTGGGTAAGTTATATACCTCATCTGACCCTCTTTTTCATTATTATTTTAATTTTTAAAACCAGAGGTAAGGATACCCTACTGGATGGCTATGAAGATTGATAACCATTGTAAACCTCTCAACACATTTTTCTGGCTCGTAATAGCAATCAGCACATGTTAGGCCCTCACTTCCCTCCCTCTATCCTCATTTCATTGGAAATAGCACTTGGAAAAGGATAAGTGGATTGCTCTATGACCACAAGTAAGTCAATTAATTGTGGTGTCATCTGTAAAATAAATGGGACTATTGACCTCATTCAGAGGGATATGAAAATTAATTGATGGTAATGCACATTGGGATTTTTTGCTGAAAAGTGCTTAAGAACGACTCAGTATTATTACATGTTTTATTTCATCATTAATATTATTTATGAATATTTGGCCGTGTCATCTTCTGGTATATTTTATGTCTGTAGTCTTAATTGCATTTATTTTCATTTTAGTACCAAGTTGTATCTTAATAAAAAGGTAGATGAAATTCAAAAACAAAGTTCCTGTCTTTCATGCAAATTTATTTTACAAAAGCAGATGATTTTATCTGTTTCAACATACTTCCCATGAAAAAGACATTAAGATATTTAGTAAGTTATTTTTGTTAATTGTATTAAGATCAAGATCAAGCATCTTTCAAGGTATTTAACTTTTATACCTGGCTTTTCACACTCATATTTTATGTTTATTGGTCATTTTCTAATGAAATTCTTCATTATGAGATGTTTAGTCCATTTGAGATGACAAATGTGAACGTTTCAAGCATTTCTACCAGAAGAGATAATTAACTAAATGAAATACCTGTTTCCGTTTTAATGTCAGGAAATTAAAATGCCTTCAGTCTCAAATAGGACCTATATTACAGAGTCCAAGTGCTGTTTTTCTGAAAGTCAGAGGACCTGAGTCCTAATTCAGCCACCTTCTAGCTGTGTGGCCCTGGGGAAGTCACTTTCCCCCTCCAAGTCTCGCTTGCCAACTGTCAAACACAAAGGAGTCAGCCTCACTGATCTTTAAGTTGTCTTCCCATCACAGCGTCCAGTCCTCTGAGATGGAACTGCTGAGGCAAGCCCTATATTTAGATCTGTAAGGAAACAGAGATTGCTCCTAACACAGCACATTATCTTTTGGGGGTATATTACTTTTTACCTTCCTGCTCAAAACTTCCAAACATGTTTCCTTTGAACTGCAAATCACTTAGTACTTGGCATATGTGAGAGACTCAATAAATGTCTCAATTTAAGGTCTATGTGCTGAGCAGGATATGCCGCCTGGGCCAAGGTTTTCTATGAAACCTTATTAGTGAGGAAATGGGAAAGACACATTTCCTATTTCAACCTTAAGTGGATACAGTTTGTATTTATTTGTTTGTTTATGTATCGATTTAGTGGTAACCAATATAGACATGAATTAATACTTTATCTATAGCCTGTGTGTATATATAGAATATTTACTTTTGGGAGATATCAATAAGAATTCGATTTAGCTATCTGAAGCTGCCAGCATCTCTGTAAATTATCAAAACTACTTCATGACAAAATGCATTTTTCAGTGGCTGTAATACAAAACCAGGAATCTACTCAGTTCTAGTACACATGAAGCAAATGACCAAAGACACCAAATTTCCACTCTGGAAAATTCCATTAATGACAAGGATGGCCAGACAGTTCTCAGCCACTCATCTCGATTACTATTGCTGGTCATCAATTTCTCCCTGCTTTTATAAAGTAGATTTATTTGCACAATAATCTAATCACATTCGTGGTTTTGACTCTATCAAGGAACATAGACCAGTCTGCAGATAACACAAGGTTGGTGTATTTCCTGCATTACCTACACCTCTTATTGATACCTCCTTTTCTTTTGGCAAGATAAATTTTAAAGAGAAGCTTTTCTACAAAACTTTTCTTTTGTTTTAATTTAACCATTGTTTTGAGTTTCTCTCCAAATCTAGGAAGCCATTTACGGTGGAGTTTGGAGACAAAAAAAATTTTTTTTCTTAGTTATTTTTTCTTAGTTATTTACTTTTCTTAATTATTCATATTGGGTTTGAGGTGATTTTACTCAAGTGTCCAAAGTTCCAAACAGAGAATGGACTGACCTCAGGGAAAGGAAGTATGGAAAAAAGTTTACATGCGTACTTGATAACTTACTTATCATGAGATCCTAAAACTTACTTCACTCAGATTGTTTTGTATAAAATGAATGCAGATGTTCATAGGGCTCTTTAAGACAACGATAATCAGGGTGCTAGTCCACAGTGGGATAAAGAGCTTTTCCAGAACCTCAATCAGTACTTGCTTCCTTCATTAAGAAAGTCTTGCTCCTTGGAAAAGTCACCTTCATGACATGCAAACAGTCAAACCAAACCTCCCGCTGCCTTGCCTCTTAGCTGCACTATAGAAAGATGCAGGATAAATGGCTTCCTAGTGTTCCTACAGCTTAGGCAAGTTCCTAAACCTCTCTGTGCCTCGGGCCCTGAGAATGATGCCACTGGTAAGGTGGAGAGGGAAAGTTTGAGTCAGGAGCTCAGTAGGTGAGAGGAGTAACCAAGATGTCAGTAATGAGGGGACAGAGGTGGCTCCCTAAGATACATGCTTTACATTGTCAGCTGGAGCTCTAGCAGAAGAGAGAGAGAATAATGGCCAAAAATCAAGTACAAGGGCCCTCTGGTACCTAGGGTAAGGGGTCGGGATGGCTTCCATTTGAGAGGGCTGCAGGGGAAAGGCATGGATGTCCTCAAGGCATGGCCAAGGTTTTATCTGAGTTAAGGAGGTAATGGGAAGTTTAAGGAGAGGTTGGAGATATAGGGAGCTCATGGATGACAGGGAGTGAGCCCAGAGAGCCCCATGGAAAGGTTTGTGGGGGAGGTGAAGGGGTGAGCATTGACTCAGATGGGAGCACTCATGAGCAGAGTTGGGATGAGAGCCTGGTTAAGGAGGAATGCCCTAAGAGGGTGCAGAGGACTTCCTGTGGCGATTGCAGGAAACAGGAAATGAGGCGGGTAGAGATAAATCCTAATGCTCTCTTGGAGGAGAATGGGAAGAAATTCTTGGCTTGATGATGTAATAGCCTCAGGTTAGTTCTCTCTGTATCTGATAACTTAGAATATTGGGTTGCTTTACTGCCTACATACTTGATAGGGGGTATTGTCAATTGACAGAAATAATATGATTAAACAGTGTTTGCCTGCAATTTTATTATCATTCAGCACATTTTTCAACAGATATTTTATAACACCAACTGTATGCAAAGCAATCTGAGGCCCTGTCGGGAATGCAAATACAAACACAAAATTGTTACCTGTGCCAGGGAGGGGCTTTCAGTCTTACAAAAGAAAAATTCATTCTGTTTAAGGGGACTACATTGGCAAAAGGCCATCGTTCATATAATCTATTATGTCCCAACCCAATAAAGTGAAATAATGCAAAACAGCCATTTCTTAAAGAAAAGATGCATTTACTACTTTCAAGGCCAAATTGGGAAAACCAGTCTCATCAGATTTTAGTTTCGAGATGATGAAATTATCTCTTTATCCATATCTTTATAAACTTCTTTCCCACCAACTTTTTTTCCTGCTTAGAAAGTTTTTGGAAGAAAGAAAAAGTAAATCAAACGCAAAAAAAAAGTTAAGTACTTGCCTTGATCTGGTTAGAGTGTAAAGTAAATCAAGTGACAATTTAATTCCCAGTGAACATGTGACAACCATGGTTAAATATTAGATTTAAATAGGGCAGCTAATCCTCTGCAAGAATTACATTTGTCTCTTTATATGGGCACTCTACCTAATGAACACATTTCTCTCCTCTTAAATCCAGGCGTTGCTACTAGAGCATGAGAAATTAATATACATTCTTAGATTCATTAATATTGTTGCTCATAAAAGACCTTTTCATTTTTATCACCCTGAGTTCCCAGAGATCCATGGAAGCCGTCATCCTGCAAACCACATGAATTATCAGAGGGGAAAAAATCCTATTAAAGCAAAACCTTAATCACCACTTGCATTTTATATCAAGTTGTATCTAAAAAAAAAAACTGTATAGCATGTTCATCAACGTGGAATGGATAAATAAATGGTGGTATAGTCCTTCCTCAGAATATTATAAAGTAGTAAAAGCAAAAGAATTGCTATGACACCCACACTGTAACTCAGTATAACTCAAACCTCAAAGACATTGTTAAGTGAAAGATGCAAGATATGGAAGAATACATGTATTAATAGTATAATTCCATTTATGTAGGTTTGAAACCAGGTAAAGCCAAACAATATCTCCTTAGTGATGTCATTAGTAGCCAGTCTGTAAAGGAAATGACTGACAAAAAATTGAGGATAGTAGTTATACCCTGCGAGGTGAGTAGGGAAGTGGATTCAATCAAAAAGAACACAGTAGTGTTACTAACGTATTCATGATATTCTGTTTCTTCAATGGAATATTGGGTTCATGGGTATTTATTTTATGATCGTTGTTTAAACTGCAGAGACATGTTTTGCATTTTGTTTTTACAATGCAGTTTATAGTCAAGAAAAAAACTTTTAAAGAAAGATTGTCAAATTAAACCACAGTAATAAATCCTTTCTATGTGCTCAGCACATGAGGTAAGAGGAGATAAACAGGGCTTGCTCTTAGCCTCAGGGAGTTCACAGATGTGAAATAACTGGGGAATAAGTCGGAATTCAACTAAGCACAGGCCATGATATAATATGATTACAGAGGAGGAGATCTTTGGAGGTCAAAGTGGTCCTGGAAAGCTGTCTGAGGGAGTGAGAATTTGAACTGGCAGAGGAGGCTGGGAGATTACTTTTACTTTTTACTCTTCTACTTACACGCACATATTTCTATTTCTCTTGTCACGGCTAACACAATTTACAACTGAAGAGAAACTTTGTGGTGTGGAAGAAAAAACATGGACTTTGGATTCAGACAGAACTGGTTCAAATCCCAACTCCTCCATTCCCACACTGTGGATCATTGAAATTCCTGCAGCCTCGGGTTCTCCATGCACAAAATGCAGAGAGGAATGCTTCACGGGGTTGTGAGAATGAAATGAGAGAACACTGTTGGCCTCACATTCTGAGCTTTAGAAGGAGTCAGTTTCCTTTCAGTACTGCCATTCAGAGATGAGGAGTTCAGGAAAGAAGGGTGGCCAATGTCCTGGTGGTCACCCTGTGCGGAGGGGACAGTATTCGATATGCGAGTGAAGAGGCACAAACACGCACTGCAGTTCTGTTCTCTACAGTCTCCTTTGGGGCTTCTCCCCTGGCTCTGTCCTTCAGAGTATTGCTTTGCTCTACTTTCCGCCTTGCAACTAATGGGCTTCAAAGGACCTTTCACTGCCTCCTGCCTTGTTCCCCAGGAAGGCATATGGATGAGTGACAAGGGCTAGCTCTGCTCTAGACTGAGGGGAGAAATAGTCTCTCTTCCCCAGATTCATCTATTTTTGTCTCTTGGCTTCAGAGAGCCAAGACTAGGGCATAATCTTCAAAAGGGACTAGGAAAGGTACCTTTAGCACAGTCTAGACATTTCTATTCTAAACAAAGGGAATTACTGAGAATCAACTATGATCTAGCCCACTCACCAGGAGACTAGAACTGGGGTGAAAAGCTTTAATTAGCAATGCAGTTTTTGCATTTTTGTGTGTGTGTGTGTCCTCTGAGCCTCTCTCCCTGAGGAATCTGAGGCACCTTAACAAAGAATTAGGGATTCCTGGCTATCTCTCTGCCTTTCCCCACTAGACATATGACTAACAAATATATGCAAAGCATTTGGCTTGTAAGCGACCTGCCATTGAAGTCCATTTCTTTCTCATTTCTCCCCTTTCCTAGTCTGTAAAGTTCATTAATGACATTCTGCAGCCAACAGCTGGGTCACTACTTTAGTTCTCTTAAAAGCAATAATTGAGCTGTGGAGAGCAAGCCGATGCAACCGCCTCCCAGGCATTTGGGTGGACTGTGAGGATGGACCCCAAGCTTCTCCTTTGGTTTGCTGTGTTCACAGAAGAGAATCGAGGCCTGCAAGCTCAGGATGCGGGCCACGGACTCTCCATCCTCTGCCTTCACCTCTGCATGCTTCGATTCCAATTTCCATTCTGTCTTTGTTTTACAGTTGTTCAGCACATCAAGCGACATAACATTGTTCTGAAAAGGGAGCTAGGCGAAGGAGCCTTTGGAAAAGTTTTCCTAGCTGAATGCTATAACCTCTGTCCTGAGCAGGACAAGATCTTGGTGGCAGTGAAGGTAAGAGAACACTCCAGAATGTCTCATTATCCATGGTCACAGGAATGTGTGGAAATGTTACTTAATTTTATTTGTGTGGCCAATTCAGGAGCAAATTGTGTCTGCTGTGGTGGATGTGTTCAAATTCCTGTAACAAAATGGACAGTGGGAAGGACATTTGGAGCATATCTAACTGTCGGAGGTTCTCGTTAGGGGCAACCTACCAGTCTGCAGGCTGTGAATAGCTCTGAGCTACTCTTCCAAGTCAATGTTAACTAAAATCTGGACGCAGGTCAGTGGGGTCAGACAATTCAACCAGCTAAGTCTTGGAGACTCAGCCTGTCTCCTCGGATTGCTTGGTGCTTGTGCCAAGCTCAGCTGGGTCTTGTCTTTGTTGAGGTTCTGGAAGGGAAACTGTGGAGTTCGCATCCCCTCTCAGTCTCTCAGATCTTCGGTTACAGCATACCTTGCCCCTCACAAATGTTTCCGTGGTCGCAGGATTTTATACAGTGCAGGCCTGACTCCATCCTGGGATGGATGGCATCTCTTGTGGATTCTGCCACACTAGGAAACACAAGCTTTCACTAAAATAAACAAGCCTGTGAGTCCTTCACCATAGCCATTTTCCCAGAAACTGAAAAAGGAGACCTGGTCTTCAGTAAGATAAACATTATTGAAGGGGATATAGTGTCCACTGAGCAATCTGAAACACAAGAATTAACAAAAATAGGGCAAAACACTGCTGTAGATCTTTTCCATATGCATTTTCAAAATTAAAAAAAAATACTCAAGGTGTTGAATAACATGTAAAACACTTAAAAGAGGCACATATTTATAAAATGAATTAAGCGGTAAATGATTATGGACATGATTAATGTAATAAAATATAATTTCTTGGTTTTAGTATAAGATGATTGGGTTGTTGTTGTTTATTTGTTTGTTTGTTTGTTTGTTTCTGCCAAACACAGAATATGTGTGTCCATGGGCATTGTTTACTAGCTATAGCCAGGACAACCTTTCATTTTTTAAAATCAGGTGTATATTATCGTTACCTTAGCATTAAGATACTTCAGTGTAAACCTAATGGGTAACTGAGGACAGAGATCAAATTCTTCTTGAACTTATCCATCCTGCAGACTGAACACAGTTTCTGTTAAAATTCATCCTGATGAAAAAGTGTGCATTTGTTTTTCTTGTCATCAAAAGTAACTAACCCGTGTGGCCTGAATACTCCTAGACTCTCAGAAAGGCTCCTAAAAACTGCACTTTGGGGTGAATAAAGGTCTGACCTTTCTAGGGATGATAAATGTAATAGCTGTCAAATACACATCAGCACACTGAGATTGGCAAATGGAGGAAGGAGAGTGAGACAAGAGGAGAGAAAAGAGGAAAGGAGAGGCAAGAGAGTGTTGAGGCCAAGTGGATAAAGGTGTAAAGTGAGAATCCTTCAGTGATTTTGGAGATGTTTAATTCCTGCTGCTGTTATTGCTTCTTCTTTTCTTTCATTTATTGGAAAAGTTTATTTTTTTTTTTAAGCACAAAATGTTCCGAACATTTGGCAGTGTTAAATCTGCAGCCTTTGCTTTCTTCTTCTATCTTTTTTTTCTCTCTTTGTGTAAATGAGACCAAAAGGTGCCTCTATTTTTGTAGATTCATAGATGGATAAAATGTTAGAGTTGGAAGAAGCTTAGAGAACATCTAATTCTAATCTAGCCATGTGTTATAGACAAGGAGACTGAAGATGGTGGATTCATATCCTGGCCCATGTTTCCCACTGCTATTTGGGGGCCACCAAGGAGCTAAGTCAGGCCCTCAGACTCTTAATTCACTTCATGGGGTCACAAGGTGAGAATCTTTGAGTGTGAGAAAATCCTGGGATGTTCGGGAATCTTAGGTGACAGTTATAGAGCCAGATATAGAGATAGGTTTACCAGATTTCTCAGTGGATATAACTTTTCATCTAGTATCATGCCTTATTCTTTACCTGCCTCTCTGTACTTCTTGCAATTACCCTAAGGAGAAGGTGTTGCATAGCTAAATGCAGGGCGCCCTCGACACATGTGTTACATTTTCGTCCAAACACATGCTAAAACAGGACATCAGGGCTTGGGCTAGTAACGATGAGGGATTGGCCAGTGACAGCAGTGTGTAGCCGGTTGTCCTGCTTCCACCTGGGCATATCTCCCATCACCACTGTGGGTGAAGCTTCTCTCTGGTTGAAATCCCAACCATAGCCCTAATCCCACCTCTGACCCAAACCCAGAACCTAGTCCTCGTATCACAGCCTGGCTTTGCCAAATAAGCTTTTGCGAATTAATGATCTATGACGAGTGTGTTTGTTTTTTAATCAGCACTGCTAAACAGAACAAAACAAGAAATGGATTTGCCCCTTTATGAGATCCTGACTCCTTCTCTTCGCTAGTCCCCTTCTCCTTGAAATTCAAATGAAACTATTATCTCAAGTAGATAAGACAAAGTTCCTAAAAGCTTCAAAATGTATTCCAACTTCAAGGTAGCACACCTAAGAAATCTCATCTCATTGACCTTGAATGTGCATTTTTGTTGAAATCAGAGGCTTTGCTTATGTTTGCTAACATGATTACAAGCTTCTGAGAGGATGCCTATTTTAATCCTCTGGGATCCAGAGGCTGCAGCCACAGAAGGAAAAAGTCAGACCTGCCACAGACCCCAGGGTGAATTGATCCGACACATAAGTGAGCTACCGCTCACCAGCCTGACCTACTCTTTTTTATGGCTGTGGGCCAATTAGAAGTGTATTCCAAGACTATTTAAATAGCCTGGAAGGAAAATGTCTATGGTTAAGTCCCAACCAGATTCAAGAGATTTTTTTTTATTTTTATAAGGATTGAAACAAACTGAATGCGGCTTCCAGGGCCTGCACAGCCGTGACTGTCACCTCTGAGGAGTGGCTGCCAGGGCTGCTCTTCTTCCATTGGAGGCACCCAGGGATGTTTGACAGTCTTTCTGCCTGTTGCCTAGCAACTCCTGCAGCATTGATTATGCATGCAAAGAAATAGCATCTATTGTCCTTTTTTTTCTTGTCTAGAAGGAGCTAACTGGTTTGAAATCCAAGGTTTCACATTCAGACTGACACGTGTCAGGTTCCTGTAAATTCTGGTGTCGCTTGCCCCAAATGATTTCAGAGCTTGAGAGGTCCACAGGAGCCAGTTTAAGATAGAAGTGATCCTAAGGCAGGTGCAGGGCAGTCAAGGGCACATGGGGGCTGAGCCTGCCTCTCCCATTAGAGTAGCTGCTTGTTTGGATCCAACCAGATTGCCCTTTTCTTGATATTTTTGGATAAAGTGTTTTTTATGGATTTGTCAACCTTTTTTTTTTTTTTTTTGCTTTACACTGAGTTACAGTTGAAGAACCCTTAGAGAGGATGAGAAGCAGAAAAACAAGTCTTTCATCAAAATGAGTTACTTTGCCTTTAAGTAACTCAATCGCCAAGGAAACACTTCCTTGCAGTTTCCCTGCATTGGATGCATTAGCTATTTTTGGCTCTATCCAACCTGCATTTCAATAGCTACAATTCCTACAACATTTTCTTGTACTATGAATGCGTGCTGATCTTTGTTTTTTAAATATGGCTCTCAAGGATTCATGGCCTCTCTGTCCCCTCTCCACTAACTCAGGTGTATTTCTGGAAACATATACTGTCAAATGCGAGAGTGACCTTAGACGTCGTATATATAACCCAGGTCTCATGTTTGAAAAATGAGAAAACCAAGACCCAGGGAAGCCAAGTGACTCCCTTGAGGTGTAAGTTAAAGTGAGTGAGAGGTGCTGCACAGGAAGACTTGGCAAGACAAGAAACGGTGAAATCTGCGTTCAGCAGGTGCTTTCTTTGACTATAATTTAGGATTTTTGCTTTTCATGTTTCTGAATATCTGTCAACGGGAAATAATTATGATTTCCTTCACCAAGGGTTTTGGAAAAGTTGACTGAGAAGCCTCTGGCACGTTATCATGAGGTGGCCACAAAGTAACGTCCAACACATTCTCGCCATTCCCACGTCTGGAGGGCCCTTGCCCAGCCCCTGTTCCACACAGTTCCCACCAATCCGTCCACTCTCCGTTGTTCTGGTTGCTCCTCTTTGGGGAGAGCTCCCCTTGCTGGCTCCCTGATCTGGGTCAGACCTCCCTATTATATGCTATTAAGGCATCTATACTTATCCTTTATAGCGTTTGTCACAGTTGTAATTATATATGTAGTCATGGGCTTATTTAATCAATGGCATCAATGGCTGTCTCTTCCATTAAAGTGGCATGTTCTTGAGGGTGGGAACCATGGCTTTCAGCATATTGCATAACATGCAGTAAATGCGTGTTAAAGGAATAAAGGGATGGATGGATGGACAGATGGACGGACTATACAAATAATAGCCTTTTGAAAAAGTAAAGAGTTGGCGGTTGGCACTTCTAGGTAAGGAAATGATCTGATGAACTATTGATAGTCGTAGAATTTTATAGCTGAGAGGAACTGTAAAGATATATAGAGAGAGGATAATGTAATCTAATGAGGAATCATTTTAAAAGTCATCAAATCACTGCACACATGCATAGAGCTATTATTGTTATTCTTTAGCTTAACTCTAATGTTTTGCTAATGAAGAAACAGAAATCCAGAAAAGATAAATGACCCATCAAAAGTCACACAGCTGAACAAGGTCACTCAAGGTGAGACCTCGGACTACAAAGTCAGTCATCCTTAGCAGTCCATGGCCTACTCTGCACTGCATTTTTATTTATTGAATTTTACACATGAATTTTAAACCAAATTGAAGAAAACAACACAATGCCACTTATCAAGGAATACAAAGGAGTGTGTGAGTTGTGCTCATTTGTATGTAAGGATGATAGAGACTTTCATGTTTTCCCAGATAGAAATGTAATTCAAGGAATAGGTGGAAACAAGGAAAACTAGATTCTGGAGTGAGCACTTTGGCCTCAGGGAAATATAAGCAAAACATCATAATCAGCTTTGATAAGAAGAACAGCATAAGGCTCCTTGGAAACCCAACTCAAACTGGTTTAAACAGAATTTATTTTCTCAAGCTACTGGAATACCTTGCTACTGATGTCCTGGCTTCCAGCACTGCTAGATCAAGGGAATTATCTATCTATCTATCTATCTATCTATCTATCTATCTGTCTGTCTGTCTGTCTGTCTGTCTGTCTGTCTATCTATCTATCTATCTATCTATCTATCTATCTATCTATCTATCTATCTATCTTTCTATCTGTCTATCTATCATCTATCTATCTATCATCTATCTATCTATCTATCTATCTATCTATCTATCTATCTATCTATCATCTATCTATCTAATCTCTCTCGACTCTGCTTTCCCTATATATTGAGACTGCATTCTCAGGCAGGCACTCCCCATATTGTGGTAAAGACGTGCCAGCAATGGCTCTGGACTTAGATCCTGCCATCCTAACAACCCAAAAGAGAGCTTCTCCTTCCCAACAATTATGCAAAAGTTCAAGGGGCGACTCCTATTGGCTTGCCTTGAGTTGTGTCGCCAGGCCTTCTGGGCAAGGAAATAGAATATTCTGATTATCCAGGCCTGGGGCACATGCATATCCCTGGAAGTGGAAGATAGGGGCAGCTTTACCCGACACACATTGACTGAATGTCCGGGGAAGCATTGGTTCCCTGAAAGGATATTAGAGATGCTATACCTAAAAGAAGGAGGAAAGAGATCTGACAGGAAACACTGAAAGATGAGCAACTGAAATAGGAACTGCAGGACAGCTAGGCCTCACTGTTACTGGAACAGTTGGGATTCAAAAGCTCACTCAGGGTCTGAGGTAGCCCTTATGACTGTCCCTTCTATATCCTCTCTGCTGGACACATCAGGGATTGTCCTCTAGGCTTCCTTGCTAATGTAGTGCAGCTATCTCTTGCATCTGCTGCTCCCTAACATGTGACTGCTGCTTTCATGCCAACCACACTCACATGGTCTCTATTCAGATTCCACAAGAAGGAGAGCTCTATGAGTCCAGTTATTCCAATCCGTCTTCATGCCAGGCCACCTACCTGTGGTCCAACCATCCCAGGTGTTCACATGACACATGAAGCCACCTATGGGAAAGAAGCAACTAGAGCCAGTTGTTTCAGAATACACGTAAGGACAGAATAAGGACTTGAAAAGGAAAGCTCGTTCTTTCCAATTCTGGAACAGTGATACAACTCATAGATGGGAAAGTACATCCAGCATCCGTCCATTCAAGTACACTACTCAGAGAAGTGTATTTCTAAGACAGATGGCTGTTGTCTTTCTTTCTTTCTTTCTTTCTTTCTTTCTTTCTTTCTTTCTTTCTTTCTTTCTTTCTTTCTTTCTTTCTTTCTTTTTTATGACAGTCATATCAGGACTCACATCTTGATTAATGTGAAATCTCTCTCCCATTCCTCCCTCTTCCTGTGCTTCCTCCCCATTTCTCCATTTATATTGGCATGTGAATTCCTTGTTCCCACAAAATGGAAATGGATAATAACAAGATTAGTGTATTTAAGAGAACATTTATCAGTGTAGCACTAAAAAAAATTGTTTGTATACCTTAACAGGATATAATGTTGCAGAAAGTACTATCAAGTCCATCTTTATAAGTCTCTAGTAAAAGAGACTGTGGAACTTTTAATAGTGGCCTGTTAAAAAGCTTAATTACCTTTATGGTCCAGACATTGCTTAATTGATTTCTATTGTTCTTTAGTGTAAGTGCATGCCTCCCTGGTGTGTGTGTGTGTGTGTGTGTGTGTGTGTGTGTGTGTACACGTGTGCAACTTACATGCGCTGTAGGACGGAGAGCAACATTTCCTTCTAAGAATCCCTCCTGCCTGTACAATGTCCCTTTCCCAGTAATTTCAACTTTTAACCTTTGATGGGAGATCTGTTTTTTGTCTTGTCAATTTGTCTTGTCAACCCTCTTTGCTGGCTTATCTCCAATTTATCCCCATCTTTTCATAAATACTATAACCAAAGCAGTGCATTTCACTCTGATGACGAATCATCTGGTACCAAACATAGCTGGAGGATTAATTTCACATCTCTGTATCTTTGGAACGTATGCACTGCGGTAGTTGTGCTGTTTTTAATTGACTTTAACATGATAGCCCAACTTGCAGTCGAGTCACGGTCTACCATGATCCACCAACTCCTGTGTAACTGGTGAAGTTGTCTCTGATAATTGTACGCTGGCGTATTTAAAGCCTGTCATTATATTGCAGTTTTCCACATTGGAGGCCAACTTCTGATTCATTCTCTTGAGTCAATATTTCTCTGATATTTCTCTATGAATTAGTTTCCTATCTTCCGAAGGTGTAGCATTTCTAATATGCAACTTGATGTAATATGCACGCATAAACCATCAATTGTATGCTCCAAATTATTGCAAATATTTTAAAGTATGTGAATTAGAACTGAGCCTCATGTTTCCCATTGGCTGCTGGACTTGTTAGATTCTGAACCATTAGAGTCAGCCCGGCTGTGAAAAATAAAGATAGCAGCAATCAACACCCTGGCTATGAATCTTGTATTTTAGGCTGTCACTTGGTACATAATTAAAGTCCTTGCAAAGGCCAGTTACATATGATTGACTTGATATACACAACGTGCTGGTGTCTAGTACATAGTGCACACTATCTGAGTGTTTTCATTATTATTTTCATACAATCATTTAATTTGTTTTTACATTTGTAAAAATGTGGGGGAGCCACTTATTGCATTCCCCTTAGTTTCTAAGATTTTATTTTTATCAAGCTCTGCCTAGTTCTGCATTTATTAAAATATACTACTCCAAAGTTCATTTTTGTAAGAAGTTGACAGATGCTTCCTCTACCTTTCTTTAGAGGAGACCCAGTAAGTTAGAAGAATCATGCAGCATTGTGACTATGGCTTACTCTAAATACTTGGCTTATCACTGCCTGTAAGAACCTTATAAGCAGGGTGTCTGCCTTAATTCTATGTCAGCTTAGCATTGTTTTCCAACATTTCCAAAAAAGCAGGTTGACCCATTGATAGCCTATATTAATAGCCTCTTTTATAGAACCATGCTGTCCAACAGAAGTATGATATGAGCCACAAATGGAAGCTACTTTTATATTTTAATGTTTAAAAATTAAAATTTCTCAGTATGCGCAATAAAAAAGTAAAAAAATAAATAAAACTAATTTTATTAATATATTGTATTTAACTCAACACATCAAAAATATTATTTCAACATATTATTAATATAAACATATTAATGAGCTATTTTATCGATACCAAGTTTTCAAAGTCTGGTGTGTGTTTTACACTCACAGCACATCTAATTTCAAATGGTCCCTGGCCACATGTGGCTGTGCAGGTCTAGAAGATATCAAAACAATAAAGAATCTCTAGTAGCAACAGATCATGACCCGAAGATTCTGACCCAGAAGAACTTAGGCGTGCTGAGAAACATTTTCATACATCTTGGTTGCCTCATATGGGAGTTTGCTCATTGCTATTTATGTTTTAAGCATGGTGGTGGACATTGGGCATAATGCGATCTTCCGATAATAATCTCTTCTTTATTTAAGTCTTTCACCTTAACTCTGTTCCTATGAGCTCTAAAAGGTATAAGTGAAGGATAAAAGATCAGTATAAAAAAAGGACGCCATCTCTGTTTTACCTTGTGTCTCCTAAACCACCCATATTTTGAAATGCATTATCGTTTATCATGTCCTACAACATCTAATCACACAATGATTTCAAATGAGCTCTCTTGCCTCTCTTACTAGCTTCATGTTAGCTTTAATATGTTGCTAGAGCATTTCAGATGAATGTTAATTTTCCTTCCTTCTGTTTTGCCTTCAGTCATTTCTCAGTTCTGTACTCAAGTTTATTTCATACTACTTCATTCTTCCAACTCTGAATCGATGTGTGCTCCAGGCAGTAACTCACTGTGGTTCTGGGTGAGACCTCTCCCTTGAGAACGACTTCAGAAAGTATGGCAGCTTTACTGTGTCAGGAAATTTATCAGGAATAAGAAAAAAATGAAGTTACAAAGCAGACACTAGGAGTAAGAAAGTGGCAATGCTCAATGCTGGGGCAAACATGCCTGTCAAAATGAAACGTAAGTGGAGGGAATTATCAGAGAGGGAGGCTGCCACCTCATGTCCATTGCCAAGGGACTCCAGGAAACAGCCAAGCCTCCCTTAATTGAGTAAAATGACAATCAGCCCTGATACTAAAACAGAGTTTATTTTTATAAATAGGGTTGATAGCAGGATTTTTCCAGCTCCTGATTGCTGTCTGGCTATGGTTCCAACCTTAGAAAAATTCCAGCCTTAGATTGCCAAATTCAGAAGATGATTTTGCCCAACTTGTTACCGCCATATTTTCTGAACCTTTTAAAATAGAATTGAATCATAATTTAGAAAAAGAATCCAACGTGCAAAAATGGATGGGCACATCGGATGAGGCCAAGTTTGTGAGATACGTTTGTCCCATGAATAGCGAAATCTCTCTTAAATCCAAAAATGGTACTGAAGCACAGCTTTTGACATTGAAAAAAGGATGGTGTCTCTTCCCATAGTGTTTTGCTTTCGGGAAATGGAAATACTTGATGCATGTGAACTCTGTCATTTTGGTGCCCCCCCCAAAGCAAACATTGTCTTCTCTCCTACTTTACTCCTCTAGCACACTGCCTGACATAGTCTCCCTCTCTCTCTTTCTCCACACACACACACACACACACACACACACACACACACACACACACACAATCTTGAATCAACTCTACCTTGCTGAAACTTGAGAAGAAAGATTACATGCAGAATTAGTTCATGCCTTGTGATAATGACCTTAATGGGTCTGTCACCTTCTCTAACTCACTGATAAAGACAGACCAAAGCCTTACAAATAAGCTATCTCAGCAGCTTCTGGATCTTGTGAAAAACATTGCAGCGTTCAAGAGCTTTCAGGAGAGAAACAGTGGCAGCCTCAGAAGCACTGCTACTCTCATGCCTTGGGCCCGTCCGGTGCCTTATCTATGCTCATTTTGTCCTTCCTGGGTCCTTGTCTGAGCAAACTAGATGCAGTCCTGGTTGTGGTTTCAAATTCAAATCACCCAAATATTACTTTCTACAGGGACCCTGGAAGGCATCCCAACTGACATTGTCTCACCCAATCCCCTCAGTGCCTCTGTGAAGTAGAGGATATTATTACCATCATTTTCCAGAGGAGAAAACCAGAGTCCACAGAGGTCCAGAGCAGAGCCGGGATTTGAACTAGATCTTCTGATTTTAAACTAGAACTCCTTTGATTTGAGCACCACCATTGTGAATATCTGCCCTTTGACTGGAAGAACACAAACATTGGGGCCTGCTCTACAGGAGGGGGTGCTTTGGGAAGGGCCTCCCTCAACCTTGCATTGTCCTACCTGCTTTCTTTTCCTGGTCCTTCCTTCATTTCTGTTTCTTACTTGGGCCTATGTTCTTTCCAGATGAACAGTCCCTTTTCATTCCTTTCCTCTTTTATCTCTAGTTGGCACAGACCTCATGGGTCAGGGGTTCTTTTAGTTGCTCAACCCTGGATTAGGCAGCAGCAATAAACAGGTGAACACAACACACTTTTGCTGTCAAAGGAAGTGGTGGAGACAGACACATACTCAAGTCTATGGTGTAAGTCCAAGTGTGAGAAATGCCTGGATGTGTGTGTTTTTCTCTGTGGGCCCAGGGGAAGGACCCAGAGGATGACAATGTTCATCTCCTCCATGCCTGTCTCCTTGCCTCATCTGCCACTTTTCTGCATAGAAGTTCAGCAAAACAAAACAGTGAATAGATAAAAAGCAAACAAAAAACAACAACAACAACAACGAAAAACAGCTAAAAGCACGTCCATGGGTAAAACCAACCTAAACAAGTCATCAGGGTAAGCATTTCACTCCCCCTCCCTGTACAACAGGGAGGAAAGGAGTTTAGTTTGGATGGATACAAACCCAGTTTCTGGAGCTTTGAGGGAGCAGAGCCCCAGACACCAGGTTTTTGGCCACTGTTCATTTTGTTATTAAGTGAAAAAATGTATGGTTTCCATGGAAACGAATCTATCAAAGTTTTATGGCCTGTCTGAATACTTGCTGACCCTAATATACTTGATTCCTTCCTTCCTTCCTTCCTTCCTTCCTTCCTTCCTTCCTTCCTTCCTTCTTCCTTCCTTCCTTCCTTCCTTCCTTTCTTTTCAGAAAAGTAGACCATTTTATTGTTGTTATAAACCAATAACACATTGATTTCAAATATTTACCCCAAATTCCTTCCCAATGAGTGTATGGTCTTTGTGTCTTTTTAAAATTATTGTTATTAGTTTCAGGTGTACAAAACAACATAGTGATTAGACATTTACACCCCTCACAAAGTGATGACCCCAACAAGTCTACTACCCCTCTGACACTGTACACAGCTATTACAATACCATTGACTATATTCACAATGATGTACTTTACATCCTGTGATTATATATATATATATATATATATATATATATATATATATATATATATATTTAATTATAGTTGACATTCAATATTATTTTATATTAGTTTCAGTGCTTAGGCATTTATATAATCTATGAAGTGATCCCCGGATTAGTCTAGTACCTATCTGACACCCTACTTTTCAAAGTAGAACTGGTGATGCTTTTTAAGGGACACTTCTCCAAAAACCACATGCTAAAGTGGGAATGGGGACCCCACTACCAGATTCTTTTTTTTCAAATAGTATCTCCTGAATTTGGCAGAAGAATTAGCTGCCTCTGGCCTAATGAAAACTACACCTACAATTTGTCTCCTTGGATCAGGTCACCATTGGGGAGAAAGCTTCAAATCCTAGCAAAGGCAGTTTGTGAAAATGCTAGATTGTGCAGATCATAGCAGAAAAGACTATGATCTTGCAGCTGCCTTTGTCATCTTAATGTTTCTCATGGCTGATGAGAGGCAGGCCCTGCCTGTTCCCTGGTGTCCCCCTGTGTGGAGAGCAGCCCCAGCCACAGTACGTTGCATTTGCAAACTCATCCTGTGCTGTACTCGATGACAAACCAGCTGGCCCCACTTTGGAAAAGTGGGACTTGCTCTCCCACCTGCTGGGAAAGCTACAGCAGACAGTCCTCAGCTGCCAGGTTTCTGTGGGGGCTCAGCAAATCCTCTCATGGTCAGATGCCTTCCTGGGGTGGCCCCCATCTGATGACTGATTGATAAGGGGTTATAAAGGCTCAACCCTATTATCCCAACTCAGGACAACTCTGAAGGGTCATCCTGTAAAGCTAGATGAAGTTCTGTTGAGACTGCATCACAGCTCAGCTTCCTCCTGTGCACAGTCCCTCCCACAGGTGTTTATACCAAGAGCATGCCCTAGTAAATGTCTTGTCTACTCTCCATCTCATAATTTGCTCTCCAGGAACCTAACCTATGGCACATCCCAAGGTCTATAAATTGTCCAGGTCAGGATTATCCCCCCAGGGAGAGAGGGTTGAGGCAGCAGGCTATAAAATAACCACCGAAGATCCGGCAAAGTTCTTTGACACAGGACATAGTCTCTAGTCTTGCATTCTATCCACATCTGGTGGATCGCCATGCTTCATTCTGTTCCAGTTTAAGTGAATATGAGTGTTCACATTTGCCATCTAACTTTAATAATGACTGATTGCAGTCTTCCTGGAGAAGGGATTCACATACTCACGCCACCTCTACTAGGAGGAGTTCTCTGGGCTTCCTTCCTCCTTGTCCCTCAATTGAAGCAATCACTCTCTTTCTGAACTCCTCTTTTGCTCTTGGTATTTGCTTCTCATGTCCTTTATTAGTCATTCCCACAAACCTGTGCTGAATACTTGCCATGTGCTGGCACTATGCCCAGTGCTGGCAATGCAGAGATAGAAGGCACGGTCAAGTAGCTCACCATCGATACCAGAGATAAGCAAGTAAATACACAATTAAAACGTACTGTGGCTGGCAATAGGATAGAAGTTAAGTATGAGATGTGCCTAAGGAGGTTGTGCAACTTAGCCTGGGGGCAGAGGGGATGTGACAGCAATGAGGGGGTGAGAGAACACTTCTCCGAAAGGTGACATCTGAGCCTAGTCTTGGAAGATTGCTAGGTGTTAACCAGGCATATTGTTTCCTATGGCTGCTGTAACAAATCACTACAAACTTAGTGGCTTAAAACATCACAAATTATTTCTCTCACAGTTCTGGTGGCCAGACTTCCAAAACCAGGTTTACTAAGCTAAAGTCAAGATATCAGCAGGGCTGACTCTTGTGGACATTGTAGGGTAGAACCCGCTTCCTGTCTTCTCTAGCTTTTAGAGGCCGTCCACATCCTTGGCTCATGGCACCTTCTTCCATCTTCAAAGTCAGCATCATAGCACCTTCTCTCCTCTCTGACCTCTGCTGCTATCCTGACATCTTCTCTGTCTTGATGCTCCTGCCCCTGTCTTATAAGGACCCTTTGCGGGTGACAGTGAACTCACTCTGATAATCCAGGATCTCCTCACACCAATATCCTTTACTGAATCAAAGCCATGTAAGGTACAATTGTCATGTGTCCCAGAGATTAGGACCTGGACATCTTTCGGGGACATTATTCACCTGCCAACACCATGCCTGAGTCAGCATTCCAGGTAGAGGACTGAACATGTGCAGGGCTGGGAGGTGTGGCCCAGTGTCATCTGAGCAGCTGCAGATAGTTTGTAAAGTGACAGCATAAGTATCAAGAGAAGCATATCAGGAGGTCACACTGGACAGAGATGCAGGGGAGATGGTTCATTAAGGACATTGTGTTTTAAGCTTGAATTACAGTTAATTATACATGGGACTTATCTCCCGTTTGCCCATAAGCACCTGAGGCCAGGATTTGGGTCGGTGTCTTCTTGATGCCATCACAGGTCTGGCTCAGTGACTGGCTCAGGACAGGAGCTCAGCACATGTGCGTGGCATCAACAGATGCCAGCTTTGCCTTGCCTACTATGGCACCGTGATTACAGAGTGGTCGGGGCTCAGAAGTCAAGGTACCAGAGCCCAGCTGGCATGATCTTGGGCACCCTCATCTTGGCAGCGTGAATGGCCTGCTGGCAGGGACATTTTCTGAGACAGCAGCGTGTGGGGGAACCAGGTGGAAAAGGCTTTCTAGAGGGTCACATGATAAAACCAGCAAAATCATCATTGTCAAAGCTGAAAGATGGGTACATGAGAGCTTTTTATGCTCTGCTCTCTATTGAATACTTCCGTAATATTAAGTTTTAAAAAGGTTATATGAGTAGAGGTGAGGTTCACGTTGCACCCTCAGGCACCAAAATTGGAAAGACGTCCCTGGTACTAGTGGGGCCCAGGCCAGGCTTCAAAGGGATGAAGGTTCTATGATGCTCGTGTCTATAACTTAACATCTGGGCACGTGCTTCATAAACTGTAAAGCTCTGCATACCCACCAGGGACTTTTCCTCAGTTATTCATACAAACACTATTTCCTCAGGAATTAGGCCGTTTTCCCATCTTTCCTGTAATAAATGAGATGAGTTTCCTTCCTATCTAGGGACCTCCGGACCCACTGAATTAATTCCTTCTCAACACAACCTTCTCTTTGACGTCCTCCATTTACGATGTGTTGGTTTTCTCTCCTCTCTGCCCCTGGTCCCCAGACACTGAAGGACGCTAGTGACAACGCACGCAAGGACTTTCACCGCGAGGCCGAGCTGCTGACCAACCTCCAGCATGAGCACATCGTCAAGTTCTATGGCGTGTGTGTGGAGGGCGATCCCCTCATCATGGTCTTCGAGTACATGAAGCACGGGGACCTCAACAAGTTCCTCAGGTGCAGTGGCGGGGGCAGGGGCGAGGGGGGAAGTGGGCCCCAGGAGGGAGAGGCCTTCATGGTTCAGAGAACCTGCATTATTAGCTCCTCTCCAGCTCACGTCTGCCTCTGACATGCTGGTTTCTTTAACAGAGAGCTGCCCCTCAGCTTTGAAAGATTAGCAAATGTGCTGCTTGTGATTTCTTGGTAGGTGGTGTAATTTAGCAGAAACAGGAAAGATGTTAGGGGCAGGGGACCAATTTGCATCTGCCTTTACTAGCCTCAGTTTCCTTACATGTAAAAGCGGTATAATAACATCCACTAGTGTCAGGACTATTGTGATAGGAGGTAGTCAATAGATGTTGTCCCCACAACCCTTTTTCTCTGCCACATTTTCCTCTTTATTTTAGTTGAGGGATCCAAAATCCTGGGATATTACGCCTTCTGTGTCACGGCGACACCTACGCCTACACCTCTGACCTCCTCTGGTTTCTGTGGGCACTGAAGAGGGCTTTCCACAAAAATCGGCGCTAGTAGCTTCATGTAGCCACTGGAAGATTCAGAAACTGTATAGTTTAAGTAATAAGTCAATCACTGAGAGAACAGTGGAAGGAGGAGAGTGTACCGCTGTGTTTAGAAATGTCATCACGTGATTTGTGCCATCTGGATCACTTTCACCATCTCTAGCCTCATGAATACATGTGTAATTTAGTTCTCCTTCTCTGCTTTGCCTCTGATTGTGTGTGTGAGGGACTGCCAGGTGAGATTAGGAATATGGAGCCAATTTATGGTGTTCAGAGACACTCATCCTGGCAACGCACTATCTGATGTCAGCAAAATTTTTCTTGTAGGTGATACGAGAGAGAATGATGGTAGCTTTTGCATGGAGTATTGTCAGATCTAATGTGAAAGGAGGAAAAAAAGCTGAATTTGGCTGAGGTCTGGAGGCTCATAGGAGAAATATTTTTTCCTTGTTCCCATGCTCTAGGCTACTTCTCCAATTAAAAATGATGCTTTCCAAAAACCATAGCATAATAAGTCCACATGTATTCACCTGGATGAGATTAAATGCTCCTGTGAGCTCAGACTATGCACATGCATATAAGCGCACGTGTGTGTGTGTGTGTGTGTGTGTGTGTGTGTGTGTGCGCGCGCTGATTCTTTCACTTTTGGATCTGTTGACCTATCCCTAGCTCTCCTTCCTGCCTTCCAGAAGGAGCAGGCACCTGATTCTCCCTTGGCATCTTGTATGGGCCATGGAGCTATTGGAAACCTCCTCAGCTCCATTTCAGAATCTGCTGAACTCTGGGAACAAGAGGTTTTCCATGCCAAGAATCAGTTCTTAGGTGCAATACTGTGCTGTGAACTACAATGTATCTTCTCTTTCTGGAAGGGAACCCAGCCCTTAAACTGCCATGAACATATCCCCAGTGTCATTGGCATTACCCTATGATGACAGATGCCTACAGTTATCTTCCGACCCTTTTCATTCATCCAAAGGGCATATACTGAGTACCAACATGGTCAGCTTCTATGCTAGGTTGGGAAATATGGAGGAAAATACAGTTCTTGCTTTCAAGGAGATTGGAGTTTCTCCTACTACAAACTCTCCAAAATTCTCTTCCAATGAGGAGAAAACAAAGCGTTTTCAAGCAATAACAGTTAACAGTGAGATTTTCTAAGCATTTAAAATGTTATAACTTATATAAACTTCATAAACCATTATTACCATCATTCTCATGTTACAGTTGAAGAACCTGAGTCAGTGACTAGTCAGTGACAGGGCTGGGATTCCAACCCACATTCCCTGTCTGCAAAACCCCTAGTCATCACCGCTGCAATCCTTCCTCTTAAGGTGGCTGTTAGAAGAGCAGAAGGAAGTTAGTGTGCTCTGGAATTCCACAGCCAGGACAGTGTGGCTAAGTGCCGACTACAACCCACATGGAGAGAACAAGCTGAGGAAGGGTGCGCAGCCTTCCCGCTCAGAAGCCCCCTGCACCTCCCTGCCACCCACACCAGAGTGCCGATATTGCTTTCCCTTCTTCAGGCATGTTTTCTTGGAAGAGCTGAAACATGTTTTTTATTTCCTGGGAGTGAAGCAGAGGGCCGTTGTATTAACTTTATTTACACTCTTCTTAAGAACTTGTTTAGAAGACTCACCTGCCCTCTATTTACAATAGGACTTTCTGCTCAAGGAAAGCATCCAGAGGCTTCTCCCATCAGAAGGAGCCTTGTTCAAATACCCAGAAGCAAGCATGAAGAATACTAACTGGTTAAAAATGCCGGCACCTGCCCCAGCCACACATGGTAGTGTAGAGTGCAGAAGGCTGTGGAGGCTGGGGCTTTCTGGCACCCTAAGAGTGTAAGGCTGGGGTGTGCTGTTTTGCTCAGTGGGGTCCTTTGATACTCGCCTCTAAATTTTCCTTATCCCTGGAGTCTTTGCAATGGACAGATTCTTAGAGGAATCTAGATTTCTGGGGCTGAAACAAAGCTGGGGCAAATCAACAACTTATTTCCCTCTTTGAACTAAATCTATGAAGATTTATCTTGGCCTAGATTCTCTGGGTCTGACAGGATCTCTCATAGTTGATGTGCTCCCCTAGGTCCCTCTCCTGATGAGGTCACAGAAGAGCTTTGTCTCCTGTGATGAGTGAAAACATCACTTCTGCTCCCTCTTAATACTGAGAAGGGTTGGGCTTGAGTAACCTTTAGTGAGGTGGGAAGAGCCAGCCCTTTGGTATCCCTAAGAGTCCTGTCACAGGCCATTCGGAAAAAGAAAAGAAAAAGAAATGCCCAGAAGATAAGTTGTGCTGTCTTGTCTCCTCTCGATTTCTTTTTAAAAGAGAACCTTTGTCTGCGAAGCCTTTCGCTCTGGCTTTTTGATGAAAGGCCGCAAAGCACCACACAAGCATAGTTTCAATTACTCCTCACATCAGTGTGCTAAGAAAGTTGGGGTCAGTATCCCCACTTTACAGAATAAGGAAACAGGCCCAGAGAGGTTCTGGAGCTCTCCTGAGGTCACAGCTAGTATGTTAGGACAGGATTCAAATTCAGTTCTGACACCCAGAGCCTTGCCCACTGCATGGCAAGATTGCTTACTCCAGTGAGAGGTTTAGAGCTGGAGAGATCCCGAGGCTGTCCTACAGATTGCTCCTCAGTGTAACAAGAGGGGGTGGGGGTGGGGGAATTACACACTGGCAAAGTTCTCTGAGAATACAGGAACGAAAGATCAGATGACAGCATATTTTAGAAATCAAAGAAAGAGGAATCATTCTGGGCCAGAGCCATGACTGAGAAGGGTAAATGCCTTTGCTTGAGTAACTCATCAGAGGTGGGGCTGGAGGGTAAGGGGAGGGGCAGCACCAGGTCTGGATTTTTGAATTCTGGCTCTCTCATTTTCAAATAGTCATACAGTTCGGGAACTCTGCAGGTGAAAGAACCACTTTAAAATTCATTTAAAATCCTCTATGTGTGTTTCAAGTGCTTCAAACTGTCTGGAAGGAGATGTAATTGGCCGACTTGCCTTTGGAAGGGAGATGCCCTTTGACCAAGCTTTTACTTCTTGCCCTGCAGCGCCCCCTCAGGCCGCCAGGGGTAGTGGCACCAGTCTGGGCTCACCTCGCTGGGTTCCAAAGTGGGGACTGCCGCTGCCGAGGGAGGATCCTAAGACTGGGGCCCTCCCCTCTCTGAAGCACCTGTCAGTGTTATGATACCTCAATTCATCCCATAGCTGGGAAAAGGCTGGTGTGTAAGATAGAAGGCATATAAAATACCGTACTCTCACTCCCACCTCCCCACTTCCACCCCCCCAAAAGGGTAAAGAATTAAACTTGCACCAGTAAAAGAGTAAATGTGTTGTGATTCAAAAGAATTCTCCTGTGTGGTGGCCAATACATGTGTTGAGCTGGAGGTCAGGGGAAGGGGTGGGCAGAGGAGATGGTATTTTTCACTTGGAATGAATGTTCAGGCTGAGGATGCCCTGGGATTCTGCCGAATTGGGCTTGAGGGAGATCAATGTAGCTTGGAAACCATACCAGGCAGCAGAGCAGGTAGAATCAGGGACAACATAAATGCCAACTCAGGCCCTGGTGGAACACTCTGGAGAGAGCAGCCTTGGTGGGAGGTACTTGGCTGCAGCCTGTGGCTGGGGGTCCGGGTGGTGCTCTCTCTGGCGCTCAATGACCCCTTGCTCTAGGAAAGCCACACTCTCTCCCAGAATTTTGTTTTGTTTTTGTGCTTCAGCCACCTACTGCTTTTCAGGATTGGGGGCTCTGGCCAGTGCCTGACCGGAGCATACCTCTGGAGCCCCTAAAACATGAACCTGTCTATATGTTGAAGGGGGCACCATTCAGGTCCTGGGAATTCTAGACTCTGGGAATTGAGGCCTGGGTGCTTTTGAGGTACAAGCATGGATGAAGCATCTTTCCCTCCTCTTTATACTAAGTCAGGCAGTGTCTTTTAGAACCAGCAGCTGATAAAGGGGCAAAGGGCCCCCCAGGCAGAGTTCCAGCTCTGGCAACGCCTTCCGTGTCCTCCACAGGGCACATGGACCCGATGCCGGGCTGATGGCCGAAGGCAACCCACCGACGGAGCTGACGCAGTCACAGATGCTGCACATCGCCCAGCAGATCGCCGCGGGCATGGTCTACCTGGCGTCCCAGCACTTCGTGCACCGAGACCTGGCCACCCGGAACTGCCTGGTCGGCGAGAACCTCCTGGTGAAAATCGGGGACTTCGGCATGTCCCGGGACGTGTACAGCACTGACTACTACAGGGTGAGTGGCCGTGCTCACAGGGAGACCCCAGGGCCTTGTTTCCCTGGGAGACACTTGTTGTATTCATTTGCTGAGGCTGCCGTACCAAAATACCACAGACTATGTGGCTTAAACAACAGACATTTATTTTCTCCCAGTTCTGCAGGTTAGAAGTCGAAGAGCAAGGTGATGGCAGGGCTGGCTTCTTCTAAGACTCCTCTCCTTGACTTGCAGACAATGACTTATCTGTGTCCTCACATGGTTTTTCCTCTGTGGAAACACCACCCTGATGTCTCTTTGTGTGCCTAAATTTCCTCTTCTTATAAAGAGACCAGTCAGACTGGATTAGAGCCCACCCTAGTAGCCTTATTTTAACTTAATCACCTCTTTAAGGCCCCAACTCCAAATACAGTCACATTCTGAGGCACTGGGGGTTAAGGCTTCAACACATAAATTGGGGGGGAATGCAGTTCAGCCCACGACACCTGTTCTGCTCTTTCCATGGCTCTCCAGAGTGGTATGTGATGTCTCTAAGAGGAAAGTTCCTAGCCTGAGGATTTTGCCAGAGCATCCTGAGGGCTTGGGGAAATTCCTGGAGGGCATGTGTTTAAATAATTTTGAGATTTGCACTTGATCTGTGCAATTATGCCTGGAGCCTTTGTTTGAGGTTTGACTTAAGATGAAGTTGTTCACATAATTAATAGTACACTAGACCTTGGAAGTTCCCACCCAGAATCATCTTGGTTGAAAGTGGATTAGCCTGTGGCCATCTTGGTGAGATGTACGAAGTTCCCTCCTGTCTGCTCTTGAATTGTCCCACCCAGCCCACCTGGGGTTCCACCACTAGAAGCTCGAAGGGATAGATTTATAGACAATAATTCAAATCCACTGATTACCAGGAATTGGCCCCTTTGCAATGTTAGATTTGTTAAGTGAGATCTTGGGACTTGGGTATGAGAGAAAAGGGACATTTCTGGAGACCTTGAAGTCATGATATCGAAAATGAAGGTCCATGTGGTGTTCTCCTACCTCAACCCCTCAAGTTGGTTTTCTTGTTTTGCTGGACTTTCAAGGGGAGAGGAAGAAAATAGGAAGGAAGAGGAATAGTGTGCTGTATGAATATAGCCTAGGCAGATAAAACATGCAACTTAACTAACGTTCATAAAGAGGTAGGACTGGTGAAGAAAATGCCTTTCCTCACCTTTGCTCTTTCCTTTATGATTTATTTTTGAGAAGGGACCTCCTCAGTCTGTTTCCTGTTCTCCTTGTAGCCTCACTTACCTCCAATGCCTCTGTACTTTAGCTGAGCCAACTTTGCTATAATTAGTCTAAGACAATGAATTGATTGCTTTGCTATATATGCTTCTATAGATTGTTTTGTGGGGTTTCTTCTTTTGTCACCTCCATAAGCATTGTCCATATTTTGCATAACAAGGACTAGAGACCAAGCTGACAAGATTCTCTTGGGTGTATTTGTAGAAAACATGATCATAGTTTCAACTTCAGGTGTTCAAAGTGGAGCTTCAAAGCACCTGTCCTGAGTCTAGCAATGACTAGGTTGTTCTAGATAGCTAAAACATGGCAGGAGGAGGGGTTGTATATTAGCTCCCAATGGATGTGTCTGGCTTCCTTGGCAGGAGGTGGGGATGGGGGCATCTCCCTGTCTCAGAGAATAAAGAAACACTTGGTGCTTCCCTAAGGAAAAGCTTTGCTGATCTTAACAAGCATCTAAGGGAGAAACATATGACCCAAGCAACAGCTTTCTCTTCAGCAATAAGTTAATAAAGGTCTCAGAATGCCTGGCACAAAATAAGTGTGCAGTAAATGTTTTCAACCTTATAATTATCCAGTTCGATAAAGTTATGCTTCATTCCCAAAGCCAGGACTGAACTAGATGGAACCCAATGTCCTAATGTCCTTTTCTACAATCTCTAGAAAAACAATTCAGAGGGAAAAGACTGAAAAGCTCAACAATATGAAGATAAACCACCCAATTAAAAAAATAGGCAAAGGATGTAAGTAGTGCTGTCTCTAAAGAAAATATACAAATGACCAATAAGCATTTGAAATGATGCTCAACATCATTAGTCATTAGGGAAATGTAAATCAAAACCACAATGAGATACTTCTTCATACCCCCTGAGATGGCTGTCATAAAGAGACAGATAATAACAAGTATTAACAGGGATGGAGAGAAATTGGAACTCTCATAAACTGCTGGTGGGAATGTAAAATGGTGCAGCTGCTTTGGAAAATAGTTTGGCAGTTTCTCGAAATGCTCAACACAGAGTCACCATATAGAGAATTGAAATCATATGTTCACACAAAAACTTGTGTGATGAAATGGCAGCATCATTCATAATAGCAATAAAGTGGAAACAATTTAAGTGTCTATCAACTGATGAATAGATCTACAAAAAATATAGTAATTTATACAGTGGAATATTATTTGTCAATTAAAAAGAATGAGTACTGATTGATGCTACAACACATAGGAACCTTGAAAACATTATGGTAAGTGAAAGAAGCCAGGCACAAAAGATCATATATCATATGATTTCATTTATGTGAAATGTCCAGAATAGGCAAATCCACAGAGACAGTAGCTTAGTTGTTGCTAGGCGCTGGGGGCAATGGAGAATGAGGAGTAACTGCTACTACATATAGAGTTTCTTTTTGGGGGATGAAAATGTTCTAGGATTGTTTAGTGGTGATGGTTGTTTAGCATATTTGCAAATATACTAAAAACTATAGAACGTGTACTTTAAAAGGGTAAATATCAAGGTACATAAATTATATCTCAATAAAAAACCTTGAAAAGAAAAATACTAGCAAAATAGTAACCATGATTATGGACATAGAGTTAGTTGTGGTCATTTATGCATTGTAAAAACAAGGTCACTTGTCATCTACCATATTTTATCATTTGTTAAAAAAAGAAAACCCTCCACTTAGGTGACATTTTCCTGAAGTATTTCCTTCTGAATTGATTGGAGAAAATAATGATTCTGAGTTCCTTTCTTTGTTAAGTGTTCTTGGAACTACTGTAGTCATTAAGAAATGTGCTTCAGATGCCACATTTATTTATCCCCCTGCCCCACACCATGGTCACTACTCAGTTGCAGCTGCAGGGTTTGTGCGTTCACTTGGTTGTTTGTTGTTCCCACTGAAGATGAGGAAGAAGAACCACTTCCACTGGCCTCCGTTATGGGTGGGAATGGGCGGAAACAGGTAGGAAATTGGTTGAGAGATTTAAGACTTGGCAATTTGATAGTAGCCTAGGAAAACAAACAAAAAAAAATCAATGACTTTCATTTTGCCTTCTCTAAAATTTCAAAAAGATGGTCCACCTTTTGGTTCCATGATAGTATCGATCATCATAGACTTCAGTTGCAGAACATTTTTGCTTATTAAAACATCAAAAGCCTATCGGTGGAGTCCGTTCTGTGGAGTTGGTCAAAGAGAGAAGCAGAAGCTGTTGTTCTGTTTTTGCAGGTGAACTCCAGAACATTTTGCAGTGACTATTTCCGAGAATATTCTCACTTTCACATGAGTTATCCACCTGCTGGATCATTCATAAATTTGGCATTAAATCCCTCCCCATCATGGTGTCTCTTCATCTTCTCTGTCACAGCAGTTGGGAAATGTGTTCTTACAGTTCAGATTTCTTGTTTGCAGGCACCTTTTCTTCCTTATTCTCTTCCTATCCTCTCCAAAAGCCTGCACACTCCAAAGTGATGAGGTGCTGTAGCTGATGTGTGCTGTCATCACCACTGGTAAAGATCCTTTCTGCCAGAGTAACCAGGGAGGATTTTTGTGTTAGCCCAGGCTATCTGACATGGAAGGATGGTGAATGAGCTTGGAGTCAACTGGTTGAGGACTAACGTGTCCCTTATACTCGTATTTAAGCAAGAACCAATCCCACTGGCAGCCTGAGCCCTCTGCTCAGGGTGGCTTGTGAGCAGCCTTGTGGGATGACCACAGTTCTGCGCAATCTGGGGCAGGAAGGACGGGTGGCAGCTGTTCCTCCATCATGGGGGAGCTGGCAGCACCAGGAAACGGCTGCCTCAAGGCTTTCACCCTGTTTCAGCTGAGCTAATTATATCTTCCCGATGCAGGAAGAAATCAGAACGCCACATTTGCATTGAAAGCAGCCTGATATGGCGGGTCCAAAATTACTCTAGCATTTATGTTCTCTGAATTGTTTTAATTAGCAGTGCCATAGTGCCCATCTTTTATTCCAGTTTTATTCCTTCCCTCCACTGGTAAAACCTGACATTCAGGAAACATCTGAACCAGATTTCTGTCAAATTCTGCCTGTCAGAGACTTAGGATCTCACTCTACTTGGTCATTACTGTGCCACAGTAAATCCACTGAAAATTTTTTAATGTGCACGTTGGTGGTTTTCACTGTGTGGGTCCAAAATGTGCTTAAAATGAATGTGATCGGTTGCTGAGTGCAGAGCTCCTAAACATCTGAAATCCTAGTGTTTAAGTCTTGTTCTCCTATGGGCTTTAGTTTTATGTTGGGGTGGTAAGAAATCCTATCCCTTAATTCATCTTCCACTTAAGAAGAAAAGGAAGCAGAATAGGCACATTGATTTATGGTGGACATTTAATGAACAAATGCGTATAACTTAGCTAAGCAAGGCCATACATGGTCACAATGCTAAACTGTTAAAGTGATCTCAGAAACAAAGTCCAAGAAATCATCTTTGGGTGCTCAATCCCAGTTTATTAGCTACAGAGAGAAAAGAAGGTAGAGTGTGCTGAAGTCAGCTGATAGAACAAGTAGTGAAAAAAATTGATTTGAACTTCAGTACCTTTGCCCTTACACTGCCCACCCTGGAGTAAGGGGAGTGATGAACTAGAAAATCAAGTCATGAACTATAGAGGAGAGGACAAGGCTTAGATATTTTAAGAACAGGACAAGCACATAAGAAATCATCAAGAGTTAACTTTTATACCTCAGTCTTTGAAAAGAATGTGTTTATTTTTAAGGAATAGTTTCATATAATGTGAACATTTCTAGATAAGATAGGTAGGTAGCCAGATGAGATAGAAAGGGATAGATGATAGATGATAGATAGATAGATAGATAGATAGATAGATAGATAGATAGATAGATAGATAGATAGATGATAGATAGATAGATAGATATCTTGACTCATCCCACTAATGTTTTTTCAGCATGTGGTTTTATAAAATGTCAATGTCATTCCCTCTAAAAGGAGTATCATTGTATCTCCCTGGTGAATGCCTGCTAATTCTTAAGATGCAATTTCAGCTTCACCTGCTCTCTGATTTCCTTCAAGCAGAGTAATTGCTCACAAATCTGTGGTCCCTCAATACTTGATATAAATAGGCATTACAGCATACAGCACATTGCATCATGGAAATTTGTTCACATACCAGTATATGTTTCTCACTGGTATGAGAGCAGGGAGAAAACAAATCTTATACATATTTGTATCTCACAGACTGGCTGACCGCACAGCCATAGGTGGTTAATCAATGATTGTTGAACAGGACACATATCAGGAAAAGCCTTTATGAATGTGTCTTTTTAGCCCTGTAGATGAATACAGAAGGTACTCAGATTTGAAGATGGGCCTGGCTCTGAGGCTGGGAGCACTGACTTCAGGAAGTAAAGCTAGGGATATAGGGACATCCTTATCTCGGACAATTTGCTTTCAATGGAGAGCTCAGAACTGAAATTATTTGCGTTTATACTATAATAGGAAAACTTCCTCTGGTATACTTTGCCTAGAACCCTTACAATCAGGCACAGTGTTCACTTTAAGAGGCAACACAGTCCTTTCCTGAAAGAGGAATGTCCTCTATGTCATTAATTCTCTTTTGCATGTATCCTTTCCTTATTTTCCCCCTTAATATATAATACTTACACAATGACTCTTGACTTTCACGTGAGCAATTATAGACCTTTCTGTTTGCATTCTTTTGATTAAAATGGACTCAGAAACATAAGAAGCTATTTATTTTATGAAATCATCCTCAATTTATGCCCTGTATAACAACACTTAGAAAGAGCACAGTTCAGAGGAACCTGTCTGTCAGGGAGAAATCAGAACATTGAGTTTAGACTAATTCTATATTAAACTGGATTTGCATAAATAGCTTCAAGATGCTAAATTGGCTTAGTTTGTATTCAAGCCTTCCTAAGAATCTTACATATTCTTTGGAGTTGCAACAGGGTGGGTGAGTGTCCATTCCTTCATTCATTTATTCAGCACATATTTATGAAGCAGCTACTAAGTGCTAGATGCTGTACTAGATACTAAAGGAATCCAGATAAAAAAGACACACAGGCTGTAACTTGAAGGAGTTTTTAGACATGTGATAATGTGATAAATGCTGTAATAGAGATATGTACTGGCAACCCGAAAGAGGAAGCCACCAGCCTACTTTGGGAAATCAGAGTAGGATTCACAGAGATGTGATATTTGAGCTGGTATTTAAGATAGAAACCCCAAATTTTTCTATTGACAAGAAGGCCCTGGGCTAGGAGGGGCGTTCTTGGCATAGGTGATAGCGTATGGAAAGAGACTACAGTGTAAACATCACACGGTGTGTGGCCAGAGAATAGGGACACCTTTGTATGCATCTGAGGTAACGAAGTAGGCTATTTAGGCTTTTATCAGCTTTCACTGGGGCCTGTTTGCCATGCCAAAGACTTTGGACTTGGTCCTTTTGGCAGTGGGAAGCCACTGAGAGTTTTTAATGCCAGAAAAACGACATGTCAGATTGTATTATGTCAGCTTATGAAAATAGATCCACCCAGCAGATTCCCAGATCTCTACTTCTGTACATGTTTGATTGGCTTAGAGCAGTGTCTCTCAAACTGGATCTATGAGCTGCCAGGGGACATTCACAAATAAAAGAAATCCCTGATCACTAGGAAAATAATAATTTCCTTGCTTCAGAGCTCCTCAGAGTCTTTAATCTATTATTGTGCCTTGTGGCCTTTCAAGAAGTGCTATGGAAAATGGCTAAGGCCATCACAGAGCTGTCCTGGAGAAACTTTGTTCCCAAACAGTGAAGACTGTTAACAGGAGATGGGATAAATCCTCTTTGGTTTTGCAGTCTTCTGAATCCCTTATTCCTGAAACCAATAGTGTATCTGCTTTGTGTATAGAGGAGCTTCATGCAGAAATTAAATATGCACTTAGGTGCACTGCGAAGGAAGGTAGATCATAGGCCATTGATTTGGATGGGCCAGAAGGATTCTGATTTGTCAAAGTGCTGAGAGGTATCTTCAGCAAGTACTTTCTCCCTTTTCTCCACCATTTTTGAAGCAGTCAGACCTCAGCTTTCTCATGCTGGTGACATTGCATACCTTTGCATCTCTCAGACCAGAGCCCCTTAAAAAGAAAAGGTGACAACAAAGACTTAGCTGAGGTGTAAAGGAAAGAGCATCAGACTGGGGTCCTAGATGTCTGATTTGCCTTTTCTAACCTTATGTTCTCTCAGTTAGGAATGCATTTGGCCAAAGGAAGCAGTATGCTACTAGCAGTGGCCTAAGCAGATAGGGAGTTGGTTTTGCTCCCATGACAAAAACTTCACAGGTGGGCAATTTCTAATAGGTTTGGAGGCTTTCCAGTGTCAGAGCTATGGCTTGGTACTCGATATTTTCTTAGTCTTTTCCTCATGGCTCCAAGATGGCTGGAGCAACTCCAAACATATCAGAACTGCCATCAGAGGAGGAAGGAGGCAAGTTGGCTACAGGAAGCAGATAGTTTCTCCCTGCACACATTCCTCACATTAGGAATTAAATTTTTCCCAGAATATCCTTTCTAAAAAGATTCCTCCTTGCACCTCATTGGCCACAGGTGAGTCAAGACTAAGGGATGAACTCACACAGATCAATGGCTTGTTACCAAAGACCTAGGCAAACTGGGATGCTGCTACAGGAAAAAAGAGAGGGAAAGTAAATGGCTTTGGGGGAAACAAAATAATGTCATACTCACCTTATGTACCATCAAAGCCTCTGTTTCCTATTTGCAATAAGCTCCTGCCTTTACAGTTTGTTGAAGACAATAAACTGAAGTGATACATCAACATTGCTGAAGAAATAAAAGTACTGGCATTCCTCAGTGGGACATCTTTGATCCTCTGTGTGCAATGCTTCTTTTTTTCCCAGGCTGCTTTAAATTTTTCTCTTTATTACTGGTCTTAAGCAATTTGATTATATGTGACTTGGTATACTTTTATTTCTATTTCTTGTGCTCGGGTTTCTTGGATTTTTTGGCTTATTAGCATCTTTAGTTTGAAAACTTTTTGACCATTATTGTTCAGATATTTCTTCTGTTCCCCCTACGTACCTGCTAGGGACTCCAATTTCACTTACAAGGAGATTAAGCCATTTAGGGCTATTTCATAGCTCACTGAGCTCTTTTTATGTTTTTTGGATTCTCTTTTCTTTGTGTGTTTCATTTTGGATAGTTTCTACTCCTCTGTCTTCAACTTCCTGAACCTGTTCTTCTGCAATGTCTAATTTTTATTATTTCCATTCAGTGTATTTTTCATCTCATATTGTAGTTTTTATTCCTAGACATTAAATATGGACCTTTTTAAAAATATATATCTTCTATGCCTCTAGTTATCTTTTTAAGCATATGGAATGCATTGCTAATAAATGTTTCATTATATTTGTCTGCATTTATGATAAATGTTTCACTATATTTGTCTATAGTTCTATCATGTGTGTCAGTCCTGGATCAATTGCCATTAATTGATTTTTCTCCTCATTATGGATCATATTTTCCTTCTCCTTTGAATGCATGGTAATTTTAGACTGGGTGCCAGGCATTGCAAATTTATCTCGTCGGTTGCTGGATATTTTTGCAATCCTATACATATTTTTGAACTTTGTTCTAGAGTATGATCATACTGCCTCGAAACAGTTTGTTCCCTTGGTGTGTTGCTATTAAGATTAGGCAGTACCACACCAGTGCTTACTTTAGAGCTAATGACTCTCCACTACCAAGGCATGAGCTACTGGATACTCCGTTCCCCAAGAATCATGAGGTTTTCACTCTGCTTCGTGGGAACCAGCACTATTCCTGGTTCTGTGTGAACACTGGGCTCTGTTTTCACTAATTTTTTTGGATAGTTCTTCCCCAGCCACTGATAGTATCCTCACATGCACTAATCAATACTCATCTGAATACTCCAGGGGCACGCTCTGTACATCTTCAGAGTTCTCTTTGTGCAGCTCTCTCTCCTCTGGTATTCTGTCCTTTCCACTCTAGCCACATGATCTCCTCAGACTCTCAGCTCCATCTTTCTAACTTAGGGAGCACGTTGGGCTCCACATGAGTTCTTCTCTCTCTTTCAGTGAATTAAGCTTGGCAATCGTAGGACTCACTACTATTGTTTCTTCTCTCTCAGAATCATTATCCTGCATTGCCTGTTATCTAATGTCCTGAAAATAATTGTTTCATATATAGTTAAGCCATATTTTGGTTGTTTCAGGTGAGAAAGCAGATCTCTTCCCTGTTACTCCACCTTGTCTAGAAGTAGGAGACAGTTGCCATCTCTCTTGGTGATGAATACGTCATTTCAAAAATCTGTCAGTGAACCACTTATAAACTGCAGTAAAGAAAACAAGTTCTCCCACCTCTTTAGAAAGCTACTCCCTGTAAAGCCTTTTTTTTCCCCTTTTTAATTAAATAACTTACATTTACATAATACTTCTTCTACAATTAAAGTTTTCCTGCCTACACAAGATTATTACTTAAGTAGGAGAGTAGATTTTCTCCATCTCCAGTGAATATTGAGCAAGAGGAAATTATCTTAGCTTCCCTATTACCTCTGAGAGATTCCCCAGGCTCAAAATGTGAACTGGTTCAAAAAGGCTTTGGAAAAAAATGTGCAGACAGAATATTAATAATGCTCCACACTTTTCACACTTTCCTACAGTCTTTGTCCTTTGGTCAGGAACAGAACACCTTGGATAAATGACTAAATTAATCCAAGATGGTATCATATTGTCTATATAATTCTTAGCCATCCCTCTTCAATATGTAGATACTGAGGGAGATATGCTCTGTTCCCTAAAGAAAACCACAAATCTCCTAGGGAGAAGAAACATGAATGAATCACTCTGATACTAGGCAGTGTGATACATGTTCTGAAGAGTAGAAATAAATTGATTTTTACTTGGATGTGGGATGACATCTGGAAAATTCTCTGGAAGAAATAAGATTTGACCTGGGCCTTAAAGGCAGAAGAGCAGATGGGGGTATTGTTGAACTTAAAAATTACTGCAAATGACTGAAGTGTAAAGAATGCTAAGTGACCTGACTACAAATGATTATTAATAATTTTGATCTTCATAATGCCTCACACAGTGCTGGGCACTTCCTAGGTTCTTACTGATTATGATAATTGCCTAAAACAAGGTTATAAGAAAGACTACATGATACTCTTCTTGGAAGTCTTTGAAAGTTAAAATGCTCTTCACCGTAGTAGATATTTAGAGTAGAGCTCTCTCCTAAGTCCAAGTATGACTTCATCTCTCAACGGTCCATAAAACTTTCCTAGAATTCTGTCCCTGGGTGGTTATTTCCTATTTTTGCTCGGTCTATTTGTCCAGATATGAAAAACTATAAAACTCCAAGACCTTCACTTTGTGGTGCATACAGGTGTTGAATCACAATGATATACACCTGAAACACGTACTGTTCTATACCAATTTTACTTCAATTTACAAATATATATATATATTTTTTTCGACAACCTGACTTAATATTGGATATACATGAAGAAATGAAAAATACCAAGACTGACCCCTCTGCAGAGCTGCAGCAGCTTCTCTTGGTGATTACCCCATTGGCAGTCATAAGAACTTAGTACGACATTAACCCAAGAAATTCCACTTATGAGATAAAAATGCATCCTAAAGTGGGCTCCACTAAGAGAATTTTCAAACACAAAGTTGCTTGTGATATCCAACTGTGACGCAGCTTGTCAGGTTCTTTTCCTGCTAATGGAGGCATAGTAGTGTTGTCTTACCTGGTACTGTGGTATAGCACTCCCCCACTATTAGACTCCCAAGCTTGACTGCACATCTGAATAGCTCAGAGTGCTTTTTCCAAACATTGATTACTGGGCCTCACCTTAGATAGACTGATTTAGCATCTCTAAGGGGATGAGAATGGGAATTTATATTTTTAACAAGCTTCTTCAGTGAGTTTGTCTGATGTGTAGTTGAGTTTAAAAATCATACTGGTCCTCTGAATAGAGATTTCTCCAAAGAGGACATACAGATGGCCAATGGACGTATGAAAAGATGCTCAATGTCACTAATCATCAGAGAAATGAAATTTAAAACCACAATGAGATATCACCTCACACCTGTCAGAATGGCTATCATCAATAGATCAACAAACAAGTGTTGGCAAGGATGTGGTGAAAAGGGAACCCTCGTGCACTGTTGGCGGGATTACAAATTGGTGCAGCCACTATGGAAAACAGTATGGAGGTTCCTCAAAAAATTACAAATAGAACTACTTTATGACCCAGCAATTCCACTTCTGGGTATTTATCCAAAGAAATTCAAAACACTGATTCAAAAAGATAAATACATCCCTATGTTCATTGCAGCATTATTTACAATTGCTACAATAAGGAAGGAACCTAAGTGTCTATCAATAGACGATTGGATAAAGATGTGGTATATATATATATATATTCCATTGTGTGTGTGTGTGTGTGTGTGTGTATATATATATATATATATATATATATATATATATGTATATATATATATATATATATATATATATATATATATATATATATAATGGAATATTACTTGGCCATGAATAAGAGTGAAATCTTGTCATCTGGATGGTCTGTGGATGGACCTAGAGAGTATAATGCTAAGTGAAATAAGTCAGACAGAGAAAGACAAATGCCATATGATTTCATTTATATGCAAAATCTAAAAAACAAAATAAATGAACAAACAGATTCATAGATACAGACAGCAAACTGATGGCTGCCAGATAGGAAGGGTATTGGGGCCAGGGACTAGGTGAAAAAGGTGAAGGGATTAAGAAATACAAATTGGCAGTTACAAAATAGTCACAGGGATGTAAAGTACAGCACAGGGAATATAGTCAACTGTATTGTAATAACTATGTATGGTGCCAGGTGGGTCCTAGACTTATCGGGGGGATCACTTTGTAAGTTATATAAATTTCCAACCCCTATGTTGTACACCTGAAACTAATATAATATTGAAGTTCAACTGTAATTAAAAAATAAAATTAAAAAAGAAATATATTGATCCTGCATAGTGTCCTCTTATGCTAAGATTCAAATGATAACATTGTAAAAGATCTTAATTAGCAAGCTGCAAAAGCAGGTTACACGCTGTTAAATTTTTTCTCAAGCTTGAATCATTATTTTCCTGATGGAGATGGTATTACTATAATTAATGGATTTTCAGGACTTCCAATGAGAAAGACACATTGAATTTTAATCACTATCATACAATCATATCCTACTTTCCTTACCATCAGAGCCTAGATTCATTGAATCATGGCATTTCTGAACTGGTAAATGAAATATTATTCGAGGCTCTCCCCTCTCCTCCTAGGTGGTGAGCTTAGCTCATTCTCTAGTTTAGTTTTATCAAAGACAACATGAGGATAGAGACAGACAGAAAAAGCAGCAGGTTGAAATTGATGTGACATGTTTCTGGACAAGCCAACATCATAGCAGCAATGCCTCCCTCCAGCAGGGAGCCAGAGCTCCCCAGCGAGTCTGGCAGTCTTGGCAGACCCCTGCTGGCCTTCTCTGTCACTGCATGGCTGTGTATCTGTGTGGGTGACTAGTGGGGGCCCTGCGCAGGAAAAGCAAAAAAGGCTTGTGAGGAGTCAAACAGCTTGTCAAGGTATCCTTGTGGGTGTCTATATTGAAGTGTCACAGTATGAAGGCTTTTTATTAGCAGCTATTTTAAAATCCTAACACTGAAACGGAACAGATTCTTCCCTACATGGCATTTCCAGGCTGGCTTACTCCCTCACAGCCCTACGACAGCATCAGCCATCTACTAAGGGGGTGGAGAACATGACGCTGGGTTCTGTTAACAACCCAGCCGGCTCTGTGGCCCACGCCCTCAGCCCTGGAGATAATTTGGTTCATTCACATGTTCCTGATGACGGGGGATATGGCAGCGGAAGCTGAGGAGGATTCTAGGCTCCTGTCCCTCCTTTGCAGTCAGCACAGAAACCTCCCTGGGTTTGGCAAGTGTATAAAAATGATTGAGGCCCAATTTTAAGGGCATGGAGGAAACATTTACCCCAAGGTGAAACTGCAGACTGAGTTACGTCACTATGAATGGGTTTTCTCGTGGCTACCGTAGGTGCTTTAATTCTTCCCAACTCTTTGAGGGCAAGTAGTGAATTTCTTCTGGAAAACTCATTAGACGTCATTGTAGGAAACAATTGTGAACTTACACAATGTTAATGTCTCAGAGGGTTGATGTTGGGTCTTGTAAGGAAGACTAACATTTATTGGCCTCCTTTTATATCTCAGCTTGACGTGTAACCTTCTCAACCATCTTTAACAATATGCAGATGGAGAGAATAACATGCAGAGAGGGGAAGTCACTTTCCTGAGACACTATAGCTTATCCAGGTGGCAATGCCAGCACCTGAACCCCTTGTTGTCCAACGTAAAAACCATTCTCTTCTCACTCTGAACCTCCCTGATGCCCTCAACATATCCCAGCTCCTCTAGTCTTCTCCCCGGGAGGCAGAGGAGGGATGTTGCCTGGTGGATTCTCAGAGCTCAGTTTTAGTAGTCATGTCAGGTCCATCTGGGACGCTGCTCACTGCATACGACAAAGTCCTAAAGATTTATTAGCTGAAGGAGGAAACGGAATACTTTAAATTTCAGAACCACAACGTTTTCTATTGGGAAAAGGCTTCAGAAATAGCCAGTCTGACCTTCTTAAGGAAGAAACATGGATTCTTTCCAGATTCCAAATCTGGCAAATACCCCAAAGAACATGGAACCAGCAGAGAGCAGACCTAGCTCAGTTCTCACCTGCAATATGCGTACAGTGTATAGCTTTGACCAACTCGTTTGACGGCTCTGAACTTTTCTTTCCATCTTGTAAAACAATAGACAAGTCTGTTCTGCCGGCTACTAGTACTGTCATGAAGCCACCATGGAAATTGTGATGTATATGTGTGTAATATGTAAGTTGTTGTTATTGGTGAACAGGGACAAAGTATGATCCTGTGGCACATGCTGGGCTCCACCTTCCATGTTTGGAGGGATGTTTTCTTCATAAACACCCCTGAATCTGGGATGGGCTCCTAGGAATGTGTGCGCTGTCTCAGATCTTTATGGACTAGTCCCAGGGTGTTGCTTTCAGGGCACGTACATTGGCCATCACACTTTTCTTCTCTTCTCGCCTTCTGAATTTATGATATACCTCCCACGATTGTTTTATAGCCATTCTTCATACACCGTTGGTCAACCCTCCCAGTCTAGCGTGATGTTTATGAGGTCGTTGAGAACATTGAAGGACTTCCCCCATCCGTACTGCCTGCTGATCTGGACTCTGTTTCTTCCACTGTGCCTTTAAGGGAAACTTGAGCTGCCAGACAGACAGCACATTTTAATACTCTGTGTGATATGCTTTGTTTGTCTCTGTGTGGTTGGTCCAGAACTATCACTTGCTTACTTTTGTCAGCCATTATGAGTCACCACTATTTGCCTGGGCATGAGACACATGTCATAAAGGGAAACTAGTGTGGCATAAACCTCGCACACTGCAACATAAGCTCAACTTGGCTAGCCTGGGACAGAGCTCTGCCCTTTAGCAGTCTGATGAAGCCTAAGGATTCCTTCCCCAAATAAGGCTTTAAATATACAAAAGAAAATGCATAGGGAGACAAAAGAGCACAGTTGTACTGAAGTACAGCTATAATGTGTTAAATATGTGATCTAAAAGTGCATGTGTTTTTCTTAAAACATTAAATAATGAGATATGGTAGCAGGTGTAATAACCACTCTAATTTCAAAGTGATGAGCACAAATAATGTTTTGAGATAACTGCCACAACAATAATGTGATATGAAAAATGTCTGATTTCTGCAGGTGACAACTTCCCATATTCTTCTGATACTACTGTGGTTTGTTGCCTACATTAATAATTTAAGTAGATGATAACTTTTTGTTAGAGATTAGGGGAAATTAGATGCAATCCAAGTTTATAGAATCCTATGAATTCTATTTATGGATCCCTTGAGGGTCTGTGCATTACAGGCAAAGAGCTCCTGCTTTAGAGCATTGCAAAATAGTGCACAAATGCTTGTTAGTCAAGTACAATAAAGTCCTACTGGATGAGAGCATTCTAGAGCCTCTGAAGCATGGAGATAGAGGTGGAGATAGCATAAAGCGCAGAGACTCTGGAGCCATACTTTCTGGGTTTAAATTCCAGCTCCACCTCTTACTAACCATGGGACCTGGAACAAGTTGCTTAACCTCTCCATTCTCAATTTCTTCAACTGTGAAGTGGCAACAACCATAATACCTTCTCAAATTGCTATTGTAAGATTAAATGCACTTTAAACAGTGTGCACCTCATAGTGGGCATTGTATGTGTCCACTATTATGATTATAATTATATATGAACTTTTAAAGAGAATATCTCAGAGATAAATAGCATTAGAGTGAATCAGCCCTGGGCAGAGCAGTGGTAAGCTGGGTACGCGCATAGTGGTGTTTGACAAGCTGTGAGGTCAGCCTACATTTCTCTGGCTCTCAAGGATAGCATGGGAGACTTTTCCAAGAGTCTTGATAAGATCAATATACATACTTCATGCCCATGGCAACCTCCCATCTTCCGTCCTGCAAGTTCACCTAACAGGAACTGGGTGGTCATCGCCTATGACTTAATCTTGATAAATCCATACTTGCTCCTGGTCATCACTGCTTCCTTTTCCAAGTGCTTTCAAACCATTTTTGAATAGCTGCTGTTAATATTCAGTCTGGGACAAAGGTCATATTTAATTATCAGTTGTTTCTGGAGTCCTGCTTCTTCACTCTCTTTCAAAAAACATGTCAACTTTTGTCCATCTCTCTTCATCTTTGCTTCTTCCTTTTCCCTCCATCCTACTGTCTGCACGAATGTCTTAATAATGTCAAGAGGAGTAGGCTGGGGCATTATTTAATGGTGCCTGGAGACACATATTCTTTTAAAAACAACTTTGAGCTCTCTATTAATCTCACCTCCTTTGGGTTTCAAATTCCCCTTGACCATGTTTGTTCCATTTTTTTTTCTAGATTTAAAATAAGTTTTCTTGATGGAACAGAGAGACTAAAAATAGGAATTCCATAATTAATTCACTCAACAAAAACTTTTGAGCACCTTATGTACACTAGGAGGAAAAAAGTGAGCAAAAATAGACTTATTTTAGTCGAGCAGAGCTAAGGGTCCATCTGTAGAGCCAGACATCAATAAAATAATCCCAGTATACCAGTGGTGCCAAAAAAATGTACACAAGTAGAGACTTTGGTCAACGTTGCTCTAGCAGTAGTTCGCCATAATCAGAAGTGTCTGGACACTAATGGTAAGCACTTTGAGCACCTCTTGTAATTGCAGAAGTTAAATGTGACTTGTATTCATCTTTTGTTATCAGTATATATTGAGTATTACAATTTTAATAGTTTTTTCCTTTCTTAAAATGTGTGTGTGTGTGTGTGTGTGTGTGTGTGTGTGTGTGTATTGGCACCCTCTGTATCTAAGTGAGAACTGTAGTAAATATCATGAAGCAGAGGTCCTGAGGGCTATAAGAACCTATACCAAGGGAGTCGGATGTATTAGAGCTCTAGGAAGACTGAGGCAGGAATCTTTGGGCCAGGTCTTGCAGGTTAACTAGACTAAAAGAAGAGGAAAGTGCACTCCAGACAGAGGAAATAACAGGGAGGAAAGCCCTGTGGCAGAGGGAGCAGAGCATGGTGAAGGAAAAGGAAGATGGCTGGTATGCTGGGCACAGAGCATAAAGTGCGAAATCCAACTGGAGAACCAGATAGAGCCTACGTCACATAGGACCTTGTCAGCCATGCTAAAGATTTTCCAGTATCATGAAAAATAGGATGCTGCTAAGAGTTTTAAGCAAGATGTGAGATGGTGCAACTCTGGAGAGCCAGAGCAGCTATGACAGATGGGTTAAGGGCTCTTGCAGAAGCTTAGGAGAGAGACAATGGCATGGCATTCCAGGGTGGTGCCAGTGGAGACAGAGCAAACTGAAGAGAATTATACGCTATTTAGGAGGCAAAATTGCAGGACCTAGTGGTGAATTAGGTATGTAAAGTGCAAAGCAGAGGAAGAAGTCAAGGAGGTAAAGTGGATTTCTACCTGCATAACTGGTAAGATGACAGTATTATTTACTGTCTGGTTTTAGAATGAGCTGGGGAAAGACCAAGAATTCAGTTTGGTATGTGTTGAGTTTGAAGTAGTTTTAAGTCATCTGTATTTCAAGGGTGTCTCTAATAAGCAAGAGAACACTCAGAGGAGGTGATCAAGAAGTCTGGGACCATGCCACAGCAGGGATAATTGAGGGAACTGGGGGCATTGGGCTGAGAGAAAGGAAGACCTAGATGTGAATACATTCTGCCACACAGAGGAGGAAAGTGGTTCCAGAAGCCAGAACTGGGACTGTTGGGTAGAAGTTTCATGAAGTAGGTTTGGCACAGTGTAAACAAGAACTGCCTAAGAATAAGAGCTGCGGTGTGGGCTACCTTGCCAAGAGATGAATTCCTTGTCACTGGAGGGAGTATCCAAACATAGGCTTTCTGTCCTCCACGATGCTGTAGAATGGGCTCAGTGTTTTCTAAATTGTGGAACCCAGTGATGTTGGGGGTGCGGGGGGAGGGAGGCTTCAGTAATTGGTTCTAGAAGCAGCTGATTTCAATGGCGTCTGCTTTTCTGTATTATAACCATTAGTATAGCTCTTAATACTAAGTTATAACCATTGATGAAAACTAATGGAAACCAACATGCTCAGATGGGTTGTATATATGATTTTAACACATCGGCTAACAGCAAAACTTTAATGTGTTTTTGTGGTTTGATTTATAATACATAAATGTTAACAACTTGAAGCTTTAGAAATGAATTCATACTGATATGAGGCATTTTTATTTGATTTAGTTTTGCGGGTTTTGTTTTAAGATTGTATGTGATATAGATAATTTATTAAGACCTTTATAACTCAAAGATTCCATGGTTTTTCTTCTAACAATTAAAATCAGCTACCATAGTCTCATTTCTGTAAATTATTTTAGCCCAAACAGAAAGGATATGACCAGATATAGGTACTCTCTGCACAGGGAGAAATTTACGAAACACTCTGCTTCCAGAATCAACTATGGTTCTAACTCACCCTATGCTCTCTAATAAGCCCTTGTTCTACACTCTCCTTGCTTCTTTCAAACTTGCCAAACTTTATCTAAAATTTCACAGACATTATATGTGCATGGACTATTCTAAAAAGTTTGAAGCTTAGTATCTCATTATTCTTATGACATAATTATTTAAAAAGAGTAAGGACAATGCCCAATAGTTTCTCCATGTCACAGAGAAGAGAATGACCAAATGTTCATGGCTTTGAAGCACAACTGACTGTGAATAATGAAGTGGCAGTAATTAAGAGGAAAAAACGGAAATGGTAAGCAGATCGGGGAAACGCAGAGAATGTTTGATTCAACTTTTTACCAGATGACTGCTTCACTATTCTCTGAATTCTCAGCAAAATTCACCAACTTTGCAGTAGAGAGAACATTCACCCAAGGACACACTTGCTCATTCAGTGCTAGAACACCCAGTGTGTCCTGAAATGCTCCCATTGAAATGAATGAGATATGAACAGGAATATGGTGGTCTATTTCAGCCCATTACTTAACATTGTAGGTTCCTCCTTCCCAAAAGCATTTACCTCAAAATCCTTTCAAAATGAGAAACGATGTTGGCGTGCCAACAAACATAATACTATTATTAATAGGGTCAACTACTTCTGGTTACACGAACCCAGAGCATCCTAAATAATGATTTCTGTGAACTAAGTGCCACCTGTGTGATCTGTTTGTCATCTGGGCAAATATGAACCTCCTTGGGCCTCAGTGTGTAGGTCTCAGTTATGAAATGAGGACAGTGTTTGGGTCAGATAACTTCTAAAGTCGTTTTAGCTCTAAAATTCTAAGCTCAATTCCCAATTCCGGGGAATTAAATAAAAATATTTACTGCACAGAGAAGACTTAAGGTCAATTCTTAAAGAAATTGCAAATGGCAAAAAGCAAACCCACAAACAAAAAAACACAAAGCCAGTTATGTTCTTCTGTAAGCGGTCAAGTTTTGCTTAGTGGTATTTTAAAAAATGTGTTTCTTTGTTCCCTGTTCATCGACCAACGCCTATGAATCATTCAGAATTTACTTTTGATGCATTTATCTCCTAGCCTTACAGATAAGAGGATTAGGTGATATTATCTTCTTCCACCTTTTCTCTCTTAGAGGAATATCCCTATATTAGTCAAAGCTTATTTATTCATTAACTTCATGCCAACTTTCGTGGTTTCTTTGTCTTAGGTGTATATGCGCATGAAATACATAAAATGACAAAGGAATGCAAAAGTATATAAAACCCGATAACATCTCTTTCATGCCAGATGTATCTGCTATCATGTTGTAGATCAGTATTATCTACGGATAGCCAGGGCCTCCCCTTATGACAAATAACCTGGCATGACAAGTAGGCAAAGGAACCAAGGTAAACACAATCGTCAGATGGTCTTCATTAAATAGTACAGCCAAGGGTACATGCCTGTGCTATTCGGTGCCGTTCAAAAAAGTTAAGCATTGTCAACAGCGGTCTATGTCATTCTTGAAGGTCTGTTTTATAGACGGTAATTTAGAGTGTCAGAAGATGAAACTTGTAGCCAGATAGCCCAGGAGTTTTCTTTACCTTTTTAAGACACAAAGCAGGGAGGCCTCCAATCTTACCACTCTCCACACCTCACTTATAAGAGAACCACCTTTGATTCCTTCATCATGGAGACTGAGCAGGATGGAGGATGAGATGTTTTGTAGGAGGTCTCTAGTTTGGAACAGTGATTTTTTTTTTCCATATACCAGCCTCGTTCAGTTTCTCTCCTCCCTCCGTTCCCACCTCCTGTAGGTTGGCTAAGAACTTCCGGGTGGAGGTTATGCCCCTCTTTCCATGTCCCTGTTGGCTTCAGCTTTCCCTAAGTAGGCTCAAGGAACTCACTAGCAGTTTGGGGGTTAAGAACAGCAGGCTTGAACATCCCCTGGGTATGGCACATTTCCAGGAAAGAATGCTACAAATGGAAAGAACAGTGTGGGAAAGAAATGTCCACTTGAATGAGATCAGGATGTTCTGAGCCTTTTCTTGGTGCTGCCCGCCAGGGGCTGCAGCTTGGCAGTGCCCAGAGGCACTCAGTGCCCTAGGCAGCTCTGGGTGCACCTTGGAAGGCGGTACCCACCCCCTCAGGAGGAGACCCAGCCATGCAGGCAAAGGCCACCCAGGGGGAGTTCTCAGAGGAAGGAAGGTTCCTTTGAGGAGTGGTCAGCAAGACATTCTTACCCCAGGACTCATGAGAAGTAGAGCTGTTTTTCTTCTTTCTCAAAATGCAAATAGCCTCTGTCCTTGGAATTAGGAAGACGGGTTGCTAGGCAATCACTTCTAAACAAGCACTCCCCCTGCCCCTTTTTCCTGACCCCTAGAACAATGGAGACTTTTCAGCAAATGGAACTAAGATGGAGAAAAAAGACATGGCAAAAATTAAAATGGAACCAGAGATCATGGAAGGTCTGGCTCACAGAGTATGGGAAGAAAAATGTCATATTAATAAGTTGTGCTCTCGGCCACAGCAAAAGGGGTTTCATTTCTTACCATCACATTGGCCTTATCATCACAAGCCATGTGCTACAGGCAGTGCAGCTGCCACTGTCCTGTGCTGGTCCCACTCTTAATGATTCCAGTGACCCCGAGGTGATGATGTTCTTACCAGTTAATGAAGAGGTCAGGGTTTCAATCTCTCTGTCAATAAGACAATATTTGGAATTATATTTTCTAAACTAATCTTTTTAACAATTAATCCCATCATGACGGACCCTCCCTCATGACCTAATCTAACTCTAATTACCTCCCGACACCTCTTAATATCATCCCATTGGAGACTGGAGTTTCAACATATGAATTTTGGGGGACAAAATTCAGTCCATAGCACCAAGTAACAGTCTAGAGTAGACACTCTGAAGACCACTATGGTAGAGACCTAAGAGAACCAGATTATCTCCCTGGGAAACTTACTGCCAGATTCTGATGTATACATTCATGCAAGGCCTGCTATTATCCTTACCTCTTAGTAGAGCCAACTAAAACATTGGGAGATCAGATGACCTGTCCAGAAAATGAGCATGAGGGACATATGCTGGCCAACCTGCTCTGTTTGACAGAGGTAGTAAGGACACTGATTCCAAAAGAACTATATATATATGACTAGAGAACTCTGTTATCGGTCATCAGGGTTTCTTTGGCTTTCGTCCATTTTAAATGTTTTTATATTGAAAGCAATGTTATAAAAACATTTTTGAAATTTTAAGAGAAACGCTAAATCATCCTGAAACCCACGTAATTGTGTATTTGTGTATTTGTACACACAATTCCCTTGTAGTATACCCATTATATGTGTGTGTGTTTATACACAGACATATATGCGTATATACATACACATATATACAAACACATATATGCATACATATGTATATATAGTTGGTTCTTATTAGTGGTAGCTGTGTCCTATAAAGTCATTATGAACAGTGAATTAGAGAATACTGAACCATTGCTTCTCGGGGACAAACAGGGTTATGTTCCTGTGAACCTCTGGTCACACTCTTCTCATCAACCTATCAATACATAACCTTGTTTTATGTGTGTTTCTGTTTAAAGACACCTTACTTAATATATGAAGTTGATTGATTAATATTGAACTCATGGCCAACAACACTCTAAGTCATGCCTGAATGCAGCGTATTTAACACACATATTTTCTCTATTAAGTACATCACAGCCTCCATGCCTTTAGGAACTCTAGACAGCACTTCAGCACTATGCTTGTATCTCATTTTAATCAGCAAAATCACCAACAAAAATTATAGAAATGCAAAAATGTGGCACTAAACAGACCACAAAAGAGATGCTAATGTATAGTCTGAGGGCTAAGACAAGGCAGAACGCCACATTGCTCGACCATAACTGGGAAGGTCAAATGACAAAGTTTTTGCGGCTATGCATATATCTGTGAATGATTGTGAAATCACAGTGACTATTGATTTGGGAGTTACAAATCACTTGTAAGGAGTAGGCAAATTTGCAAATACAGAGTTTGCAAATAATGTGGATCTATGGCATATACACGATATACAGACACATACGTAAACATTATATAGCTGTAATCACCTTGAACTTATTATTTTTATTCATTTTTTATGCCTGGTCTTTTATTATAAACATTTTCTTATCCCAATGAACGATCATTATATAACAATCATTTTTAATGGCTAAGTTGATCTTCCATCTAGTTGAATTATCATAATTAGCCTAATTGTTCTCTATTGTTGAACTTCTAGATTTTTCCTTTTGTTACTATCTTAACGAACTGTGCAGAGAGCATGATTGCCTATAAGACTTCTGTCTTCTTTTAAATTATTTACTTAGGATAAGCTCAGGTAGTGGCCTTACAGGCTCAAAGGACGTGAACATTATTATGACTCTTGATCTATGTTGTTATCCTGCTTGTAAAACAGTTTCACAGGATACATCAGTATATGAATTTCTAACCACTAATCCCTGGGTGCCTCTGTTGCACCGGCCCCTGAGAAGATTAGTGATTATATGAAAATCTTTGCAAATTCCTAAATAAAACACAGTCCCTCGGGTGTGAATCTGGATTCCTTGGTTATTGATGCATGGTCTCTGTCCCGCTGCCTGTTGATTAGTTCCTTTGGGGCAAGTTAGGAAGTCAACAGCCAAGGAAGTCCCTCACCCACCTTCTGAGTATAAAAGGCAGAGGCCGATTGTGAGTGGGGTATCTGAAGGAGGAAATGCCAGACTGACCTTGGTGAATGTGTCTGAAAGGGAGCATCAAAGCTTTCAATGCTGAGTGTCATCCTCAGAGAGGACATACATGAAGAACTTTGGAGGATTGAAGCAAAGTTTACGGGGTAAAACTGCGAGAGGACAGGTAGTCTGAAATACATTCTTCAGATAACTATGCCAGGTTTTTATACGAATTTAGGTGATGCCTTCATTGGAAGGGCAAATCTATCTGAAGGAACTGCAAAGGACAAATGGCAAAGTCACCCACTTCCCAATTTTTGTAACCCATTTTTGTTTTCTTTCATGCAGATTGTTTTGCCTGTGTGCTTTTAACATTTAAATTTTGAGGTATTGATTTTTTTTCCTTATAAATGAATGATTCCTTAAAATATGATATTAAAATGTGTGTTTGTATGTGTATGCAATTGGTCATGGATATTTAATTAAACAAATATTCTTTTCCTAATCCATTTTTGCATTTTATTTTGGAAACAAAATAGAGTTTATTTAACCTATAATTCAAATTATATAATAATTGAAACTTGCTGAGTTTTTTCATTGTCTTCTTCAATCATCTGGGGAAGTATGACATCCCAATGTCCTTTTTCTCCATAAGTGGAAGAATTGCATTTTTAAAAAATAGCATTTCACTTTAGCCATTATGTCCACAGAATAAAAACAAAGGAGTTTTGGAGAAAGAAATTATTTTGAAATGCCTTTGTTTTGAATCACTTAGCAGTTTAACCTTTAAAATGATAGTTTGTGGGTTTTTATTGATTCGACTGAAGAAGAGTCTATGCAGCCAAAATAATTAAATTGGCTTAGCCAAGAAATTAGCTCATTCAATAGGCAAGGAGGATATCAATCCAGTTGATTGATTGGTATTATGTGGAATAACTAACCAAGGGATTTAATTTCTGAATTTTTTTCCAGAGCTTTGTTATTGCATAGACACTCTGATTAATGAAAATGTAAACTACTTAAGAATGTTTTGCATTTTCTTAGTGCTTACATGTAATATCATTTTTCTTTTTGATTGGGTTGAATTATGAATTAAACACCCTCATGAAACAAAGTTTTAGTATTAGATGTCAGTATTAGAGGCAGAGTAGAGTGTGGTGGCCTTTAGCCAAGATCGCTTTTAGGAAAACCCATCTCCTGCCACACTGAGAGGACAGATGTTAGGTTTCCTGGGTGGCTCTTACTGACTAAGGGCTAGCAAAGCACAATTGAGCAGGATTCTTTCTCAGCAGGACCTTGACCTTAAATTAACAGAGGTATTATATTAAAGGAGGCATCTAATCTAAATCCACTTGGTTGCTAAATGCCTCTGTCAATGTGCTGTCACAAAATTATACTTTTGTGCACATACCACAGAATATAAAATGTAAGGTAGCTAACATTTCTCTAGTATATGGGATAGTTACCATTAGATATTCACATGACCATTTGTTTTAAAGGAAGCAATCTCCATGCTTTGACTTAAAAATGATTTCAAAGATAGGCTGTATCCTAAGTTAATCTCCATTTCACAAAGATATGTAGACAAAATGTAATGATATATGATTATTTATCAAAGGGGACGGACAACATGCAGTTTGCAGATTAAATAGATTTTCTTTTTCAGAGCTATGGTGGATTCCTTCTTTTGTCTCATTCTACCCTCACCGCACTTTTGTTGGCTTAAGCATGGGTAGGGAAGTGGGAAAGGGTACTCAGTATTCTGATCCTTCTAAATTAGGCCTTCGTAGTGAGGTCATTTTGCAGATACATGAGCTAAGGAAGAAAGGCCCCTTAAGTGTCCCCAATTCTAGTCTTAAAAATTACTAGCTACTTGCCTTTTAATAGCATCTTATACTAAATTGATAAATACTATATAATCACTTCTGTTTCCATGGTTCCCTGAAAACTTAATGACCCCAAGGTAAGATTGATGAAGAGGGAGGCAGCATCAAATGAAATATGCATCATTTAAATACAGGCCCTGTCCTGGGAGCAGTATCAACAGGTTCCAGGACAAAACCACGCAGCACCTGTAGTTCTTTGAAAAGTACCTTGAATGACAGAATGACAGCTGTCAAGACTCCCACCTGGGAGTTTCCTCTGCTAATTGAGGACTACACCATTATTTTAACTCTTTGTCTGACTATAAAAAACTCTCTTTGAACCCTTGAGCTTGTTCTAGTTATGGAAATTGAGGTCAATTGCATTTTTATTCCCTTAGAAAATAAGTGCCAACCATGTGAAGAGCTCAGTGATCAAAAGTGTTCTTCAGTTCCAAATCTGGAGTAGTGTGAAAATGACCCAGGCTGTATGAGCCTGGATTTCCTCAAAAAGCCCAATTTTCCACTGATTCTTTTAACACCCCATCTCCCAAATTACATGATACAAGTGAGGGGACATGATAACCATCATTTTCAATGTGATGGTCTATTGCAAAGACAAGGAATACCCTTATTTGGGTAAAAATTATAGATAAGCCGATTTTGAACTCTTTCAAGTAAAACCCATTCTGACAATTATAGTTGTCGAGAGGCAATGGGACAGTGTGTTTGGGGGCTGGGCCTCTGGAGTCGGGCAGATATAAGTTTGCGTTTCCGTTTTCCCTTACGGACCCCATGATCATGGAAAGGTTGACTACTTTTTTTAGAGCCTCTGTTTCCTCATATCTAAGATTGTGATGACAGTATTCCTTACCTTGGAGTAGTTGTAAGGATTAAATGAGATAATTTAGTGATTAGCCTCCTTGATATAAGGCAGTGGCTCTCAAACTTTGGTGTATGTGGGAGTCATATGGAAACCTCAATAAAACAAATTGCTGGGCCACACCCCAGAGTTTCGGACTCAGCAGGTCTAGGACGGGGCTAAGAACTTCTAGTAAGTTCTCAGGTAAAACAGCTGCTGCTGGTCTGAGGACCCCTTGCTAAGAACCGCTACTAAAAGGTAGGACAAAAAACATTTTTAGCATGTACTCTGATTTTTAAAAATTAATTGGAGGTCATGAAGAAGTAGTTCGTGTGTAAACTAGAAAGAGCTTGATGTTAAGAGTCAACGTACCTGGTTTCCTGTCTTATCTTTGCCATTCATTCATTGTATTGCCAAAGGAAAACCTGTTGACCTCTTTCATTTTATTCCACGTGTATCTCTGGCAGGTTGTTGCAGAGATCAAGTGAAAGAATATGTGCTATGGAAGCTTTAACCAGTATTAGTATATTAAACAATAAAATAGTAGAGTTGCTACTATTTTTATGGGCTATGAGCATGACTTTGCCCTAATGCCATAGACATGCCTTTGACTTAGCTACCCAGTACAAGACTGTGTCTTCTTAGGAAAAGGAGATAAAAAATAAATAACTTACCTGTGCTTGCAAGGATGTTTGTTAATATATTATATTATTCATACTTATTAATATATTATTCATATTTAGATAACTCAGACACATAGGGAATTACTAATCAGGTGTGACCCAATCTCTTGACGTTATTTAGTGTCCCTTTTCCATGATGGAAACAAAGGGAAGTTGCCCTTTCTGAAATCCTGTAATTTGTATCTCTATTTGAAAGTACTCTGATCAGCTGTCTGAAGTGACTAATGCTTATTGTGCCTTACTAAGGACAAACCCCTCTGGGTATTTTATAGATATAATTCATTCAATTGACCCAGCAACTCCATGAGTACACTGGGCCCTACTGTAAAGGTAAAGAGCGTCTGCCTACGTTCACACCATCGATAACTGTTGAAAGCCAGGATTTGAACCTGCATACTATTCTCTGCACAGCCAAAAAGCTAACTGCTAGTAGCCTGCCCTTTCAGCTATGCAATTGACTTATTAGGAGTGATGTCTACCCACTAATTAATCTTTTATGCTCACTGTTTGGTATAAATATGGATAAACGTTATTGTGGTATCTTCCTGAAGAGGAAGATACCACAAATTATGCTTAAGCTCAATTTGAGGTAAGGCTGAAGATTTTAAGATTCATGGTTCATCTGCTTGGAAGTAATGTTCTTGTGCACATCATAGGCAAAGGGGACTCCCCTTAATTCTGCCAGCATTTTTTAAGGCTCTGTGTTAAGACAAATAGGACATGCCTTCAAGGAGCACCCAGTTCAGTGAGGAAGTGGGACTATTAAGTGTTTTTGCAGTTTTTCTGCTATAGTTTCAGAGATGGATTATAAAGCCAGAAAGGGTGGGAAAGAGGAAGAAACAAGGAGAGGATGTGGGAGGGGGTGAAGAAGACTAAGAGAGACTGGTCTCCAGGACTCTTTGAATCTCTAATGAGTAGAGCCACGCAGCTGCAACTTTAATTACACAGAGATGCATTGGGTGTGCTTGATAGAACCATTCCCCAAAGTTGAAAAGGTGGTTGCTGTCTGCAAGGCATGAGTAGATTAAATTACAGTTAATATCTGGTCGCTATGTGAAGGCCAGTGATGATTACCCTTTGACAAACAGCCCTGAAACCAATATAACATTCTCAATTGAGCCCTCCTCAATTCAGAGTGGCTTTAGAGAGATTGCCCCCGTCACCACCGAAACTGTTTTCGCCGCACTTAAAACTTCTTCCACGTATCACATCAGCAAGTTTCATGGTCATTTATGCCTCTCATTTCTTGGTAGAATTAATTTCTTTAGATCCACTAAAACTATTTGATAAATTATTGAAGCGAATGAAAGATATAGAGAAAAAGGTGAAGGGGATAGAGAGAAAGAAAGAGGTTGAGAGAGAGAAAGTGTGTGGGGTAGGAGAGGGGAGAGGGAGACCTTGTACCCATAAATGGGGTCCCTATTGTTTCCTTCACTGTGTTTAAGTCCAGAAAGATGATTTTAATTTAACTGTTCCACTCAGGACATTCTAAAAGATATCCAAAAACTATGTAAAAGTATCCTTTAGATCAGAACAGATTATTTTATAATTGGGCTTTGCAACACTGGTGACTCCACTCAGGAAATATGAAGTCAATTAGTTGGGCTGTCTGACAAGGGTGAGGAAGGAAAAAAAATCACACTTTCTCCTACAAATGAGATCATATATTTGATATCTTTTGATTTTTAAAAGTAAGCATTATAAACCCCAAAATGGCCCAATATTCCATGTCAAGGTGAAAGGAAATTGTTAGGAAGTTTAGCCTTTTAGCCTACTCCTCCACTTAAAATGCATTATTGTAGTTTTATGAGAATTGAGAACTGGGATTAAATTGGATGGGCTCTTATCTGTATTTGGTAAAGAATTGGTTTGGGTGGAAGAAGAAGAAATGATTTAGTGACTACATTAAGATAACTTGGGCACATGGATTGTGACACAGTTTTATAAAAGAAATAGATAAATCCCACCCCCATTTTCTTTTTTAAGTTAAAGAATGCAAGGAGTATTGTTTACCAGAGCAGAGACAGGGTACCGGTCCTGAGGAAAGCAGCGAATAAATGTTTTCCTTCCTATGTCCTTTCTTTTTCCTTTTCTTTATATCACCCTCTTAGCCTCACACACATTCAAAGCTCATGATTCATTTTTGTGGAATCAAAGGGTAGCAAAGCATTAAAAATGAAAAATCAATGAAACAAGTTGAGCAGTTTAAATGTTATTTTTCTGAGCAGAAACATTAACTAAGTGATGGTACATGTGAAGAGATAATTCTGCTCCTTCTTTACTCTTTAAGTAATTTCTTCTTGATTGTTTAACTTACCACTACTAAATTATACCTATGCAAACAATGCAAATTTTAATTTATTTTTACAGTAAGAATTTTAATAGGAGAACTTCTGAACTTTTACATTTTTACAACTCTGGTTGACATACAATGAATGCTATATGCCTTCAAAGTTGTGAATTTCTAATTTGATTCCTTAAATGCTGCAATTACTTCCTTAAAATCATTACCATGTACTTATTACTCATTAATCCACAAATGCTTATTTAGCCCCTACTGGGCCCTGTGGGGACATAGGTGTGCAGCAATACAGTCCCCACCCTACAAGATTTTATTTTTTTAATTGAATAAATTTGACATGTAATATTGTTTAAGGTGTACAATCTATATATTGCAATGTGATTGCAAATATAGAAGGGTTTTTTTAATCTACTTGGAAAGACAAAGTATATATATATATATATATAGTGACAGCATCACAAAGTTTAATTTGATAGGTAGTTTTATCAGAAAAGGTAAATGCTAGTAGATGCTCTCCTCTGTTGGGAGTTTCCCTAGAGGGCTCCCAAGAAGCCTGAACTATATCTTGAAGGGAACTGACATGATCCAGAAGAGATATGAATATATTTCCCCAGGAAACACAGCCACAGCAAACAGGGGCATAAGAAGAGACATGGACAGCTCTCCATGGCTGTAGCCAAAGGTTTCTTTAATGGGAGATGTCTAGGTGTCAAGTCCTTAAATGTGCACCTACACAGCAGGCAGGGTTGGCATAACCTTACAGGTACTGTCAGTGTGCCAGCCCACGGACCAAAATGCCAAGGAGCTGATAGTACCACTGGTGGTTTCTCTGACAGCAGAAGATGACACAAAATGACAAATCTCTTTTATACCAGCTAGGACTCTGGATTTAAATCAGATGCTTGGGTCAGCACAGAATCGCGCTTTCTTGGAGCTGGAGAGAGAAGTAACCTCATTTTCTAAATGCAAGTATCTAGGATCAGAGAACACAGGCACCTCGGCTACTTAGCAATAAAGCAACAAACTAACCTTAATAAAACAATAGTAGGACTAAAGTAATAAAATTGAAGCTTCTCAGATGTACTCACCCCTTCCACCTGACCTCCTGACAGGCACCATTTTGTTTCTTGGTTGCATGGCTTTTGTTTCTGGCATGAGATACTTTCATATACTTCTCAGAAGGATATCCTTTTGCATTTTCCAATTTGTTACCATGATAAAATTCTGTTCTTTGCTGCCTAGGGTCATCTGTTCCTCATTCATTCATTCATGTCTTAATATATTTATGAAGCAAATATTTATGGAATGAATGTTTATTTTGTTCCAGGCATTACACTTTCCATCCTCGTCATTCCTATAGTACATGTTAGATGACACCTCAGAATGAAAAGACCTCACGAATGCTATTTAGTTCTTTACATTCAAGCAGTCGTGGCAAATAAATACACATATATGTAATACTCAATTGCATAATTTCTAAAACTGTGTTTGATCAAACCTTTTTCAGGAACTGCTGAACAACATATATAATTGCACACCTGCCTGGTCAATCGTATAGAATTTTAACTGCAGTTTAGAAATACTCTGGCCCAATTTCCTCATTTTCCAAAAGCTACCAAGTAGGACCAGGTTATCAACCTCCTTGGCCAGTGTTCTTTCTACCTCATTAAGTCATAGCTTTGAAAATGTCTTCTTTGCAGTCTTCTTTGAAAGTAAAGCCAATTTTCTTTCTGAATAGCGTCCTCACATTCAAAGATTTCTTTGAAGCCTAATTTACTTAATCTCCCGGAAGGCTCTTTATACCCAGAAAGCTTTGTGCCTGATACCCAGAGAACACGTACATTTAGCACCTAAAGTTACTAGGTGCAAAGTGAGTTGGCAGTATCCAGGATAGCACCCGCCCCCCCAAGGTTTGTGGTGTCTTTTTGTCGAGCGCTTTCTGCCCCTCATTTCTTGCTCAGGTAGCACAGGCTTTATCTAACACTACCATGCTGGTCCCAGGAATTAAATTAGATGATGTGTGTAGTACTTTGGAAACTGGAAGTAGTCTACAAATGTATGAGATTGCTATTATTTCCAATATCCTCTAAAAGAAGGCCAGGCAGATCGTCATCTTTGTATTTCTGGCACCTAGCAGAGTTTGTTCAATAAATATTTGTTGAAAAGAAATGAATGAAAGATTTTTCAAATGTCACATTGAATGCCAGGGCTTGGGAGTCAAGCATGTTACAAAGTCTTTGTGTCAAAAATGACATCAGAGGGACAAAGGTGGATGTGACATTGTTGTGTATCTTATTTAATACAACTGAATAAGGCTTTTCTCTACACCGTTTGCTCCATCTGCAAACCAATTGCCTCCTGTTTTTGTGTGGTTTCCAGTGCTTCATTCTCCAAGCGCAGGCCGTCTCTTACTCTCAGGGTTTCCTGAATCTGAAGCCAGCTCCCAGCCCTGGCTTGTTTCTGGCAGTTGTCAGGCACAGATAAAGGCATGGTGGAATTTGCCCACTCCTTTGAGAGAAGGAGACTGTCAGAAACACAATCAGCTTGTGGTCTGCCTTTAGAAACTCTCTCCCACGTTGGTCCCAAAGAGAACATTTGTGTGTGTGTTTGCTTTGGTTTTGAGAACGAAAAACCCCTTTTGACATTGTGTGCCAGCTCCTTAACACTGGGGTGTTTCAGAAATGATGCCGTGGGCTCATGACGCAAAAGGCACTGCTTGCTTTAGAAACAGGAAGAAAAGGGTCCTGAAGAGGAACTTGAAGGAACATAGTGTAATGAATTAAAGTATTTCAGAAAGGAGAGAGCTGCAGACAATGCTAAGGGACTCCCCAGAATTAGAGGGGATCACCAAACACTCCTGTCTGTTGCTTTTTTGTGTGTGTCCTATTAAAGGGATATGGAGGCTCCAAGTACTGTCCACCTGTGGTCTTTCCCCTAAGCAACATCAACTCTTAGGTCACACTCGGTGGGAACAGGTTCCCTCCCAGCAAGCATACCAGGATGGATTCTCCCCTCTCCTAGAACAACTTGGTCAGTGAGGAAGCCCACACGTTAGACTGAATATATTTCCTCTCTTTTCAAAGGAGATATAACTGTGTTTCAAATACAATTTTCTAGAAGAGCAAAAACAATAACAAAACCCTCAGTGACAAAGTCCACCTTGTGATCAGGGCACATTTAATCTCTGTACCGAATTTCCATGAGTACATAGGGAACATTTTATTAAAGAGACAGGTTATTGCAGACGTGTTCCTGCCCCCATTCTTCTGTGCTGGGCATCCTGTGGATGAAGTGATACAAACATTAGCATATGTAGGTGGCGTCTCCAGTGTCCACTCCTGTCTGGTCTGGTCTCTGGGTTTATGTGAGTGTCTGGATGCACGTTTGTGTATAGCACCCCAGGCCCTCAACTAGGGAAGCTCCCCATCTCCAACCACATCATTCCCCAAACCTTTGTTCTCCCTCTCCTTCCCCTTTGAGCCCTTCTTTGGAAATTCAACAGTAGAATTTTTCTCCCCACATCTCTATGGTGAGTTTTCCCAGCTTTGGAAGGCTTGGTTGCCATGGCAGCGAGCCTCCTCCACTAAGAGCTGGTGATTTCAGAAGAGGGGATTGTTGCAGTTGGAGGGAGGGGATGAAGAGCCATTTAAGTAGTCCAATTAGTATGCAGGACCAGAGCCTCTTCTAACAGCTTCTCTCACACAGCAGCCAGTGCTCTCTAAGTCCTGCTGGCTGAGATGGAAGAAGCAGGGTGAGGGGGACCTCCCAGCACACCTGTCCAAGTGAGGCCAACCACAGCCCCAGCCCTGCAGGGATCCAGGTCCTGCTGCCACCTTCCCCCTACATCTCCTCCTGGCCCTCTTCTTTTTTGCTTCCCTCATCTTGAAAACAGCTTCACGGAATGTCCCCCCCTCCCTGGCGGGGGTGGGGGGGAGGAGTCAGAATGTGGAGCAGCAGTGAAATCTATCCTTAAGGTTTCATATGCGTAATCATTTTTCTGGTTTTTGGTCATTCATCAGTTAGAGAGACAGACATAGAACATGCCCTGTGACATCGCTGGCTGTTTGATACCTGTGCATAGCCACCTTGGGTGATAATGGAAAGAAGAAACAATCAGACTTTCACAAGGAGCAGTGAATACTTACATGGCTCAGTCGAATCTCTTACTTGAAATCAGAGCAACACAGGAAGTAACAACCTCTAAGAGGCACTGGAATGGAAACATCAACAAATCAGAATCCCGAGATCCAGGGAAGAACTTTCTGTGTGGTTGGGCGATGTGAGTTCCCTTGGGAGCTTGGGGTTCAGTGTGTTCATCTGTAAAATGGGCCTTTTAGGCTAGGAACGTGTTACTCCAACCCACTAGCTCAAGTTCCTTCTCAAGTTCAACTCAAACATGCAATAGCCATAAAATGTTTGGGGCTCCATTACAGAAAGGTTCTCTGCTCTTAACTGTTTGTAAAATCTGAGAGGCATTGGGATGACAAACTGCTCAGAAAAAAATCTGTCCTGAAGCAAGACTCTTAAGGCTTCTTCTACTATAATAATATACTTTCTCCTGCCACTGCCAGGGATTCCGGGGACGTTCTCAATGACTCACCAACTGCAGTTCCTGCTCCCAGGCCCACTGTGGCCTCTGACACTTGGTGCCTACTGCCAGAGGTAGATTTTTGCCCTTAGCTATCTTTTCCCCATTTTCTTGTCCAGATCCTGTGGATGTGAAGGTTTCTTCAGGGCTCCCCTCTGTGCCCAGTGTCTGTTGCTGTGCCTTGCACAGAGCAGAATACAATAAGTATTCACTATCCACCCTACCCATTTCCTCTTTCTGCTCCCTGTCCTGCCCACTCCTATTTGACTTCTGGCCCCACTGCTTTATCAAAGCAGCTTACTGTAATCTGATTAAGGTCTGCAGTTGAGTTCTTTGTACTGTGCCAATATCAGTTTCCTGGTTTTGATATTATAGCTGTGGAAGATGCTACCATTGGGGGAAGCTGGACGAGGGGTACATGGGACCTCTCTGTGCAACACAATGACTTATGAGTCTATCATGAGTTCAAAGTGAAACGTTACAAGAAAAATATAGCAGCTCTCACTAACCTCTCAGTGAAATCTCTCTGGAGATCAAGCCCATGGGCATTTTCAGTCCTCATCCATTTGACAATGGTCATCTACTCCCTCTTTCTTGGAATGTGTTCTTTCCTTGATATCACACCACCACGTTTTCATCTACACTAGTCACTCTTTCTTAATCTCCTGCACAGGTAAACAGCTGACCATTAACTGTTGAAATTTTTCAAGGTTCCCTCCTCATTCACTACTTGTCCCTAGGCTGTCTCCTCCACAGTTCAGGTATCAGTGACCACTGCTACAAAGGTGACTCGCAAATGTATACTTCCGATCCAGACCACTCCCCGACACCCAGGTTTCCCCGTGAATACTGCAGTGGCTCCTCGATCACAACATGGTCGGCCCCTGTCCCTTCCAACAGTCTCCCTCCGAGCTCCCGTCACCAACATGCCCCATGCCTATGGTAGTGTTTCTTATCTCATGAATGACTGTCATTACCAATTCAGCAAGCAAGAAACTATCTGCTCTCACCACCCTTATCATCACTATCCTTGTCTGAGTCACCAACCTCTCCCCTGGCTGACTTAGGAGCAACTTTCCAACTGCTTCCACTGCAATCTCTGCTCTATACAGCAGCCCGAGTGTTCTTTGTACAACGCACATCTGACCATGCCATTCACAGCTTAAAATATTTAATGGCTTCCCATTGCTCAGGGAAAAAAATGAAATCCTTTCACTGACCTGGAAGATCTTGCGCGTTCTGTTTCATATCCAACTCCCCAACCTCACCCCTAATAGGCACCTGCTTCTTACTGCCCTCTCGCCATGATGGACTTCTTTAAGCTCCTCAAACACATTTTGTTCCCTCCTGCCACAGGGACTTTGAACATTGTGTACTCTCTATGCCTAGAATAATTTTTCTTCTCTCTTTACTTATTCTTATTTATTCTTCATGGGTCTTGGCTCAAACGTCACCTCCATATAAAGCCTCTTCCACTTTTCTTACCATCCTTCCAACCGAGAGCAAATACTCCCATTATAAGCTTTTATGCAATGCCAAAATTTAGCCAGAACTCTAGTTGCAAAAATTAAAATATTTCTGCACACATGGGTAAATAGCCACCACCCTGAGTCCACTTTCTTCTGCCACTGAAGAGTTGCTTCCAGGCACAACATGGAACCATGAGCCACAAAGATCTATGAAAGGTATGGTTAATTGGTACCTGTCAGATATTTGGAATATCTCTCCCATTTTTATGCATCATGTATCTCTCCTCTGTAGCATTTACTGCACTTGAATTTCATACTTATTTTGAGGTTATTTGATTAATATCTGCCCCACTCTAAGGTTTATGAGGGTGAGGATCATGTTCGCCATAGTTTTCCTCATATTGAACCGAGTAGGCACCCAATAAATATATGCTCAATAAATGAATAATTTAGGTGAATGAACAGACCTTTCTCAGACATCATCCAGTTTGACCCCTCAGTCCCACAAAGACGAGCTGCTAGCTAAATGGAACACAAGTAAACAGCAGTGACAGAGCCGAGACCACGGCTCAGTAGTAAGTTCCCCCTGACCCCATGTTCTTTCCACTCTCCCACCCTGGCTCCTTTGGGAAGACTTGCAGAAGACACTCTTTATGATTACCATCCCCAGATCATTTAAATGCTTCTGGACACTTCAGCCTCCCATAGCCTCCATCCTGTCATCATGACCCAGTTTTAGACTTCGAAATTCAATCATTGCTGACAGAATCTGTGTGTGGCTTTTTCTCCCCTGTTCTCTAAATAGAAGATTAAATCAGAATGGTCATGTATATGCCATCTCAAAATAGTGCTCTATTTAAAGAGAGAAGGTGTTAGTTATTACTGGCGTTTAACATTTGTTGAG